>NC_080019.1:82012796-82330599 GCF_030020395.1 Manis pentadactyla | reverse complement strand
TCATAGATGAATTCGTCTTTCAGGGAATTAGCTGATGATTCCCCAATAAAGACAGATGGAATGTCAATTTTCTTCAGCACATCAACTACATAAAACAATAACAAAATTATATTTAAAAGCCCATACTTAGTGTACAATCAACTTAACTTTCTTCATAATAGCAGCAAATGAAACTGGAAATAATTACAATCAATTCAAATTGTCTATTGGTTGACTTTCCTGACTACAGATTATACCATCATCAAAGTGGTTGAGAACCATTATTACATTTACAATAACAAAAGCTAATATTTTGCATATGTACATTACTGTACTACACAGTCCTATGAGATTAAGATATAATTATTTTTAATATTTCCGTTTGATTTATTTCTCTATAGCATTTTAACTAGCAGAAAAGGGAGAAGAGGAAAAAATTTTAAGTTTTATTTCACACATAACTTAAATCCTATATGAAAAACTGAAAAAGTTTTTTTTATATACCATTCCCAGAGTCGTATAAGCCAAAGAATGTAGGAAAAGACCACTTTACAACAGTCTGAAAAATGACAACATGCACCTATGGCATTCCAGAGTGAAGAGCTGACAGGAGTTGAGAAAGGGCATAGGCTAGGAAGGCTGGGGAAATTTCTACTTCCTCCTAAGCCTGGTATTCATGGTAAATAAAGCTTTGGGTTTTGATTGGTGTCTTAAGAAATTTGATTCTTACACCTTAACTACAAAACCAAAATCAAATGCCAACAAAAAAAAATTTGTAAAAATTACCCATTACTCAGGGAGATAAACAAAACAATAATACCTTTAATGTTATGATTAGAAAAAGCAGACTTATTTAGCTGTGAGTTAATTCCACAGATTAGACTTCAGAGAAAGGCCATTCTAGTTTTTTTGGTATATATATATGTATATATATATATATATTTTTTTTTTTTAGATAATTATTTTTTATTGAAGGGTAGATGACGCAAAGTATTACATTACATTAGTTTCAAGTGTACAACACAGTGATAAAACATTTATATACATAATTCTACGTTCCAGCTATCACCCTACCAAGCTGTTACAATATCTTGACTATATTCCTTATGCTATACATTACATCCCGGTTACTTATTTATTTTACCATTGGAAGTCTGTCCTTTTTTTTTTTTTTTCTTTTTTGTGAGGGCATCCCTCATATTTATTGATCAAATGGTTGTTAACGACAATAAAATTCTGTATAGGGGAGTCAATGCTCAATGCACAATCATTAATCCACCCCAAGCCTAATTTTCGTCAGTCTCCAATCTTCTGAGGCATAACAAACAAGTTCTTACATGGAGAACAAATTCTTACATAAAGAATAAGTTACATAGTGAACAGTACAAGGGCAGCCATCACAGAAACTTTCGGTTTTGCTCATGCATTATGAACTATAAACAGTCAGTTCAAATATGAATACTCATTTGGTTTTTAAGCTTCATTTATATGTGAATACCACATTTCTCTCTTTATTATTATTATTTTTAATAAAATGCTGAAGTGGTAGGTAGATACAAGATAAAGGTAGAAAACATAGTTTAGTGTTGTAAGAGAGCAAATGTAGATGATCAGGTGTGTGCCTGTAGACTATGTGTTAATCCAAGCTAGACCAGGGCAATAAAACATCCACGTATGCAGAAGATTTCTCTCAGAACAGGGGGGGTGAGGTTCTAAGCCTCACCTCTGTTGATCCCCAATTTCTCACCTGATGGCCCCCCTGCAACTGTGCCTATCTTAGGTTGTTCCTCCCTTGAGGAATCTTACCCGTCTCTGGCTAACCAGTCATCTTCCGGGGCCATACAGGGAAATGTAAAGTTGGTAAGTGAGAGAGAAGCCTTATTGTTTGAAATGGTTAGCTTTTTATTTCTTTGCATATTTATGCCCTGTAGCTTCTATGCCCAGCATTTGTCTTGAGGTATCTTTACCACTTGGAAGAATTATGATACTCGGTAAATTTGATATGAGGCACAAATTCTATTTAAGGGTTGTAATTAGGAAGGAAGAAGAAAAGCTATAGAAGTAGCAGGCAGAAGAAAACATGGGAAGATTGATTATTTCTTTGACATATCTTCTTGTAGAGTAACTTCAGCATGTATAGGTTTTAAGCTACTACTTAAATTGCACACACACATTAACAAAACAGGAGTATAGTTACATAACCAAAGCATATCTGTAATTACCAGCCATCTGCAGTGAAACCAAGAAAACCAGTTAGGCACCTTAGGCATTTGTGAAAACTTATCTATAATATGGTGGATATTGTCCAACTGAACTTGAACAGTCTGAGAGAAATCAGACAAATTAAAACAACCCATTCCTGGGGAATGATCACATCCCTTATGTTCTTTTAACAGTAAATAGTCTGTAGTTGTAAGATTTTGGAGCGCTACAATTTGAACTTCTCCTAATTCTTGGTTGAGTTCCAACAGTATAGATCCAGTCAAATTTGTTGTTTTACTGTATGCACAGGTCAGCTTAGATATCTCCTTCATTCCCATGGCAAGTCCAGGAGCTGGTGGGATGAGTGCATCTACAGCTGTAGCAGTGCGTGGATCTTTGTTGGGGTTTTTTGATGATCATCTTCTGGCATGAGTCTTCCAGAGAGTGCAGATGTTGGAAGTTCTCTTTCATATCGTATCTTAGTTCATTTTCGGGGTAGCCCAATTAGGCTTTGATCTTCTGTATAAACGCAAACAGACCCTTTGCCTACACTTTTATATGCCCTTTATACCCTTGTGTAGAACTCATTGGAGGTTACCACACAGGAACTGCCCTTTTTTTGTTTGTTTGTTTGTTTTGTTTTGTTTTGTTTTTGGTATCACTAATCTACACTTACATGACGAATATTATGTTTACTAGGCTCTCCCCTATACCAGGTCTCCCCTATAAACCCCTTTACAGTCACTGTCCATCAGCATAGCAAAATGTTGTAGAATCACTACTTGCCTTCTCTGTGTTGTACAGCCCTCCCTTTTCTCCTACCCCCCCATGCATGCTAATCTTAATACCCCTCTACTTCTCCCCCCCCTTATCCCTCCCTACCCAACCATCCTCCCCAGTCCCTTTCCCTTTGGTATCTGTTAGTCCATTCTTGAGTTCTGTGATTCTGGTGCTGTTTTGTTCCTTCAGTTTTTCCTTTGTTCTTATATTCCACAGATAAGTGAAATCATTTGGTATTTCTCTTTCTCCACTTGGCTTGTTTCACTGAGCATAATACCCTCCAGCTCCATCCATGTTGCTGCAAATGATTGGATTTGCCCTTTTCTTATGGCTGAGTAGTATTCCATTGTGTATATGTACCACCTCTTCTTTATCCATTCATCTATCGATGGACATTTAGGTTGCTTCCAATTCTTGGCTATTGTAAATAGTGCTGCGATAAACATAGGGGTGCACTGATCTTTCTCATACTTGATTGCTGCATTCTTAGGGTAAATTCCTAGGAGTGCAATTCCTGGGTCAAATGGTAAGTCTGTTTTGAGCATTTTGATGTACCTCCATACTGCTTTCCACAATGGTTGAACTAACTTACATTCCCACCAGCAGTGTAGGAGGGTTCCCCTTTCTCCACAGCCTCGCCAACATTTGTTGTTGTTTGTCTTTTGGACGGGTGATACCTCATTGTAGTTTTAATTTGCATTTCTCTGATAATTAGCGATGTGGAGCATCTTTTCATGTGTCTGTTGGCCACCTGTATTTCTTTTTTGGAGAACTGTCTGTTCAGTTCCTCTGCCCATTTTTTAATTGGGTTATTTGTTTTTTGTTTGTTGAGGTGTGTGAGCTCTTTATATATTTTGGACGTCAAGCCTTTATCGGATGTGTCATTTTCAAATATATTCTCCCATACTGTAGGGATCCTTTTTGTTCTATTGATGGTGTCTTTTGCTGTACAGAAGCTTTTCAGCTTAATATAGTCCCACTTACTCATTTTTGCTGTTGTTTTCCACTTACTCATTTTTGCTGTTGTTTTCCTAGCCCGGGGAGATATGTTCAAGAAGAGGTCACTCATGTTTATGTCTAAGAGGTTTTTGTCTATGTTTTCTTCCAAGAGTTTAATGGTTTCATGGCTTACATTCAGGTCTTTGATACATTTTGAGTTTACTTTTGTATATGGGGTTAGACAATGGTCCAGTTTCATTCTCCTACATGTAGCTGTCCAGTTTTGCCAACACCACCTGTTGAAGAGACTGTCATTTCGCCATTGTATGTCCATGGCTCCTTTATCAAATATTAATTGACCATATATGTCTGGGTTAATGTCTGGATTCTCTAGTCTGTTCCATTGGTCTGTGGCTCTGCCCTTGTGCCAGTACCAAATTGTCTTGATTACTATGGCTTTATAGTAGAGCTTGAAGTTGGGGAGTGAGATCCCCCCTACTTTATTCTTCTTTCTCAGGATTGCTTTGGCTATTTGGGGTCTTTGGTGTTTCCATATGAATTTTTGAATTATTTGTTCCAGTTCATTGAAGAATGTTGCTGGTAGTTTCATAGGGATTGCATCAAATCTGTATATTGCTTTGGGAAGGATGGCCATTTTGACGATATTAATTCTTCCTAGCCATGAGCATGGGATGAGTTTCCATCTGTTAGTGTCCCCTTTAATTTCTCTTAAGAGTGACTTGTAGTTTTCAGAGTATAAGTCTTTCACTTCTTTGGTTAGGTTTATTCCTAGGTATTTTATTTTTTTTGATGCAATTGTGAATGGAGTTGTTTTCCTGATTTCTCTTTCTGTTGGTTCATTGTTAGTATATAGGAAAGCCACAGATTTCTGTGTGTTGATTTTGTATCCTGCAACTTTGCTGTATTCCGATATCAGTTCTAGTAGTTTTGGGGTGGAGTCTTTAGGGTTTTTTATGTACAGTATCATGTCATCTGCAAATAGTGACAGTTTAACTTCTTCTTTACCAATCTGGATTCCTTGTATTTCTTTATTTTGTCTGATTGCCGTGGCTAGGACCTCCAGTACTATGTTAAATAACAGTGGAGAGAGTGGGCATCCCTGTCTAGTTCCCGATCTCAGAGGAAATGCTTTCAGCTTCTCGCTGTTCAATATAATGTTGGCTGTGGGTTTATCATAGATGGCCTTTATTATGTTGAGGTACTTGCCCTCTATTCCCATTTTGCTGAGAGTTTTTAACATGAATGGATGTTGAACTTTGTCAAATGCTTTTTCAGCATCTATGGAGATGATCATGTGGTTTTTGTCTTTCTTTTTGTTGATGTGGTGGATGATGTTGATGGACTTTCGAATGTTGTACCATCCTTGCATCCCTGGGATGAATCGCACTTGGTCATGGTGTATGATTTTTTTAATGTATTTTTGAATTCGGTTTGCTAATATTTTGTTGAGTATTTTTGCATCTACGTTCATCAGGGATATTGGTCTGTAGTTTTCTTTTTTGGTGGGGTCTTTGCCTGGTTTTGGTATTAGGGTGATGTCAGCTTCATAGAATGAGTTTGGGAGTATCCCCTCCTCCTCTATTTTTTGGAAAACTCTAAGGAGAATGGGTATTATGTCTTCCCTGTATGTCTGATAAAATTCCGAGGTAAATCCATCTGGCCCGGGGGTTTTGTTCTTTGGTAGTTTTTTGATTACCACTTCAATTTCGTTGCTGGTAATTGGTCTGTTTAGATTTTCTGTTTCTTTCTGGGTCAGTCTTGGAAGGTTGTATTTTTCTAGGAAGTTGTCCATTTCTCCTAGGTTTCCCAGCTTGTTAGCATATAGGTTTTCATAGTATTCTCCAATAATTCTTTGCATTTCCGTGGGGTCCGTCGTGATTTTTCCTTTCTCGTTTCTGATACTGTTGATTTGTGTTGACTCTCTTTTCTTCTTAATAAGTCTGGCTAGAGGCTTATCTATTTTGTTTATTTTCTCGAAGAACCAGCTCTTGGTTTCATTGATTTTTGCTATTGTTTTATTCTTCTCAATTTTATTTATTTCTTCTCTGATCTTTATTATGTCCCTCCTTCTGCTGACCTTAGGCCTCATCTGTTCTTCTTTTTCCAATTTCGATAATTGTGACATTAGACCATTCATTTGGGATTGCTCTTACTTTTTTAAATATGCTTGGATTGCTATATACTTTCCTCTTAAGACTGCTTTTGCTGTGTCCCACAGAAGTTGGGGCTTAGTGTTGTTGTTGTCATTTGTTTCCATGTATTGCTGGATCTCCATTTTGATTTGGTCATTGATCCATTGATTATTTAGGAGCGTGTTGTTAAGCCTCCATGTGTTTGTGAGCCTCTTTGCTTTCTTTGTACAGTTTATTTCTAGTTTTATGCCTTTGTGGTCTGAAAAGTTGGTTGGTAGGATTTCAATCTTTTGGAATTTTCTGAGGCTCTTTTTGTGGCCTAGTATGTGGTCTATTCTGGAGAATGTTCCATGTGCACTTGAGAAGAATGTATATCCCGCTGCTTTTGGATGTAGAGTTCTATAGATGTCTATTAGGTCCATCTGCTCTACTGTGTTGTTCAGTGCTTCCGTGTCCTTACTTATTTTCTGCCCAGTGGATCTATCCTTTGGGGTGAGTGGTGTGTTGAAGTCTCCTAGAATGAATGCATTGCAGTCTATATCCCCCTTTAGTTCTGTTAGTATTTGTTTCACATATGCTGGTGCTCCTGTGTTGGGTGCATATATATTTAGAATGGTTATATCCTCTTGGTGGACTGAGCCCTTTATCATTATGTAGTGTCCTTCTTTATCTCTTGTTACTTTCTTTGTTTTGAAGTCTATTTTGTCTGATATTAGTACTGCAACCCCTGCTTTCTTCTCACTGTTGTTTGCTTGAAATATGTTTTTCCATCCCTTGACTTTTAGTCTGTACATGTCTTTGGGTTTGAGGTGAGTTTCTTGTAAGCAGCATATAGATGGGTCTTGCTTTTTTATCCATTCTGTTACTCTGTGTCTTTTGATTGGTGCATTCAACCCATTAACATTTAGGGTGACTATTGAAAGATATGTACTTATTGCCATTGCAGGCTTTAAATTCGTGGTTACCAAAGGTTCAAGGTTAGCCTCTTTAGTATCTTACTGCCTAACTTAGCTCGCTTATTGAGCTGTTATATACACTGTCTGGAGATTCTTTTCTTCTCTCCCTTCTATTTCCTCCTCCTCAATTCTTCATATGTTGGGTGTTTTGTTCTGTGCTCTTTCTAGGAGTGCTCCCATCTAGAGCAGTCCCTGTAAGATGTTCTGTAGAGGTGGTTTGTGGAAAGCAAATTCCCTCAGCTTTTGTTTGTCTGGGAATTGTTTAATCCCACCGTCATATTTGAATGATAGTCATGCTGGATACAGTATCCTTGGTTCAAGGCCCTTCTGTTTCATTGTATTAAATATATCATGCCATTCTCTTCTGGCCTGTAGGGTTTCTGTTGAGAAATCTGATGTTAGCCTGATGGGTTTCCCTTTATAGGTGACCTTTTTCTCTCTAGCTGCCTTTAAAACTCTTTCCATGTCCTTGATCTTTGCCATTTTAATTATTATGTGTCTTGATGTTGTCCTTCTTGGATCCTTTCTGTTGGGGGTTCTGTGTATTTCCGTGGTCTGTTCGATTATTTCCTCCCCCAGTTTGGGGAAGTTTTCAGCAATTATTTCTTCTAAGATACTTTCCATCTCTTTTCCTCTCTCTTCTTCTTCTGGGACCCCTATAATACGGATATTGTTCCTTTTGGATTGGTCACACAGTTCTCTTAATATTGTTTTACTCCTGGAGATCCTTTTGTCTCTCTCTATGTCAGCTTCTATGCGTTCCTGTTCTCTGATTTCAATTCCATCAATGGCCTCTTGCATCCTATCCATTCTGCTTATAAACCCTTCCAGAGTTTGTCTCATTTCTGCAATCTCCTTTCTGGCATCTGTGATCTCCCTCCGGACTTCATCCCATTTCTCTTGCGTATTTCTCTGCATCTCTGTCAGCATGTTTATGATTCTTATTTTGAAATCTTTTTCAGGAAGACTGGTTAGGTCTGTCTCCTTCTCTGGTGTTGTCTCTGTGATCTTTGTCTGCCTGTAGCTTTGCCTTTTCATGGTGATAGGAATAGTTTGCAGAGCTGGGACGAGTGACGGCTGGAAGGACTTCCTTTCTTGTTGGTTTGTGGCCCTCCTCTCCTGGGAGAACAGCGACCTCTAGTGGCTTGTGCTGCGCAGCTGCGTCCAGACAGGGTTTCTGATTCCTGCCCAGCTGCTATGGAGTTAATCTCCGCTGTTGCTGTGGGCGTGGCCTGGCTCCGGCAGCTACTCCAAAATGGTGGAGTCGCGTTGGAGCAGGAGCTGCTGGGAGGCTATTTATCTCCGTAAGGGGCCTCCCTGCTCCCTGCAGCCCAGGGGTTAGGGTGCCCAGAGATCCCCGGATTCCCTACCTCTGGATTAAGTGACCCGCCCTGCCCCTTTAAGACTTCCAAAGAGCACCCGCTAAAACAAAACAACGACCACCAAAAAAAAAAAAGAAAAAAATTTTTAAATTAAAAAAAAAAAAAAATTTTTTTTAATTAAAAAAAAAAAAGGGTGGTCGCTCGTTTTTCTTTGTTCTCCGGTGCCAGCCTCAGGCCTCTGCTCACCGGTCTTGCTGCCCTGTTTCCCTAGTATTGGGGTCCCTATCCCTTTAAGACTTCCAAAAAGCGCTCGCCAAAACAAAGCAGCAAAAAAGAAAAATGGTCTCGCGCTTTTCTTATGTCCTCCGGCGCACGGCCTCCAGTGTCCGCTCACTGTTCTTGCTGCCCTGTTTTCCTAGTATTGAGGGCCCTGCACTCTGGCCCGGATGGCTGGGACTGGGTGTTCGGCAGCCCTGTGCTTCGTCTCCCTCCCGCTCTGCCTATTCTTCTCCCGCCGGGAGCTGGTGGGATGGGCGCTCGGCTCCCGCCGGGCCGGGGCTTGTATCTTACCCCCTTCGTGAGGCGCTGGGTTCTCTCAGGTGCGGATGTGGTCTGGATATTGTCCTGTGTCCTCTGGTCTTTATTCTAGGAAGGGTTGTCTTTGTTATATTTTCATAGATATATGTTGTTTTGGGAGGAGATTTCCGCTGCTCTACTCACGCCGCCATCTTCCGCCCCTCGGTATATTTTTCACAATAACTTTATTCTACAATTCTTTAAAAAAATTCATATTTATTATTTATTTAAAATGTGGGGGAATACAAGTAAGGAAAACAGAATACAACCATAATCCTTTCCACCCAACTGTCAAAGGTTTTATTTGAAGTAACAAACTTCTGTAAATTTGGGAAGATGCATACAATTACGTAAACACCACAACAATCAAGATATAGTGTTCTATCACACCCCCCACCGAAAATTCCATTGTGCCCCTTTATATAATCAACCCCTACCCCCAATCTTAGCAACCACTGATGAGTTTTTCTTTAATCTTTTATAAGACAAGTTTTATGGTTTTAAAGTCCTGTTATCCTAGGTAGAAGTACATTTTTTTCACTTCCAGATTATGCAAATATAATCATTCATTCTTACACTTTCTTTTTCTCTACCTCATGCACACATCATATAAACCTGAGAAAGTCAGGAACCAAAATGGTTAATACAGGAATGTTTAATCACTATTTTTATATCAATGGGATAAATGAAATTTTAATTTTTTTATCAGTGGGATCATACAATAATGGAAAAAAGTTTAAGCTGTTTTTTCACTTGATATACCTCAGATATCCTGTCATGTCAATAAACATTCACACCTAGTCATTTTTAATAGTTGCATCTGTACTATTATGTAATAGTTATGTAATCATATGTATTTGGGGGAGATATTTCCTATCTTCCTAGGAGAGCTTTCTCTATCACATACTAGTTTAAAATTTATTTGATAATTAAAAACTGGAATTACGTACATATCCTGTGTAAAATATTTTACTGTTTCATGACGAATCTCTGAAAAACTCAAAAAGGAAATTTTGTCTTCTAACTACTGGCTTATAGTTATGGGAAGTAAAATAACTTCTCTGTGTAAGATAACTAAAGAGATATAAAAAGCTCCTCAGTTTAGTCAGAAAATTAAGAAGAGGGAAAATGATGTATGCAAATACAAATAGCCATCTTGGAGACTTTACAACATTATTTACTACTGAAAACAAAGCCAAACATGTTCTAGGTTTAGGTTCACAAAATATTTATAAAAATTAAGTTTTAATTCCGATCCACAAAAAGAACTCTAAGAAGTATACATTGCCAAAGAGTATTATCATGATTATCATGATATATGATACAATGTGTAGCCCCAACCTCTCCAGATTCACTGCCTGGCCAATAGCTCCACTTGATTGCCTAATAGATGTTCAAACTTAATGTTTCTCAAGCAGAATTCTCAATGTCCCTTTTCCCTCAAGCAACCCTACTCCAGTTTTTCTCATCTCTGTAAACAGCATGACTCTTCACCTAATTTCTCATACAAAACATCTTGGAGTCATTTCTGACTCTTCCCATTCCTTTAGTCCTACTTCAAATCCTATCGACTTTAAACTGTATCCGTAACTCTATCACTCCTCATTACAGCCACTGCTAATATGCAAAACCACTATCACTTCTTGAATGGCTGTGTAGCAGCGCTTTTTAACTGGACTCTCTGTGGGAACTCTTGCCCATCTTCCACCTTCAATCTATTCTCCAAAGAATAGCCAAAGTGATCCTTTTAAAATGTCAGATCACGTCACACCTCTCCTTAAAATTTAATGGAGAGCAAAGGTCCACCTTTCTGTAAGACCCAACATGATCTGGCACCTGGCTCCCTCTCTAACTCCATTCCCTGATACTCTCTCTCTCCCTTATTCACTCTACTCCAGACATTGTGGCTTTGCCTTGAAAACACCAAGTATGCTCTCTCTCTGAGCCTTTGTATTGGCTTGCTGTTCCTTTTCCATGGAACACTCCTCCAGAAATATGCCTAGCTTAGCCTCTCACTTTAGACCAACACTAAATATCAAGGCCTCATAAAAGCTTTATCTGACCACCCTATCTAATATAGCGACCCTTGTCTCATTGTTGTCACTCTACATCCCTTTAGCCTGACATGATTTTCTTCATGGTGCTTATGGCTACTTGACATATAGCATACCTCTTTGATTCAGTGTTCATTTCCTCTCTCCCATCCTAGAATGCAATAATAATAATAACAGCAGCAACAATGATAATAATAATAGCTAAATAACCATTAAATGATTACTAAGAACCAGGCAGTCTTCGAGAGAGGATTAAAGATGGCAGCATGAGAGGTGAGACAGAGAACTACTCCTAAAACCACATATAATATGAAAATACAATTAACACATCTAATCCTGAAAGAACAACAGGAAAGAAGACTGCCCAGACTGCATACACCTGGAGAAAAGAACAGACCTCACGGAACAGAGTAACGTACCAAAGCCATGACCTGGCAGGACCCAAGCCCTTCCCTCACCCCAGCTCACCAGTGGGAGGAAGAGAAATGGAGCGGGGAGTGAGTGGAGGCCTGAACACCTAGTTCTGGAGATCTGTTCTGGGAGCACAAATCTACATTGTGTGGTGCTTTGGTGATTAGTGGGGTTGGAAAGCTAAGACAGGCAGAATACCTGGAGAGACTGACATTCCAGCTGCCTGTGGAAAACAGTGATCCATATCCAGGTGCTCTGGGACAAAAGAAAGGTGGGCAGTCTGAGAGACTTCCTAACACCAAGGGGACTACTAAAGGGGCAAGGATTGCACAGAGCTTACTGCTCACGAGAAAGGACAGGCAAACAAAATTGTCCAGGAGCATTCTTCCCAGCAGGTTGGGAACTTTCAGGAGCTGCAGGTGCTCCATCCCCCTGGCTGGCTACGCAGCTCCAAGGCCCGCAACCGTGACACGCAGCCTGCTGCACCTTCCTCCTGGCCAGCCAACCCCTGGCTCACAAACAGGCAGCCCCTGCCCTGGCATTAGGCCAGCCAGAGGGAAGCCCCATGTACAGCTTTACATCGTAAAGCACAGATGCTTACACCTGTGTGTTTGGCCCACTGCTTCTGGCACCGGAGACAGGCATAGCAGCTGGGAAGCAGGAAACAGCTCTTTCCTCCCCACAGGCACCAACACCGCTCCCCTGCAAACGGCGACAATACACCAGGGGCTGAGCAGCTCCAGAGAGGAGAGCTTCTGGGCACTAGAGGGCACCACATAAAATTATGAAATGTCAAAGGAACCTGGTTCAAACCAAAATCGTACAAACATCAGAAAGAGTCAAGTGAAACTGATCTCATTAATCTTCCTGAAAGAGATTTCAAAATAAAAAATCATAAACATGCTCACGAAACTACTGAAAAATATTCAAGAACTCAGGAAATAATTCTGGTTGGACATCAAATCATTAAGGAATACAAAGGAGGGTTTTAAAAGCAGATTAGATACAGAGGAGGAGACGATATATGAAACAGAAATTAGAGAAGAGGAATACAAAGAAGCTGAGGTATAGAGAGAAAAAAGGATCTCTAAGAATGAAAGAACGGAGAGAAATGGGTGACCAATTCAAAAGGAACAATATTCATATTATAGGGGTACCTGAAGAAGAAGAGAGAGAAAAAAGGTTAGAAAGTATCTTTGATGAGGTAACTGCTGAAAACTTCCCAAATCTGGGCAAGAAGATAGTCTCTCGGGCCAAGAGGTGCACAGATCTACCAACACAAGGGACCCAAGGAAGACAACATCAAGACATATAATAATTAAAATGGTAAAGATCCATGTAATTGTATATTAATGATACCAAAAAAATACAAATGGAAAAAAAATTAAATTAAAAAAGTAAATAAATAAAATGGCAAAGATCAAAGATAAAAACAGACTATTAAAAGCAGCCACAGAGAGAAATAAGATCACATACAAAGGAAAGCCCATCAGGCTATCATCAGACTTCTCAGTAGAAACCTTACAGGCCAGATGGGAGTGGCATGATGTATTTAATTCAATGAAGCAGAAGGGCCTCAAACCAAGAATACTCTATTCAGAAACATTATCATTTAAATTTGAAGGAGGGATTAAACAATATCCAGATAAGCAAAAGCTGAGAGAATTTACCTCCCCCAAACTGTCTCTACAGTGTATTTTGGAGGGAATGCTATATAAGGAAGTGTTCCTAAAGCTAAACAGCTGTCACAAGGGGTAATAAAACCACAGTAAAGAGAGTAGAACAGCTGATCACTAAGCAAATGCAAAATTAACTACCCACAAACTCAATCAAGGGACAAAGAGTACAGAATATGATAACTAATATACAAAGAATGGAGGAAAAAGAAAAGGAGGGAAAAAAAAGGAACTTTCAGATTGTGTTTGTAATAGCATACTAAGTGAATTAAATTAGACTCTTAAATAGTAAGGAAGTTAACCTTGAACCTATGGTAACCACTAATCTAAAGCTTGCAATGGCAATAAGTACATACCTATCAATAATCTTCCTAAAAGTAAATGGTCTGAATGCACCATTCAAAAGACATAGAGTCACTGAATGGATAAAAAAACAAGACCCATCTATATGCTGCCTACAAGAGACTCATTTCAAACCCAAAGACATACACAGACTGAAAGTAAAGGGATGGAAAAAAACATTTCATGCAACTAATAGGGAGAAAAAAGCAGAAGTTGCAGTACTTGTATCAGACAAAAGAGACTTCAGAACAAAGAAAGTCATGAGACAAAGAAGGACATTACATAATGATTAAGGGGTGAATCCAATAAGAAGATATAACCATTATAAATATCTATGCACCCAACACAGAAGTACCTACATATGTGAAACAAATACTAACAGAACTAAAAGGGGAAATAGAATGCAATGCATTCATTCTAGGACACTTCAACACTCCACTCATGCCAAAGGACAGATCAACCAGACAGTAAATAAGTAAGGAGACAGAGGCACTGAACAACACATTAGAACAGATGGACCTAACAGACATCTACAGAACTCTACACCCAAAAGCAACAGAATACACATTCTTCTCAAGTGTACACAAACATTTTCAAGAATAGATCATATACTAGGCCACAAAAAGAGTCTCAGTAAATTCAAAAAGACTGAAATTGGACCAACCAACTCCTTAGATCACAAAGGTATGAAACTAGAAATAAATTACACAAAGAAAATGAAAATCCCACAAACACATGGAGGCTTCACAACATGCTACTAAATAACCAATGGATCAATGACCAAAAAAATCAGAGATCAAGCAATATATGGAGACAAATGACAAAAATGATTCATACCACAAAATCTGTGGGAGGCAGCAAATCTCGTGCTAAGAGGGAAGTATACTGCAATACTGGCCTAACTCAGGAAAGAAGAAAAATCCCTATGAACAGCCTAAACTCACAATTAACGGAACTAGATAAAGAAGAACAAATGAGACCCAAAGTCAATAGGAGGGACATAATAAAGATTAGATCATAAATAAATAAAATCAAGAATAAAACAATAGAAATAATCAATGAAAGCAAGAGCTGGTTCTTTGAGAAAATAAACAAAATAGATAAACCCCTAGCCAGACTTAGCAAGAAAACAAGAGAGTCTACACACATAAAGAGAATCAGAAATGAGAAAGGAAAAATCACTACAGACACCACAGAAATACAAAGAATTATTAGAGAATACTATGAAAAATTATGTAACAAACTGGATAACCTAGAAGAAATGGACAACTTTCTAGAAAAATACAAACTTCCAAGGCTGACCCAGAAAGAAACAGAATATCTGAACAGACCAATTACCAGCAATGAAATTGAATTATTCATCAAAACCTATCTAAAAACAAAATATCAGGACCAGATGGCTTCAGCACAGAATTTTATCAAACATTTAGTGAAGACCTAATGCCCAACCTCCTTAAACTTTTCCAAAAAGTAGAAGAGGAATATTTCCTAACTCATTCTATGAGGCCAGCATCACTGTAATACCAAAACCAGGCAAAGACACCACAAAAAAAGAAAATTACAGACCAATATCCCTGATGAACATCAATGCAAAAACACTCAACAAAATACTAGCAAACCAAATTCAAAAATACATCAAAAAGATCATGCATCATGATCATGATCATTCCTCAAAAACCCAACCATAGTCCAGGGATGCAAGGATGGTACAATATTAGAAAATCCATCAACATCATATACTACATCAACAAAAAGAAGGACAAAAACCACACAATCATTTCCATAGATGCTGAAAAAGCATTCAACAAAATTCAACATCCATTCATGATAAAAACTCTCAACAAATGGGTATAGAGTGCAAGTACCTCAACATAATAAAGGCCACATATGACAAACCCACAACCAACATCATTCTTAACAGCGAGAAGCTGAAAGCCTTTCCTTTAAGATTGGGAACAAGACAAGGAAGGATGTCCACTCTCCCCACTTTTATTCAACATAGTTCTGGAGGTCCTCACCATGGCAATCAGACAACATAAATAAATAAATAAATAAAAGGCATCCAGATTGGCAAGGAAGTTAAACTGTCACTATTTGGAGATGACATGATATTGTACATTAAAAAAACCTAAAGAATCCACTCCAAAACTACTAGATCTAATATCTGAGTTCAGAAAAATTGCAGGATACAAAATTAATACACAGAAATCTGTTGCATTCCTATACACTAACGATGAACTAGCAGAAAAAAATCAGAAAAGCAATTCCATTCACAGTTGCATCAAAAAAAATAAAATACTGAGGAATAAATCTAACCAAGGAAATGAAAGACCTGTACTCTGAAAACTACAAGACACTCATGAGATAAATTAAAGAAGATGGAAACACATCCCATGTTCATGGACAGGAATAATTAATATTGTCAAAATGCCCATCCTGCCTAAAGCAATCTACAGATTCAATGCAATTCTTATCAAAATACCAACAGCATTCTTCAATGAACTAGAGCAAATCATTCTAAAATTCATATGGAGCCACCAAAGGAACCCTGAATAGCCAAAGCAATCCTGAGAAGGAAGAATAAAGCTGGGGGGATTACACTCCCCGACTTCAAGCTCTACTACAACGCCACAGTAATCAAGACAATTTGGTACTAGCACAAGAACAGACCCATAGACAAATGGAACAGACCAGAGAGCCCAGATAAAAACCCAACCATATATGGTCAATTAATATACGATAAAGGAGCTATGGACATACAATGGGGAAATAATAGCCTCTTCAACAGCTGGTGTTGGCAAAACTGGATAACTACATGCAAGAGAATGAAACTGGATTATTGTTTAACCCCATACACAAAAGTAAACTCAAAATGGATCAGAGACCTGAATGTAAGTTATGAAACTATAAAAACTCTTAGAAGAAAACATAGGCAAAAATCTCCTGAATATAAACATGAGCAACTTCATCCTGAATGCATCTCCTTGAGCAAGGGAAACAAAAGCAAAAATAAACACCTAGAACTACATCAAACTAAAAAGCTACTGTACAGCAAAGGACACCATCTACAGAACAAAGAGGCATCCTACAATATGGGAGAATATATTTGCCAATGACATATCTGACAAGGGGTTAACATCCAAAATATATAAAGAACTCACATGCCTCAACACCCAAAATGCCAATAACCCAATTAAAAAATGGGCGGAGGATATGATGAGACAATTCTCCAAAGAAGAAATTCAGATGGCCAACAGATACATGAAAAGATGCTTCACATCACTAATCATCAGGGAAATGCAAATTAAAACCACAATGAGATATCATAACCTCATACCAGTAAGGATGGCCAGCATTGAAAAGATTAAGAACAACAAATGCTGGCAAGGATGTTAAGAAAAGGGAACCCTCCTACACTACTGGTGGGAATGTAAGCAAGTTCAATCATTGTGGAAAGCAATATGGAGGTTCCTCAAAAAACTAAAAATAGAAATACCATTTGACCTGGGAATTCCACTCTTAGGAACTTACCCGAAGAAAACAACTTCTCAGATTCAAAAAGACATAAGCATCCCTATGTTTATCGCAGCACTTTTTACAATAGTCAAGATATGGAAGCAACCTAAGTGTCCATGAGTAGATGAATGGATAAAAAAGATGTGGTACATATACACAATGGAATACTATTCAGCCATAAGAAAGAAACAAATCCTACCATTTGCAACAACATGGATGGAGCTGGAGGATATTATGCTCAGTGAACTAAGCCAGGAGGAGAAAGACAAGTGCCAAATGATTCCCCTCATTTGTGGAGTAAAACAATGAAGCAAAACTGAAGGAACAAAACAGCAGCAGACTCACAAATTCCAAAAAGGGATTAGTGGTTAGCAAAGGGGAGGGGTATGGGAGGGTGGCTGTGGAGGGAGGGAGAAGGGGATTGAGGGGTATTATGTTTAGTACACATGGTGTTGGCGGGTCATGGGGAAGACAGTGTAGCACAGAGAAGGCAAACAGTGAATCTGTGGCATCTTACTACACTAATGGACAGTGACTGCAATGACTATGGGGGAAGGGACTCGAAAACATGGGTGAATGTAGTAACCACATCGTTTTTTCATGTGAAATCTTTATAAGAGTGTATATCAATAATACAATAATACAATTAATAAAAAAAGAAAAAGAAAAAGAACCAGGCAGTCTTCTACATGCTTTATATATACTAATTTATTCAATCCTTACAACAACCCAATGAGGTAAGTACTATTATCATCCCCATTTTACAGATCACAAAAATGAGGCACAGAGATTTCAGGTGATACATGCAAGGTTACACAGCTAGTAAGTAGTAGAGCTGGGCTTCAAACCCTGGGAGGCAATACACAGAAACCGTACTCTTCATTACTGCATTCTGCTACTTTAGTGAAAGGTATGCGGGTAGAGCCTGAAACTGTCATCATTTCCTGCTGGAATCATGGTTCCTAATAGTATATGATGCAGAGTAGGCAGTAAAAAAATATTTGAAGGGAGAAAGCAAGGAAAAAAGAAGACAAAAACTCAGACATACTGATAATCTGCCCTGGTTATACAGTTAGGACTTTGCACAGCCTAGACTTAAACTTGAGGTTCTGACTCTAATCTAGGCCCTTCTCACCTGCCATGGCATGGGTTCTCTCATACACCTGCTCTCATATGATCTTCACAACCTTGTCAGGTCAAATTAAAAACTTCAGTTATTCACACTTTCAGCTGAAAATAAAGGACTTAGAAAGTGTATGTAACTCTCCTAAGGGCACAGACTAGTTCATATATCAACTAACCTGAAATCAACCCACATTTTCTGGTTCTGAAGTTGATACTGTCTGCACCACATTCTGCTGCCTCCTGAAGATGACAAATGACATTGGTTCACTGACTTAACCCACCCTAAGTCCTAGCTGAAATAAAAAAAGACACATTGTCCATTTGTGTAAAATGTTGGCAGCAAGAGGCTTTTAAAATTTCCTTTTGTTTTGAGGTATTTGAACTCTGCTTTTAGAACACATGCAATATTCCTTATGGCTATGGAGTAAGCCTTAAAAAGCAGTACAGATACATGCCTGTTTTAATTAATCCATGCCTTCCCTTCCTCTACCAAGTAATAGCAAAGAAAATGGTAAAGATCTTTATATGTTCAAACTATAAGCAAGCACAGAATAAAACATCACAGAAAGTAATCCAAACACTAAAGTCAAGACCAAAATTCTGAGCAATCTTTGAAATACAGTAATTCACTAGAACGTTTCCATGGCAACAGTATATGTGCTTTTAATATTTGCACATTCTCCTTAATAACTGACATGGTTATCACGAAAAGCTTTTATGGTATTGGACAAAACAGGTGTTAAAGGAACTGACACTTCCTGCTTGTAAATTTTTTTATTGAAAACATCAAAAAAGTAAACAGTTTACAAATACTACTCAGTTTGTTCAACCTAAAACCCTTGAGGTCTTGAGGGTTGCTAAACCCTGGCCTCAAGCCTTCAGCAAAACACAGAGTCAGTAACTTACTCAAAGTTAAACAGCTAATACGAGTGGGAGCTTCAATCTGAATTGAGACCTATTTCTAAAATATGTATACTTTCCATTTTACCAGTAATGTAAATGGTCAAAAAAGTTACTGATCTGGGAGAGGCGGAAGATGGCGGCGTGAGGAGAGCAGCGGAAATCTCCTCCCAAAACCACATATGTCTATGAAAATATAACAAAGACAATCCTTCCTAGAATAAAGACCAGAGGACACAGGACAATATCCAGACCACATCCGCACCTGAGAGAACCCAGCGCCTCGCGAAGTGGGTAAGATACAAGCCCCGGCCCCGCGGGAGCCGAGCGCCCCTCCCCCCAGCTCCCGGCGGGAGAAGGGCAGGCAGAGCGGGAGGGAGACGGAGCCCAGGGCTGACGAACACCCAGCCCCAGCCATCCGGGCCAGAGTGCAGGGCCCTCGATACTGGGAAAACAGGGCAGCAAGAACAGTGAGCAGGCACTGGAGGCTGGGCGACAGAGGACATAAGAAAAGCGTGCGACCATTTTTTTTTTTTTTTTTTTGCTTTTTTGCTGCTTTGTTTTGGCGAGCGCTTTTTGGAACTCTTAAAGGAACAGGGACCCCAATACTAGGGAAACAGGGCAGAAAGACCGGTGAGCAGAGGCCTGAGGCTGGCACCGGAGAATAAAGAAAAACGAACGACCACCTTTTTTTTTTAATTAAAAAATTTTTTTTTTTAATTAAAAAAATTTTTTTTTTTTTTTTTTTTGTGGTCGTTGTTTTGTTTTGGCGGGTGCTTTTTGGAACTCTTAAAGGGGCAGGGCGGGTCACTTAATCCAGAGGTAGGGAATCCGGGATATCTGGGCACCCTAACCCCTGGGCTGCAGGGAGCAGGGAGGCCCCTTACGGAGATAAATAGCCTCCCAGCAGCTCCTGCTCCAACGCGACTCCACCATTTTGGAGTAGCTGCCCGAGCCAGGCCACGCCCACAACAACAGCGGAGATTAACTCCATAGCAGCCGGGCAGGAAGCAGAAACCCTGTCTGCGCGCAGCTGCCCAGCACAAGCCACTAGAGGCCGCTGTTCTCCCAGGAGAGGAGGGCCACAAACCAACAAGAAGGGAAGTCCTTCCAGCCGTCACTCGTCCCAGTTCTGCAGACTATTCCTATCACCATGAAAAGGCAAAGCTACAGGCAGACAAAGATCACAGAGACAACACCAGAGAAGGAGACAGACCTAACCAGTCTTCCTGAAAAAGAATTCAAAATAAGAATCATAAACATGCTGACAGAGATGCAGAGAAATACGCAAGAGAAATGGGATGAAGTCCGGAAGGAGATCACAGATGCCAGAAAGGAGATCGCAGAAATGAAACAAACTCTGGAAGGGATTATAAGCAGAATGCATACAATGCAAGAGGCCATTGATGGAATTGAAATCAGAGAACAGGAACGCATAGAAGCTGACATAGAGAGAGACAAAAGGATCTCCAGGAGTAAAACAATATTAAGAGAACTGTGTGACCAATCCAAAAGGAACAATATCCGTATTATAGGGGTCCCAGAAGAAGAAGAGAGAGGCAAAGAGATGGAAAGTATCTTAGAAGAAATAATTGCTGAAAACTTCCCCACACTGGGGGAGGAAGTAATCGAACAGACCACGGAAATACACAGAACCCCCAACAGAAAGGATCCAAGAAGGGCAACACCAAGACACATAATAATTAAAATGGCAAAGATCAAGGACAAGGAAAGAGTGTTAAAGGCAGCTAGAGAGAAAAAGGTCACCTATAAAGGGAAACCCATCAGGCTAACGTCAGATTTCTCAACAGAAACCCTACAGGCCAGAAGAGAATGGCATGATATATTTAATACAATGAAACAGAAGGGCCTTGAACCAAGGATACTGTATCCAGCACGACTATCATTCAAATATGACGGTGGGATTAAACAATTCCCAGACAAACAAAAGCTGAGGGAATTTGCTTTCCACAAACCACCTCTACAGAACATCTTACATGGACTGCTCTAGATGGGAGCACTCCTAGAAGGAGCACAGCACAAAACACCCAACATATGAAGACTCGAGGAGGAGGAACAAGAAGGGAGAGAAGAAAAGAATCTCCAGACAGTGTATATAACAGCTCAATAAGCGAGCTAAGTTAGGCAGTAAGATACTAAAGAGGCTAACCTTGAACCTTTGGTAACCACGAATTTAAAGCCTGCAATGGCAATAAGTACATATCTTTCAATAGTCACCCTAAATGTTAATGGGTTGAATGCACCAATCAAAAGACACAGAGTAACAGAATGGATAAAAAAGCAAGACCCATCTATATGCTGCTTACAAGAAACTCACCTCAAACCCAAAGACATGTACAGACTAAAAGTCAAGGGATGGAAAAACATATTTCAAGCAAACAACAGTGAGAAGAAAGCAGGGGTTGCAGTACTAATATCAGACAAAATAGACTTCAAAACAAAGAAAGTAACAAGAGATAAAGAAGGACACTACATAATGATAAAGGGCTCAGTCAAACAAGAGGATATAACCATTCTAAATATATATGCACCCAACACAGGAGCACCAGCATATGTGAAACAAATACTAACAGAACTAAAGGGGGATATAGACTGCAATGCATTCATTCTAGGAGACTTCAACACACCACTCACCCCAAAGGATAGATCCACTGGGCAGAAAATAAGTAAGGACACGGAAGCACTGAACAACACAGTAGAGCAGATGGACCTAATAGACATCTATAGAACTCTACATCCAAAAGCAGCGGGATATACATTCTTCTCAAGTGCACATGGAACATTCTCCAGAATAGACCACATACTAGGCCACAAAAAGAGCCTCAGAAAATTCCAAAAGATTGAAATCCTACCAACCAACTTTTCAGACCACAAAGGCATAAAACTAGAAATAAACTGTACAAAGAAAGCAAAGAGGCTCACAAACACATGGAGGCTTAACAACACGCTCCTAAATAATCAATGGATCAATGACCAAATCAAAATGGAGATCCAGCAATACATGGAAACAAATGACAACAACAACACTAAGCCCCAACTTCTGTGGGACACAGCAAAAGCAGTCTTAAGAGGAAAGTATATAGCAATCCAAGCATATTTAAAAAAGTAAGAGCAATCCCAAATGAATGGTCTAATGTCACAATTATCGAAATTGGAAAAAGAAGAACAGATGAGGCCTAAGGTCAGCAGAAGGAGGGACATAATAAAGATCAGAGAAGAAATAAATAAAATTGAGAAGAATAAAACAATAGCAAAAATCAATGAAACCAAGAGCTGGTTCTTCGAGAAAATAAACAAAATAGATAAGCCTCTAGCCAGACTTATTAAGAAGAAAAGAGAGTCAACACAAATCAACAGTATCAGAAACGAGAAAGGAAAAATCACGACGGACCCCACGGAAATGCAAAGAATTATTGGAGAATACTATGAAAACCTATATGCTAACAAGCTGGGAAACCTAGGAGAAATGGACAACTTCCTAGAAAAATACAACCTTCCAAGACTGACCCAGAAAGAAACAGAAAATCTAAACAGACCAATTACCAGCAACGAAATTGAAGTGGTAATCAAAAAACTACCAAAGAACAAAACCCCCGGGCCAGATGGATTTACCTCGGAATTTTATCAGACATACAGGGAAGACATAATACCCATTCTCCTTAGAGTTTTCCAAAAAATAGAGGAGGAGGGGATACTCCCAAACTCATTCTATGAAGCTGACATCACCCTAATACCAAAACCAGGCAAAGACCCCACCAAAAAAGAAAACTACAGACCAATATCCCTGATGAACGTAGATGCAAAAATACTCAACAAAATATTAGCAAACCGAATTCAAAAATACATTAAAAAAATCATACACCATGACCAAGTGCGATTCATCCCAGGGATGCAAGGATGGTACAACATTCGAAAGTCCATCAACATCATCCACCACATCAACAAAAAGAAAGACAAAAACCACATGATCATCTCCATAGATGCTGAAAAAGCATTTGACAAAGTTCAACATCCATTCATGTTAAAAACTCTCAGCAAAATGGGAATAGAGGGCAAGTACCTCAACATAATAAAGGCCATCTATGATAAACCCACAGCCAACATTATATTGAACAGCGAGAAGCTGAAAGCATTTCCTCTGAGATCGGGAACTAGACAGGGATGCCCACTCTCTCCACTGTTATTTAACATAGTACTGGAGGTCCTAGCCACGGCAATCAGACAAAATAAAGAAATACAAGGAATCCAGATTGGTAAAGAAGAAGTTAAACTGTCACTATTTGCAGATGACATGATACTGTACATAAAAAACCCTAAAGACTCCACCCCAAAACTACTAGAACTGATATCGGAATACAGCAAAGTTGCAGGATACAAAATCAACACACAGAAATCTGTGGCTTTCCTATATACTAACAATGAACCAACAGAAAGAGAAATCAGGAAAACAACTCCATTCACAATTGCATCAAAAAAAATAAAATACCTAGGAATAAACCTAACCAAAGAAGTGAAAGACTTATACTCTGAAAACTACAAGTCACTCTTAAGGGAAATTAAAGGGGACACTAACAGATGGAAACTCATCCCATGCTCGTGGCTAGGAAGAATTAATATTGTCAAAATGGCCATACTGCCCAAAGCAATATACAGATTTGATGCAATCCCTATGAAACTACCAGCAACATTCTTCAATGAACTGGAACAAATAATTCAAAAATTCATATGGAAACACCAAAGATCCCGAATAGCCAAAGCAATCCTGAGAAAGAAGAATAAAGTAGGGGGGATCTCACTCCCCAACTTCAAGCTCTACTATAAAGCCATAGTAATCAAGACAATTTGGTACTGGCAAAAGAGCAGAGCCACAGACCAATGGAACAGACTAGAGAATCCAGACATTAACCCAGACATATATGGTCAATTAATATTTGATAAAGGAGCCATGGACATACAATGGCGAAATGACAGTCTCTTCAACAGGTGGTGCTGGCAAAACTGGACAGCTACATGTAGGAGAATGAAACTGGACCATTGTCTAACCCCATATACAAAAGTAAACTCAAAATGGATCAAAGACCTGAATGTAAGCCATGAAACCATTAAACTCTTGGAAGAAAACATAGGCACAAACCTCTTAGACATAAACATGAGTGACCTCTTCTTGAACATATCTCCCCGGGCAAGGAAAACAACAGCAAAAATGAGTAAGTGGGACTATATTAAGCTGAAAAGCTTCTGTACAGCAAAAGACACCATCAATAGAACAAGAAGGATCCCTACAGTATGGGAGAATATATTTGAAAATGACACATCCGATAAAGGCTTGACGTCCACAATATATAAGGAGCTCTCACGCCTCAACAAACAAAAAACAAATAACCCAATTAAAAAATGGGCAGAGGAACTGAACAGACAGTTCTCCAAAAAAGAAATACAGATGGCCAACAGACATATGAAAAGATGCTCCACATCGCTAATTATCAGAGAAATGCAAATTAAAACTACAATGAGGTATCACCTCACACCAGTAAGGATGGCTGCCATCCAAAAGACAAACAACAACAAATGTTGGCGAGGCTGTGGAGAAAGGGGAACCCTCCTACACTGCTGGTGGGAATGTAAGTTAGTTCAACCATTGTGGAAAGCAGTATGGAGGTACATCAAAATGCTCAAAACAGACTTACCATTTGACCCAGGAATTCCACTCCTAGGAATTTACCCTAAGAACGCAGCAATCAAGTTTGAGAAAGACAGATGCACCCCTATGTTTATTCCAGCACTATTTACAATAGCCAAGAATTGGAAGCAACCTAAATGTCCATCAATAGATGAATGGATAAAGAAGATGTGGTACATATACACAATGGAATACTACTCAGCTATAAGAAAAGGGCAAATCCAATCATTTGCAGCAACATGGATGGAGCTGGAGGGTATTATGCTCAGTGAAACAAGCCAAGCGGAGAAAGAGAAATACCAAATGATTTCACTTATCTGTGGAATATAAGAACAAAGGAAAAACTGAAGGAACAAAACAGCAGCAGAATCACAGAACTCAAGAATGGACTAACAGGTACCAAAGGGAAAGGGACTGGGGAGGATGGGTGGGTAGGGAGGGATAAGGGGGGGAGAAGTAAGGGGGTATTAAGATTAACATGCATGGGGGGGTAGGAGAAAAGGGAGGGCTGTACAACACAGAGAAGGCAAGTAGTGATTCTACAACATTTTGCTATGCTGATGGACAGTGACTGTAAAGGGGTTTATAGGGGAGACTTGGTATAGGGGAGAGCCTAGTAAACATAATATTCATCATGTAAGTGTAGATTAGTGATAGCAAAAAAAAAAAAAAAAAAGGGCAGTTCCTGTGTGGTAACCTCCAACGAGTTCTACACAAGGGTATAAAGGGCATATAAAAGTGTAGGCAAAGGGTCTGTTTGTGTTTATACAGAGGATCAAAGCCTAATTGGGCTACCCCGAAAATGAACTAAGATACGATATGAAAAAGAACTTCCAACATCTGCACTCTCTGGAAGACTCATGCCAGAAAATGATCATCAAAAAACCCCAACAAAGATCCACGCACTGCTACAGCTGTAGATGCACTCATCCCACCAGTTCCTGGACTTGCCATGGGAATGAGAAAGGAGATATCTAAGCTGGCCTGTGCATACAGTAAAACAACAAAATTGGACTGGATCTATACTGTTGGAACTCAACCAAGAATTTGGAGAAGTGCAAATTGTAGCGCTCCAAAGTCTTACAACTACAAACTATTTACTGTTAAAAGAACATATGGCATGTGAACAGTCCCCAGGAATGGGTTGTTTTAATTTGTCTGATTTCTCTCAGACTGTTCAAGTTCAGTTGGACAATATCCACCATATCATAGATAAGTTTTCACAAATGCCTAAGGTGCCTAACTGGTTTTCTTGGTTTCACTGCAGATGGCTGGTAATTACAGATATGCTTTGGTTATGTAACTATACTCCTATTATGTTAATGTGTGTGTGCAATTTAAGTAGTAGCTTAAAACCTATACATGCTGAAGTTACTCTACAAGAAGATATATCAAAGAAATAATCAATCTTCCCATGTTTTCTTCCGCCTGCTACTTCTATAGCTTTTCTTCTTCCTTCCTAATTACAACCCTTAAATAGAATTCGTGCCTCATATCAAATTTACCGAGTATCATAATTCTTCCAAGTGGTAAAGATACCTCAAGACAAATGCTGGGCATAGAAGCCACAGGGCATAAATATGCAAAGAAGTAAAAAGCTAACTTTTTCAAACAATAAGGCTTCTCTCTCACTTACCAACTTCACATTTCCCTGTATGGCCCCGGAAGATGACTGGTTAGCCAGAGACGGGTAAGATTCCTCAAGGGAGGAACAACCTAAGACAGGCACAGTCGCAGGGGGGCCATCAGGTGAGAAATTGGGGATCAACAGAGGTGAGGCTTAGAACCTCACCCCCCCGTTCTGAGAGAAATCTTCTGCATACGTGGATGTTTTATTGCCCTGGTCTAGCTTGGATTAACACATAGTCTACAGGCACACACCTGATCATCTACATGTGCTCTCTTACAACACTAAACTATGTTTTCTACCTTTATCTTGTATCTACCTACCACTTCAGCATTTTATTAAAAATAATAATAATAAAGAGAGAAATGTGGTATCCACATATAAATCAAGTATAAAAACCAAATGAGTATTCATATTTGAACTGACTGTTTAGAGTTCATAATGCATGAGCAAAACCGAAAGTTTCTGTGATGACTGCCCTTGTACTGTTCACTATGTAACTTATTCATTATGTAAGAATTTGTTCTACATGTAAAAACTTGTTTGTTATGCCTCAGAAGATTGGAGACTGACAAAAATTAGGCTTGGGGTGGAATAATGATTGTGCATTGAGCATTGACTCCCCTATACAGAATTTTATTGTCGTTAACAACCATTTGATCAATAAATATGAGAGATGCCCTCACAAAAAAAAAAAAAAAAAAAAAGAAGGACAGACTTCCAATGGTAAAATAAATTAGTAACCGGGATGTAATGTATAGCATAAGGAATATAGTCAAGATATTGTAACAGCCTGGTAGGGTGATAGCTGGAACCTAGAATTATGTATATAAATGTTCTACCACTGTGTTGTACACTTGAAACTCATGTAATGTAATACTGTGTGTCAACTACCCTTCAATAAAAAATAATTATTAAAAAAAAAAAAAAAAGTTACTGATCTGGGATGTATTACATGTAATATTACTTTTCTTAAAGGGAAGTAGTTAAAAGAAAAGAAGAAAAAATGTGTCAAATCTGAAGTGACAACAGTACTACTTTATTTGGTAAGTAAAATCCCTTCATCAATTCCTCTAATTCCAGAGCGGTGGTTATCAAACAACTGAATTTAAATCAATTCTGACATTATCTACCTGAAGATACATCAGGTTAAAAGTTTAGTCTCACACTCCTGCTGCCACCCCCTTCAGAGGTCAGCTGCAGTCCAGGCTATTGTCCGTACTTCTGACCCACCAGCTGGAGACTGGACATTCCAATGACACACCCTCACTGGATTTGATTAATTTACAAGAGTAGGGCACAAAACTCCAAGAAGCATTTTACTTTCTAGATTATTGGTTTATTTTAAAAGGTTTTAACTCAGGAACGGCCAGATGGAAGAGAAACATAAGACAACATATGTGAGAAGGGCCTCAGAACTTCCATACTCTCTCCAGGCTGGCAACTCTTCCAGCACCTCACTGTGTTCACCAATCCAGTTCTGCAAACCCCATCCTTCTAGGTTTTCACGGAGGCTTCATTACATAGGCATGATTGATTAAACCATTGGCCATGGGTGTTCAATTCACCCTCCAGCCCCTTGCCCGTCCCTGGAATCAGGGCAGTGGAACTTGAAGTTACAACCCTCTAACTGCACAGTTGGTTCTCCTGGTAATAAGACCCCATCCTTAAGTGAGGGCCCAAAGCCACCTCACTGACATAACAGAAGACACCTTCATCATTCTCACTATATTAAGTGAATGAATACAGCTTAAGTCACTGATTAAAGCCAGCTATTTCATTAAAATTGGCTCATTTTCCCTACAAGCTAATATTTAGTAGGGAATAAGGAAAGATATTCCCATTTTGAATGAAAAGCTATACACATGCCGATATTATGTTAAGGTGCTAATAACTACCCTGTAAGAAAGCACAAGCACGGGGCTTCAAAATTCCACAAGAATGCAGTAGCCTCTTAAGTCTATCTACATATCCTGTAATTTAAAGTGACTCTCTAAATAAAAATTTTTCTACAGCATCTTTAACTCAGAATGTTTATCTCTATTAAAAGCTGGTTTTCAGTTTTCCTTTGGTTTTTAACCAAAATATCAACACATCTAAATGAAACACAGAGGTTGAAAAACAAAACAACAACTAACTTTGGAAACGAGTATGTCAATTCCACTTCTATTGTGAATAAATTTTCCCAGAAGGGCTAAGAATCGGAAATTATCTTTCTGATACAGAAGAAATTTTGCTCTTTAAATGGCAAATGAGAGAAAAGAAATGCTGTGAAGTTTTACTTTTGAAAGATCTGTCAAACAGGAGAGAAGAAAAGTGATACCTGTACTTACTGTCGTTGGATCCCATGCTAATGAGGTCATCAGAATCAACATTGTGAACTATGGCTGCTTTGTATCCTGCTCTCTGTGCATTTAAAACCTGCAAGTCAGAAAACAGTCATGATATGAGGAAGTACTTTGTCATAAATCTCTCAACTTCAACAAACATAAATGACTAAGTCTATCCCACACATCAAAGATTAGATTATGTATATATATAAGAATAGACCTCAAGTGTGTTTTCAAAATACAATGGACATTTTACAGTTATCAAGGACTTCTTTAGATATCTTCTTGATTTCATTCATGATATTAAATGAAATAAGAAGCAAATAAAGGATAGGGATATGAGCTAAAATACTAAGAGGATCCAAAGCAATAACTAATCTAGCTCTAAGAGGTAGAGATTTGCTGTCATCAGTGGTTGGAAACTCAAATCCACCTCTGCTACTTATTAATGGGATAAACCTGGGAGAATTATTTTTCTTCCTTGATCCTGTTTCCTGAACTTTAAAATGAGAATGACAACAATATTTTTCTCATACATAAAATAGTATTTCAAAAATTATTAATACCTTTGAATACTTTGAAAATTATATAGTTTTCAATACTTAATATGGTAATTCTTGAAATATATCATTATGCAATGATTATAGGATAAGTCTCTCAAAAGTGTTTCTTTGTAATACACTTCTAAAAAAATAGAGAAATAATTTTTTTAAAAGAATTTCCAGAAGGTCTAATATTAGTTGTTTTAGTAATAAGCATTAAAATTATTCAAAACTCTTCTGTAATTCAATAAAAATAAAACCTAAGTTCAAAAAGTAAGGGAAAGCTTAGAGTCGAGTCCCCAGGGTAAAAGGAATACCTAAGTATTCAGACTGACTGGATTTGAATGCTAAAAGACATGAGGCTCATATATTCAACCCCAATCAGGCAAGTTGGCTTTGCAAAGTAAAATTCTCTTGTACATTACTTTTGACTTCTTTAAAACTACTCCACAAATCCAAGTTAGGTATTGGAAAAAGGCAATAATGTGGATTAATCAGAATAATTTTTTCCTGTCACTTAAAAAAAACTAATATACAGGAGATAAGAGTGCCTCAAGGAATTAGTATTTTGTTCATCTATAGCCTATATAGCACCTGTGAAATAGCCTGACACAGAACAGGCACTCATTAGATATTACTTGAATGAATAAATGTATAAAAGATATGCTCAAATTAATAGCTCACATGATAACATTACAAACTCGAGAGAAAACTAGAAAGATTTTTTAATAAACTAATTAAATAGCACAAATAGTTCAGACAGGACCCACTGCTCTAATGTTAGGAATAACGGCAAGAAAACCAACCAGCCAACAAAACTATTACAAGGAATGTTCTGCAGTGCTGCAAGAAAAGGTCAATAACCAAGAAATTAAGTTTACTATTGTCATATGTTCTTTCATATACAACAATAATAGTATCATACACAGCAGTAATAATAGTATAACTCCTTTCAGGTTCCCAGATCCAATTCCAATCTGTGTGTGGGTGGGGAGAAGGGGTTTCCCCACATATAACAACAGGTAATTCTGGAACCCCAGAAGGGTGTCCGAGAACTTAATTCTGACGCTATCTGCCCAGAGACAGTAGCAGATTCCCAAATTAAGGACTCCATTCTACAAGACTACCCTCCACTCCCCACTACAGACTCCAGTCACAAGCCCCAGGCTGTTACCTGTGCTTCCAACCTACCCACTACAGATTGGAGGTTCAACCACCTCCATCTTAGGAATTCAATTAATTTCCTAGAACAGCTCACAGAACTCAGGAAAACACTTACTTATCCCAGTTTAATAAAGGATACAAGTTAACAGCCACATGAAGAAATACATAGGGCAAGGTCTCAAATAAAGGCACTTCTATCCTCGAGGAGCTTGGGGCTGGCTCCGAGGCACATGGGAGCATTCTGGTCCCTGAGCGTGGAAGCTCTGTCCCATAGTAAGGTAGGATCCAAGAGAGCAGTAAGCCCTTCTTAGCAGTTTTTGTGAGGGCTTACTGCATGGTCATGGTTGACTAAATTATTGGGCATTGGCTGATTCAACCTCTAGCCCCTGACCTAGGGTGGGGTCCAAAATACATGACAAAACATGTATTTCACCTTTAAGACGCTAGTGTTTTCAAGAATTGTGGAGAAGACCAAATATACTGGGAAATATGTATTTGGTCATCTGAATGACCAACTATGTATTTCTTATGACTCATTATAATGGAAAGTATTTTTTTGTGAATGTGTACATATTTTATTTTTAGGTGGATTTTGTTATCCAACTAAAAATGAGAAAATGCCAGTCCCCACAGCCTCTTCCCCATAGATACTACTGCTTTCCAAGGGCAGTAAAAAAATTTAAGAAGGGTATTATAGTTTCCGAACCTTTTTTCTTATTTATCACTTCTATATTGATTTATTATTTATCCATTATGTTACCACAGCACTACAGACTTCATTTATCTTTTATTTAAACAAAAGTATACTTGATTGGGGTTGTTTATTACTTAACCTGATGCTTTAATGGCTATTTCAACTATTCCCCAAAAGCTAACCAAGTGACTGAGGAGAAATGTTATTTTTACGCACTATACATTTAAAAAACAACTGTTCCCAGAGATACAACTTAATAAACAAAAGTTTTATATCAAAAGTTGTTCTGTTAATATAAAACAAGTTTTACATTTCTATTTAAAGCCATCTAATACATACAGTCCTTGAAATTACATGATTTAACTTGTTTTCTTGCAAAATATTTGCGGGCAAAGACACGAAAGGACACAGAGAAAGGTGGTCTCAGGAATCATGATAAATAATAAAAATTATAGCTTAATTCAGTATTTGTTGAGTTTCAAACAAGGAAGGTACTATTTGTCTGGCACAATGCAGAACTCAAACATGACTCAGAAACAATCATTATCCTCAAGGACATCTCAATACTCATATATACCCAAACAGGTCAGGTGCTTTCTTGACTCTATTTGCTCATGTCACCATCTCTGCTTGAAACAGGGCTTTGTATTCTGAATGCCTATCAGGCTTCCAAATTCCATTACCTCCATGAAGCCTGCCTTGTTCCATGCCCTGTTCCACATGTTGTCCCCAAGCACTCACATAAATGCTCCCTGCTTAGAGTATGTATATCAGTTTGTTCACATTTTTCTTAAAGATCTTACATGGTGTCTTATATAACACTTATGTATCTGTGTCCTATCCCACAGAATTCAAAAGCAAGCCTACATGGGGTCCTTAAATCTCCCGCAAGTTGTCTGTGTATGAATTTTTCTGGTATGAGGAGAAAAAGTAATTATCAATTTTACAAAAGGCTTTCTGACCTCCAAATAGTTAAAAACTACTAATATAGATTAATTACAATGATCTGCTATGTGTGTAACTACATTTAGATATTAGATTCTTAAAACTGTACCAAGCTACTGAAAATATTTCTCTCACACATACAAAATGTAATTGTTTCTATAAATACAACTACAGCAATATCAAAAGCTGTTCTCTGTCTGTCAACAAAATATGATTTTTAAAATAGGAAACTTAGAAAACCACTCAATAGGGAGGAATTCTGTAGGCACAAGTGTGAATCTCAAAACATTTTCAAAAATTTAGCAAGCAAGAAGTCTTCCCCAAGGTTTTTGTTGTTGTTACTTATTTCTAAAAGTAGTGAAATTGTATCAAGAAACACATTAGCATATGGACCAACAGGTTTATGAATACAAACAAGTAAAATATATCCATGCTTATATATAAACTATAAAACTCATGTGTCAGTCAAATTAAATTACATTTTTTACAGAAGTAGCAGCTGGTATTTTTAAGAACACATAAGGCAGAAATAAAACCTAAATCATTTAGTGAGTATGTGTAAGGTTTCATGTTCATAAAATGCAACCTCAAACACATGGTGTCAAATGGAGGCAAAGAACTCAAAGATTCATGAATAAAAAGCATGTATAGGAAACAGGCCTAAATTCCAAGGAGCCATCAAAACTGAAAATTGCATGAATAAGCCTCTGAATTGTATTGCCAATCTGCCTGTTTAAGGAGACAGATCAGAGTTATTAGCTCAAATTGTGGTAAATGCACTAAATATTTAATATCTAATCAACAAATTAGCTGCGACTAAATTATATAGACCAGGTGGCACCTAAGGAAGAGTTTGAAAGAAACAGGGACTGCTGGCTTGTTATTACAAATAGCCAGTATGTCAGAAGGTAACAGACTGCAAATGGAAAAGCCTTCAATAAGACAGGTTCTAAAAGGAACCCTGTTAATGACATAATAGTTCATACTATCTTCAGAATGGACAAACTGATATACTGACACTAATAAAACAGGCATTGTAAGAAGAAAGATCTGATTGCACTGTCCAAGTGATCATGAGTAGCAATCTTTTAGAGACATGAGGAGCTGGTGGGATCTATTGATGGAATATATATAATAAGGCTCCAGACCAAAGACTATATGAATAAAGGAAGCCTCTATGTGGTGGTGCTTTACATAAATTATCTCTAATACCCAACACAATTCTACAATGTAGTTCTTTCCTATAATTTATAAATGAGAAAAGGTGGGTAAATGAAACTGCCCTAAAGTCACACTAAAGCAGAGCTGAGATTTGAATACAACTTTATCTGATTAGACAGAGACATGGGATTTACCAATGAATCAGGATGAGAACCAGAATTATTAACCTTATTTATTTATTATCCTATTTATTATCTAATCTTATTTAACATGTTACAAACATCTGGGAAGAGGAACTGAACTGAGAAAGCATCAAAACTCAGACAACATTAATCTTAAAATCTTTTGGACAAAATAAAACATATACAAAACAGAATATTAACCAAGAAGAAGAGTGCTAAAATATTATGGCAGAGTTTAAAGAAACTTAGGAGGTAGGGAAGCTGTGGGCTGAAATACCTATGGCAGATTTTATGGGACCTGAATTATACTTTAACAGGTGATTTGGATTAACAGTGAAGAAGAGTTGAGGGAAGTTTCTCCTATAAGAGAAAGAGAAAAATAACAAGACAGAAGGTAGGACCTAGCAAAGCATATCAGAAACAAAACAAAAAACACAAAGAATGGGCCTACTAAATAGTTTTATTGAAAGGAAGAATGACCAGAGAGTTAAAAGTATAGACTCTTACAACAAGATTACCTGCAATCAAATTTTGACTGTCATATACAAGCTGTATAAACTTGAGCAAGTAACTTCACTTCTATAAAATGAGCAGGATGCTATACCCAATTTAAAGAGTTATTCTGAGAATTAAATGACTTAATGTATGTAAAGTCCCTAATACAGTGCTTAGACAATGCCTGGCACATATTAAAAAAGTGCTAGCTATGATTATCGTCATTGTAACTGAGTTTTATTGTTGCTGTTGCAGGGTCAGAAGTGAAGACAGGTTAAAAAAAGAGGGGGGGACACACTGTGCAGTGCTTGAAGGCCATACTGAAAAGTAAACATGGGTTCTCCTCTGTCAAGGGTTCACAGTAGGCAACTGAATAAAGGGTTGACATGCCAACACAATGTTTTAGAACAATCTGATATTGCTAGATTGATATGGAGAAGAGAGATTGAAGATTTGGAAGCTGTTATGACAAGGCAGGATGATTGCAATGATGCCAAAGAACACTATCTTTTATGTTCCTTCATAACTAATTTTTGAACCTAGGAAACTTGGGGAATATAGTTAACCAAAAATGGACAAGCTGAGAAACAGAGCTTGTTTTCATAAGGAGGAGGAAGGGAATGGCTTTCAGCACATTAAATCTGAGACACAGCAAGGTTTGCATACATAGATTTCCCAGGTAGGTAGAATACAACAGACCAAGACTTGGGATAAAAATTCAGAGATTTTCAGCAAGTTAATTTATTTACTTATCCAACAAATACCTAGAATAGTCTAGCCAACTGATTGTTAAAAAGCAACAAATTTCTAATAAAACAATCAATTTGCATTTTTATATTTCCTACAGCTTTTCTACACCCCTTTACTATCTACACATGAAGTAAGTTTAGTATTTTGTTTTTCCCCTGGGAGGAGACACTACAAACAAGCAGACCTGTGTATACTTCTAGGCTATGCACCCGCGAGAATGGTAAAAATGCAAGAGAAGTGACTTTCCTTGATAGAAAAGAACCTTGAAAAGAACCCAATTATTATAACAGATAGCAGTTTGGATGCTCATGTAAAATGAGAGACACTTGGAGCAAGAACTTTTTTTATTTGAAATGCATTCCAAGTTCTAAAGGCTTTATCTGAAGTATAGTGTTGTTTCTCCCTTGCATGAAGAATAATTTGTAATCTTTGAACAACAGGGAAGTTAAGCTCAAAACCGGGATTACTTCAGACAGACAGACAGACAGATAGGTGACAGTCCATGAACACTATACATCCAGCTCTTGTAGATGCCCTGTGTTTCTGAGAATATCTGTCTTCAGGTGATGGGCAAAAGATGTCTGACTTAGAACAGGACCCATTTTTAATATATTCTCTTCTAATTTTAAAGATGATACAAACTTAAGTTTAGTTCATTATTTCAACATTTTCATTACAAGTGTAAAAAGGTCATTTATTTTAATTGGGAAACTTTTGAAAGAGAGTAGGCTGACGTATGTTAGATTGTGACTGATTCTTACAAGGTAAAAACATGCAATTTAAAGGACAGTATCAGTGACAAGTTATTTTATTTCTTAAAACAAGTAATAAGAACTAGAGAAAGAAGTAATAAATATTAGAGAAATTCAACAGTTCTGGCTTAGTATAATAAAAATATACATCTATCTTGAGATATACTTTCAGTGCCTAACCATTACGAAGAGTATTTTCTTGAACTCCCATTTAATCATGATACCTCAGTGACTTTAAAGCATGTTTACCTTCTTTTTGCTGTCAATATGCTTTCCCACCCAAGAATGAACTTAGGTTCACATTTTAAGTAGGTATTTTTTAAACTTCCTACTAATAATATAAAAACACAATTAATATTATATTTTCTGGTAAAACAACGAATGCTTTCTCCTGAATAACAGGAAAAAGATAAAGATATTCATTCTTACCACTTTTATTCAGCATTGTACTGAAGGTCTTAGCCAATGAAATAAGGCAAAAGCAAGAAGTTATGGCAGGGAGAGAGGAGAAAAAAAAGAAAGAGAGGAGGGGAAAAAGAGAAAGAAAAAATGGATATAAATTACAAAGGGAGAAGATGCTCTTAATTTGCAAGTTTACATAATCATCTACCTAGATGGATCAATAAAAGGCTACAACAAAAACAACTGAGTTTAGAATTCTATTTGCAGCTAAACTCTTCTTCAAAAAATGAAGGTGAAATGAAGATATCCCCAGATAAATAAAAAATAAGAGAATCTGTCAGTAGCCCTACAAGAAATATTAAAAGGAGTCCTTCAGGCCGAAATGAATGCATAGACAACAACTTGAATATACACGAAATAAATAGCATCTGTAAATATAATTACATAGGTATTCTAAAACAGTATAAATATATTTTAATTTTCAACTCTTCTATTTGTTTTAAAAGACAACTACAGAAAAAGCTGTGTTGATGGGCTTATAAAATATAAAGCTGCAGTTTGTATGACAATAATAGTACAATAATATAACAGAGAAGGTAGAGAATGAAGCTGTACTGGAACAAAGTTTTTATATCCTATTTAAACTGAGTTAGTATTAATCTGAACTACATTGTTTTAAGTTAAGATGTTAATTATAATATCCAGGGTAACTGCTATTTAATAACTAAAAAATATATAGAAGCAAGGAATTTAAAAAGGTATGTTAGAAAATACCTATTTAACATACACACACAAAAAGGCAGGAATTGAGGAAAAGAAGAATAAAAAAGACATTAAAAAAATCACAGAGTGGCAGACGTAAATCCTACTTTAAGTAATTACATTAACTGCAAACAGACTGAACATACTAATCAAAAACCAGAGATTGGCAGAATGGATTGAAAATTATGACTCCTCTATGCTCTGTCTGTAACAGGCTCACTTCACACAATTCAAAGACAGCCTGAAAATAAAAGGAAAGGAAAAAGAATGTAAACTAGACTAGAAACTAGACTTTAAGATAAAAACTGTTACTAAGACCAAGAAAAGGCATTATTATAATGTTTTTCATCAGGAAGATATAGGTACTATAAACATACATGTACCTAAAGAGTCCCAAAATATATGAAGCAAAACTCAAGAGTACTGAAGGGAAAAACACACAATTCAACAGTAATAGTTGGAGACTTCAATGCCCCACCCTCTATAATGGACAGAACAACTAGTCATATTATAAACAAGGAAGTAGAAGACTCAAACAACATCATACACCAACCAAAACTAACAGACATCTACAGAACATTCCAGTCAACAATAAACATTCTTCTCAAGTGCATATTCTCCACTACAGACTACATGTTAGGCTATAAAACAATCCTCAATAACTTTAAAAGTACTGAAATCATACAGAATATGTTCTCCAAACACAACAGAATGGAATGAAATCAGAAATTCACATTAAAAGGAAATCTGGAAAACTCACAATTACATCAATTAAAAACAACACATCCTAAATAACCAATGGGACAAAAAAGATGACCAATGGGACAAAAAAGAAATCACAAGAAAAATTATAAAATACCTTGAGATGAACAAAAATGAAAAATATCAAAAATTATGGGATGCAGCTAACACTGCATTTGACAAAATAATCTTTCGTGATAAAAATATTCAATAAATTAGGAATAGAGGGAACTTCCTCACCCTGATAAAGAGTATCTACAAAAAACTCACAGCTATCATCATACTTAAGGCTGAAAAACTGAATGTTTTTCCTATAAGATCAGAAATAAAGATTCCATTCTTGGAATCTCTGTTCAATTTTATACAGGAGGTTCAGGCAAGGGAACTTAGACAAGAAAATGAAATAAAGGGCATTCAGATTTATAAAGGAAGAGGCAAACTATTTTCTTGTGCAAATAACATGGTTTTATATAAGGAATATCTGCTATTTTATATGTGGAAAATATTCTAAAGAATCCACAAGTAAACTATGAGAACTAATATGCAAGTTCAGCAATATAGCAGGATTGTGTAAGATCAATATATAAAATTCAATTGTGTTTCTATATAGCAGCAATAAACAATCCAACATAAAATTAGGGGGAAAATCCCAAATATATTAGAAGCAAAAAGAATAAAATACCTATGAATAAATTTAACAAAATTAAGTGCCAGACTTGTACACTGAAAATTATAAAAACACTGAAAGAAATTAAAGGAGATCTAAACAAGTGGAAAGACATTTCATGTTCACAGGTCAAAACACAATATTATTAAAATAGCAATACTCTTAAATTGACCTATGATTTGAACTTAATCCCAATAGTGTTTTTTGTTTGCTTGTTTGTTTGGTTTTTTTTATTCTTTTTTCTTTTTTCCAGGGGAGAATGCAAAAGCAGTCCCCCACTACCACAAATCGCGCAGTCGAGTTTTCCTACTTGCAGGAAAATCACAGGAGTCAGCATATCCCGAGTGCAATGGATAAGCCTTACCCTGGGAAAACCACCTTCGTGATCGTGGTGTTTCCCCTGCCAGGTAAGTATTGCTTGTTTGTTTGTTTTCGCAGAAATGGACAAGCTGATCCTAAAATTCAAATGGAAATTTAAGAGGCCCAGAATAGTCCAGGCAATCTTGAAAAAGAACAAAGTTAGAGGACTCAAAACCCCCTACAAAGCTAGAACAGTTAAGTCAGTGTGGTATAGCATAAGAATAGACACAGATCAATGGAATTAAAATCAAAGACAGTATTTCATAGGTAGAATTTCTGTCAAAAATGTTTAACTTAAATCCAAACATGAGGAAACAACCAGACATATCCAAAGTAAGGAGCATTCTGTTAAACAACTGGCCTTGATAGTTCCAAAATATCAAAGTCACAAAGACAAATACAGGATTTGTCTGGATGGAGAAAATTGTGCATCTGATTATAACAGAGTAACTGATATGGGTTTCCTTTCCTCTTATACATAACTAGAAAACTGGACAGTATTTATGAAATGGCTACTTTCAAACCCTGGACAGCATCACAGAACTGTGGTCCCTGAGAGAATGAAAACAAGGTTGATGTTATATAAATTTCCAGGCTTTCCACCTGGAGAAACTTTGTGGGCCATGGCTCAGCAAAGCAATACAGAGTAATGCAGAGCACAGTAGTCTCATTGAGTTGTGGACACAGAGATCTGAGTTCAAGGAAGCTGAAGTGCCCCAAAAAATAATTTCCAGGTTAGAGATCCACAGAGAAGGGAAAGTACTTCAGAAAACTGCATGGGGTTCCCATGGATTCTTGGATGAATATAAAGATATGTATGCATACAGTGAGACTCTATGTGGCTTGGAAAGAACCCCACTGGGGAAAAAAACAACTACTGGGAAACTTAAGATGAATAATTCCCAGAGCTCAAACAAGGTCAGGAGAATTTCAAGCTCTGACTGGGCAGAGAGGGGAGACTACCTTTAACACCCAAGGCATTCACAGGATACCCTAGAAGGATCACAATTTAGCAGTAGAGTTACAGGTAAGTAGTCCTAGGATAAAGGCTACTCTTAAGCAACTTAAAAATTTAAAAACAAGCTTCAAAAGGCCGCATGTTCATTTGCAAGTAACGTAACTGCCAGCCAAAACACAAATACTCTTTAAAGGAAGACAACAAAACCCAGACAATTCAACAACTACACATTATCTGATAAAAAAAAAATTACTAGCCATGCAAAGAAGCAAGAAACAGGACTCATAACCAGGAGAAAAATCAGTCAACAGAAAGTGACCCAGAAATGACAAGGATATGGAATTATCGTATAAGAACTGTAAACAGCTACTACAGATAATAGCTTATTTTAATTATATTTACTTATATAAATTATATAAAATATAAATTATGTTCAAGGATTTGAAAAATATGAATGTAATACAGAAAGAAATGGAAAATACATACACATATACATGCACAAGCATGTATTTTAAAAGATCCAAATGAAATTCTTAAAGATATATACTATATCTGAAATAAAAAGTTCACTGGATGGTCTTAACAGAAGATTAGATCACTGTAGAAGAAAAGATCAGTGAATCTGGAGACAAAGCAATAATAATTCTCTAAACTGAAACACAGCAGTAGAAAGGTAGGAAAAAAAAGGATCAAGAACTACTGTAGATTAAAGGAGACATGACAATTAATTAAATGTGTGATCCATAATTGGATCCTAAAATGGCTGAAAACAGAATAGTTACAAAGGATATTTTGGATATTAGGAAATTTAAACATGACTCTGTATTAGTAGAATATACTACCTAATAATGTGTGTGTTTGTGTAAATATATACATACACTAATACTCTGTATTATTAGATAGAGTGTATGTCAGTATTAAATTTCCTAAATGTGGTAACTCTACTTTGTGGACTTGTAGGAGAATGCTGCTGTGAAAAAGAGTAAAAAAAATAACACATAAAAGATGGGACTATTTTAAAATAGTTTATGACAAAACACTTGGAAATTACTAACAATAGTAATTTCAGCAGGATATGAACGTTTTCACCTTTGTTATTATATACACCACAAGCTTTTGTCTTAATGGCATTACCTTTTTAGTACCCATCTGGGAACTTTTTTAATCAAGCCAACATCACATAATTAACTTTAAATAGAATGATTTTCAACAGCCATGGTTCATTAATAAGATGACACAAAGTTGGACTAATTTCAGCATGTTCTCCAAAAGATAGTAACAAAATTGTGCTGCACTAAAATAGAAATCACAATACTAGAAAACTAAATTTGTCATCATTTATATTTTAAAGCATCACCTTAAAAATTGACAAAAGATAGTCTTTTCAGGCTTCTTGGTGAAAACATTATCAGAAAACTAAGACTGTTTTCACCTTGAAAAGCAGAGATCCGATGAAATCACATTTAGAGCATTTTGAATGCCAGATGTTACATTCCTTAAGGAAAGGAATTATCTTATTTGGGTGTATCTCAAGACTAGTAAATCTCTCTCAAATAAATACTTCTTTAATCAAACTAAATCACAACTAAGATAACTGTCTATCAAGCCCTACCTAGCAAGATATAAAGAAATTTCATTTTTGTGGTACATATCTACTACTTAGTTCCCCCTCAAATTAAAAAAAAACAAAAAATTTTTACTTCAGTCATTGTGGATAAAAATTTTGCTAAACTTTGCATCTTCCCAGCTTTCTCCGTAAACAGCACCAAATGTGATTTGACCTTTTCCAGTGACTTGGGGATCATCATGAACATATTTACCAGACCCTAGCTGGTTTTTCTTCTTAATGCTAAATGCCAAATGTCACTTCCTCTCTCTGTTTTCTACTCATTCCAGCCTCGCTCCACCATTATATTCTTTTCTGTAGTAGAGAAACAAAAAAGTAAACTTGTTAAGAATTCTATTCTTTAAAAAAATTAAGCACATAAAAGTTCCAAGAAAAACTGTTAGAAAAAGTATATGGTTTTAATCTGAAGCTCTGTGACATTTATGATGGTGGTACAAAGGCATGTTTCCTTCTCTTACTTAAGGTTATGTTCTCGGAGCACCAACCTTTTGACAAACAGCATATTACAACTGTACATGTTTACTTAGGCTTCACGATACATTGAATTTACTTGTTTCATTAGAAAATATTTTTGACAGGGCCAGTAAAATTGGTGTTTGTATGCAAAGCCATACTTGTTTCAAGTACAGCAGAAAATAGGAGCCAGGAGGATCCCTGGAACTTTAAAAATTAAAGAGTTTACATTATGTTCCAGTGGCAACATTTTAGAGTCTATCAATCATACATGGGAAAGCAATTTTTAAATATTGAGGATAGTGAAAACTATGGGTAATAAAATAATTTAGTGAATCTAGCTGAACTTCTTTTAAAAAGGAAATTTCATACATTGGAGTACTACAGGTAGTATAGGCAAGTACCATTTCATGAAACTTTATTATAGGCTGTGTGTTGTATATGTACTAAGGCAGGAGTGAAAATAAATTTCTTACAGTGAGTTCTATTAAAAAAAAAAGCTTGAACCCACAAATATAGTGAGTTCTTAATGTTCTGTAGGTTGTCTGCAATCAGAAAAAAGATTTGTGCTTTTTCACTCACGACAATAATAATATTCTGCAACATATCAACACAAAATCAACAGCACTGACTTATATAAGTCTTTGAACATGGCTGTTTCCAATCAAGTTTTTTTTTGAAGTATAGTTGATATACAATATTATACTGGTTTCAAGTATACAAGATAGTGATTTGACAGTTATTAGGTTATTAAAGATCACCCCAAATAGTGCAGTTACTATCTGTCAACACAGAAAAACGTTACAGGATTACTGACTATATTCTCTATGCTGTACTTTCATTCCTATGACTAATTCATATTATGATTGAGATTTCATGCCTCTTTTTCCCCTTCACCTACTTCACCCACCCACCCCAACATGGTAATCACCAGTCACTTCTCAGTGTCTATGAGTCTACTGCTATTTTATTCATTTTGTTGTGTTTTGTTTTATTTTTAGATTCTATACATAAGTAAAATCACAGGGTACTTGTCTCTCTCTGCCTGGCTTATTTTACTTAGGACCCTCTAGGGCCATTCCTGTTGTTGCAAATGGCTCTTTTTTATGGCTGAATAATATTCTATTGCATACAAACACACACACATCTTTATCTATTCATCTACTGATGGGCACTTTGCTGCTTCCATATCTTGGCTATTGTAAATACTGTGGAAATAATATAAGGACACATGTATCTTTTCAAATCAGGTATTCTGTTTTCTTTAGGCAAATTCCTAGAAAAGGAATTACTGGGTCATATTGTATTTCCATATTCAGTTTTTTGAGGAATCTCCATACTGCTTTCCATAGTGGCTGTATCCAATGAAGTTTTGATATTGTATCTGGCATATGATTGGTACTAAAGATCAAAACTAAAAATAATCCTTTTTGCTTAGTGACATTAAGAAAGCCCAAATAAACCTGTGTGTGCAGGTATTTCTAATGCTATTAGTTTGAAATACGGATGTTTTTTTTAAAAAGCTTTTACTTTGTAATGAACTATACCTAGTTAAAATAAGCTACATTAGTTAAAAGCCCCCTAAATATTTAATTTTCAGAATTGTAATTTCACATTAACAAAGTCATCCACAAAATATTCTCTACTTACCTACATATATTAAAGTGCATATTAAATGATCAAAATAAATTCAGATATTTTGAATACTGATAGGATTATGTGTTCCAATCAAATCTTAATTATTTCTCACCCTAACTCAGCTGAAGCTCCATTTCAACTATTCCTGTAAATAAGGCTTGTTGGAAGAACTTTTGGCGCAACAAAAAGATAACTCTCTAAACTTGCTATCAGCTTACTAGGAATTCTAAGAAATGATAGGGAATTCTTGGAATTTCTTGAAAAATAACTGACTGAACAATTCAATGACAATTTTGATGCTCAGTAACACCCTGTTACAGATATCAGAGAATACTCCTCCTTCACTGTCTACTCACTTTGGTGTTCTTGGCACTGTATTAAAAGCACTGTACACAAAACTGCATAAAACATAAATTCTACTCCCAAGAAGCTGAAGTGAGAAGATTTTCTTAGACTAGAGCCAGGCAAGAAGGGAAGAAAATATTATGGAGCAAAATGAAATAAGCTCCAGTAAAGAAATAAAAACTGCGAGGGTGGAGAAAAAGATGGAGTAGGAAGTCAAGGCAGAAACCTCCTCCCAAAAACAAATAAAGGAAGAAACTAAGCAAATACAACTAAACCTGAAAATGACCTGAAGACTGCAGAACAGATCACCTACATCTGGAGAAAAAGAGGAAGCCACAAAGAAAAGGGTAAAGTGACAGAGCCGTGATGCAGTGAGACCCAAGCCCTTCCACCATCCCAGCCCAAAGGTGGGAGGAAGAAGAATGGAGCAGGGAGGGGATAGGAGCCCAGGAACTCTGCACACCTGGCCCTGGAGACATTACACTGGGCCCTGGTCATTAGTAGGGCTGGACACCAGAGACAGGTAGGATGCTCTGGGAGGCTGAGACTCCAGCCACTTGAGGAGAACAGGCACACCCTGCTGGTCCTGAGACCCAAACCAGAGGTGACAGTTTGAAAGACTTGCCAGGAGCGGGTGGCATACTAGAGGGACAAGGGTTGAACAGAGCTCTCTCCTCAGAAGAAAGGGCAGGTGGACCATACCTCCCAGCCTTCCCTCAGCCCAACAGATCAGGAATTTGATGCTCCACCCCCCTTGCTGACAACTCAGCTCCAAGGTTCCTCCTTACATGCACTGCAAGAGAGCCAATCCACTTGGCCCAGTTGCTGTCCGACTTTGCTGCCTGGCAGGCAGAGGAAGACTCTCCCAGATTTCTTGGCCTTGTTTCAACCTAACTCGAGAGGTGCCTGGAGTACCCAGCCTGAAGAAATCCTTCCAACCCCCCAGCAGGTGCCCAAGCCCAGTGCTGTGTGTCCAGCCCTGCCCCACAGCAGCACAATGGCTCTACCCACTCCATTAACCCTGCATCCTTACTATTGCTTCAAGGCAGGCAGAGTGCAGCCCCACCCACAGCAATCTCAGCAGTTGTCTCTGCTCTGATCACAAAGGTGACTAAAAAAAACTGCTGGAGCTGCAAACTCAGACCACTACTGGCAGACAGACAGAAAGGTAACCCTGCCCACTGCATACCAACAGCAACTGGGGATCCCACAAAGTAGAACCAGGCTGGAGAGTAAATAGTCCTGAGCCTCTGGGCACCATAGGCTCCTTCCTAAAGCTATTACTTTTCAGGCCAGGAAATATAACAGATCCATTTAATACAAAGGAAGAACACAGAAATCCTGGCAAAATGAGAAGGCAGAGGAATATGTTCCAAACAAAACTGCAGGACAAGACACAAGAAAGAAGGCTAAATGAAATGTAGAGCACAATCTTCTTGATAAAGATTTTAAAATAAAAGTCATAAACATGCTCACTGATTTACAGAAAAGTATGCAAGATCTCAGGGAAGACTTCAGCAAAGAGACAGAAGATCTGAAAAAGAGCCACTCAGAACTAAGAATACAATAACTGAAATAAAACAGTGGAGGGAATGAATAGATCACTGCAAGTAGTGGAGACAGTAAATGAGATGGAAATTAGAGAAAAAAAAACACAACAAAGCTGAAGAGCAGAGAGAAAATAAATGATCTCTAGGAATAAAAAAATGATAAAGCTAAGTGAACAATCCAAAAGAAACAGTATCTGCATGATAGGGGCACCAGAAGGAGAAGAGAGAGAAAAAGGGATAGAAAGTCTTTTTGAGGAAATAATAGCTGAAAACTTCCTCAGTCTGGTTAAGGAAACAGACAGGTCATGGAAACTCAGAGAGCCCCTTAGAAAAAGAACCCCAGGAAGACAATATCAAGACATACAATAATTAAAATGGCAAAGATTAAGGATAAGGAGAGAGTACTGAAAGCAGCCAGGGAGATATAAAAAAGATTACTTATAAAGCAAATCACATCAGGCTATCAGTAGACTTCTCAGCAGAAGCTTTGCAGACCAGAAGGAAGTGGCATGAAATATTTAATATATGGAAACAGTAGGACCTTCAACCAAGAGTCTTGTACCTGGCAAGATTATTATTGAAATCTGAAGCAAGGACTAAACAATTTCCAGATAAACAAAGGCCCAAAGAACTTTAACAACTAAACCAGCATTACAGGATATGTTAAAGAGACTTCTGTAGATAGAAATGTTCCTAAGGCTAAAGAGCTCTCACCAGAGTAAAGGTAGTAGACCAATAAATTACCAAGCAAGTATGAAATTAAAACAAAACAAAAGAAGCAAAGCAACTATACACAAAATCAATCAAGGGATACACAAAAAGTACAGATAATGATATCAGATTCATAAAGTATGGAGGAGGAAGAAGAAAAAAAGTACCTTTAGATTGTGTTTGAAATAGAGCAATCAGCAACTTAATATAGACTTGCATAGTAAGGAAACTATCCTGAACCTTTGGTAACCACCAAACTAAAGCCTACAGTAGATACACAAAAAAATTTAAAATGAGAAATCTACCACAACACAATGAAAACCATCAAATAATGAAAGTTTAAGAGAGGAAGAAAGGAACTATAAAAACAACTGGAAAACAATTAATAAAATGGCAGTTAGTACATATCTATCAATAATTACCTGAAATGTACATGAACTGAATATACCAATCAAAAGACAAAGAGTAGCAGAATGGATAAAAAAGTAAGATCCGTCAAAATGCTGCCTACAAGAGACTAATTTCAGACCCAACGACATACACAGACTAAAAGTGAGGAGATGGAAAAAGATATTTCATGCAAATAATAGGGAGAAAAAGGAGCAGCACTACTTTTATCAGACAAAACTGATTTTAAAACAAAGAAAGTAACAAAGGAGGAAATTATGTAATGATAAAGGGGTCAGTCCAACAAGACGATGTAATGCTTACAAATATCGATGTACACAATATAAAGCACCTAAATATTTAAAAAATACTAACAGAATTAAAGGGGGAAATAAACTGCAACACATTCATTTTAGGAGACATTAACACATCACTCATATCAACAGACAGATCAACCAGACAAAAAATAAATAAGGAGACAGAGGCACTAAACAGTACATTAAATCAAATGGGCTTAACAGATATCTACAGAATATTCACCAAAATGCAGCAGGATACACATTTTTCTCAAGTGTACATGGAATGTTCTCAGAGTAGATCACATACTAGGCCGCAAAAAGAGCCTTAAAAACTTTAAAAGATTAAAATTGTGCCAAGCAGCTTCTCAGACCAGAATGGAATGGAACTAGAAAAAAAAAAAAGCCTATAAACACATGAAAGCTAAACAACATGTTTCTAAATAATCAATGGATCAATGAACAAGTAAAAACAGAAATCAAGCAAAAAATGGAGACAAATGAAAACAAATATTCAACAGCCCAAAATCTGTGGGACACTGCAAAGGCAGTTCTAAGAGGGAAGTACATAGCAATACAGGCCTACCTCAAGAGACAAGAACAATCTTAAATAAACAGTCTAAACTCACAATTAAGGAAACCAGAAAAAGAAGAACAAGAAACCCACAGTTAGTAGAAGGAGGGACATAATAAAGATCACAGCAGAAATATAGAGAAAAATAAAACAATTAGAAAAACAATGAAGCCAAGAGCTGGTTCTTTGAAAAAATAAACAAAATAGGCAAACCCTTAGCCAGACTTACCAAGAAAAAAAGAGTATAACTATAAACAAAATCAGAAACAAAGAAGGAATAATCACAACAGATACCACAGAAATACAAAGAATTACTAGAGTATACTATGAAAAACTCTATGTCAATAAATTGGACAATGTAGAAGAAACAGACAACTTCCTTCTATAGAAAAATATAACCTTCCAAGACTGACTCAGGAATAAACAGAAAATCTGAACAGACCAATTACCAGTAATGAAATTGAATTGGTAATCAAAAAACTCCCAAAAAACAAAATTCCAGGAACAGACAGCTTTACAGCTGAATTCTACCAAACATTTAAAGAACAGCTAATACTCATCCTTCTTAAACTATTCCAAAAAGTAGAGAAGGAGGGAATACTTCCAAACTCATTCTATGAGGCCTAGACTCTATCACTCTAATACCAAAACCAAACAAAGATACCACAAAAGGAGAAAATTATAAATCAATATCCCTGATGAACATAGAGGCAAAAATCCTCAACAAAATATAAGCAAACTGAATTCAAAAATACTTCAAAAAAAATCACCCATCATGATCAAGTGGGATTTATTATAGGGATGCAAGGATGGTACAATAATCGTAAATCAATCAATATCATACACTACATTAATGAAAAAAAAAGGATAAAAGCCACATGATCATCACAATAGCTGCTGAAAAAGCATTTGACGAAAATTCAACATTTATTCATAATAAAAACTGACAAAATGGGTACAGAAGGTTGCATCAAAAAGAATAAAATACCTAGAAAGAAACCTAACCAAGGAACTGAAAGACCTATACGCTGAAAACTACAAGATACTCATGAGAGAAATAAAGAAGATACCAATAAATGGAAATACATCCCATGCTCATGGATAGGAAGAATTAATATTGTCAAAATGGCCATCCTGCCTAAAACAATCTATAGATACAGTGCAATCCCTATCAAAATACCAACAGCATTCTTCCACACACTAGAGGAAATAGTTCTAAAATTCAGATGGTACCACAAAAGACCCTGAATAGCCAAAGAAATCCTGTGAAGGAAGAATAAACAGGGGGGATTATGCTCCCCGATTTCAAGATCTACTACAAAGCCAGAGTAATCAAGACAATTTGGTACCGGCACAAGAGCAGACCCATAGACTAGTGGAACAGAATAGAGAGTCCAGATATTAACCCAAGCATATATGGTCAATTAATATATGATAAAGGAGCCATGGATATACAATGGGGAAATGACAGTCTCTTCAACAACCGGTGTTGGCAAAACTGAACTGCTACATGTAAGAGAATGAAACTGGATCATGGTCTAACCCCATAGACAAAAGTAAACTCAAAATAGATCAATGAACTGAATGTAAGTCATGAAACCATAAAACTCTTAGAAGAAAACATAGGCAAAAATCTCTTGAATATAAACATGAGCAACTTTTTCCTGAATGCCTCTCCTCGGGCAAAGGAAACAAAAGAAAAAATGAACACATGGGACTACATCAAACTAAAAAGCTTCTGTACAGCAAAGGACACCATCAACAGAACAAAAAGGCACCCTACAGTATGGGAGAATATATTTGTAAATGACATATCCGACAAGGGGTTAACATCCAAAATATATAAAGAACTCACATGCTTCAACACCCAAAAGGCAAATAACCCTATTAAAAAATGGGCAGAGGATATAACCAGACACTTCCCCAAAGAATAAATTCAGATAGCCAGAGGCACATGAAAAAATGCTCCACATTGCTAATTATCAGGGAAATGCAAATTAAAACCACAATGAGACACCACCTCACACCATTTAGGATTGCCAACATCGAAAAGATTTAGGAACAACAAATGCTGGTGAGGATGCGGAGAAAGGGGAACCCTCCTACACTGCTGGTGGGAATATAAACTAGTTCAACCGTTGTGGAAAGCAATATGGAGGTTCCTCAAAAAACTAAAAATAGAAATACTATTTGACCCAGGAATTCCACTCCTAGGAATTTACCCAAAGAAAACAACTTCTCAGATTCAAAAAAACATATGCACCCCTATGTTTATCACAGCACTATTTACAACAGCCAATATATGGAAGCAACCTAAGTGTCCATCAGTAGATGAATGGATAAAGAAGATGTGGTACATATATACAATGGAATACTATTCAGCCATAAGAAGAAAACAAATCCTACCATTTGCAACAACATGGATGGAGCAAGAAGGTATTATGTTCAGTGAAATAAGTCAGGTGGAGAAAGACAAATACCAAGTGATTCCCCTCATTTGTGCAGTATAACAATGAAGCAAAACTGAAGGAACAAAACAGCAGCAGACTCACAGACTCCAAGAAGGGACTAGCGGTTACCAAAGGGGAGGGTTGGGGGAGGGTGGGTGGGGTAGGAGGGAGAAGGGGGTTGAGGGTATTATGATTAGTACACATGGTGTTGGGGAGGATCATGGGGAAGACAGTGTAGCACAAAAAGGACAAGTAAGGACTCTGGCATCTTACTACACTGATGGACAGTGACAGCAATGGGGTATGGGGTGGACTCGGTAATAAGGGTGAATGTAGTAACCACATCGTTTTTCTTGTGAAACCTTCATAAGAGTGTATATCAATGATACCTTAATAAAAAAAAATGGGTATACCCATAACATAATAAAGGTCATATACGACAAACCCACAGCCAACATCATACTCAATAGTGAAAAGCTCAAAGCTTTTCCTCTAAGATGAGGAATAAAACAGGATGCTCATTCACTATTTTTATCCAACATAAACTGGAGGTTCTAGTCACAGCAATCAGACAACACAAGGAGATAAAAGCCATCCAAATTGGTAAGGAAGAAGTAAAACTGTCACTATTTGCAGATGACAATGTATTATACATATAAAAACCCTAAAGAATCCACCAAAAAAACTATTAGAACTAATAACTGATTCAGCACAGTTGCAGAATACAAAATTAACACATAGAAATCTGTTGCATTCCTATATACTAACAACAAACTAGCAGAAAGAGAAATTAGGAAAATAACTCCACTTACAATTGCATCAGAAAGAATAAAATACCTAGGAATAAACCTAACCAAGGTGAAAGACCTATCTATACTCTGAAAACTGTAAGACACTCACAAGAGAAATTACAGAAGACATCAATAAATGGAAATCTATCCATGATCATGGATAGGAAGAATTAATATTGTCAAAATGACCATCCTGCCAAAGCAATTTACAGATTCAGTACAGTCCCTATCAAAATACCAACAGCATTTTTCAATGAACTACAACAGACAGTTCTAAAATTCAAATGGAATCAAAAAAGACCCCAAATAGCCAAAGCAATCTTGAGAAAAAAGACTGAAGAAATTAGTGGGAAACTTAGAGAATAGGGATAATTCTTAAAACCTGGCTGATCTTCCTTTTTCAACTGAAAAAGTAAGAAGGAAGTAGAATCTCTTTCTCAAGTGATCAAAGCGATGCAGATGAGAATGGAGCAATGTTGTAATATTCAGAATGAATGTAAAAACTGTTAATTCTATCTACAAAATAAAAATTCCTGTAAACATTATAGATTTCTGATAACTAATCTTTGGTTAAAAACACAGAAATTTGTGTAGTTCTAAAAATTATATTTTACGTGATTATTGTAATGTTCTTGAAATAACCAGATATTCTCACAAATTTTTTTAAATGTCATATTTCCCACTGGGATGTCAATTCAAGTCTTCTGAGAGCTTTGCCTTGGAATGTTACACTCATTTTTCTAATCAAAAGATTTAATATAGCCTTTATTTACCAAAGAGCCAGCAATGTTTAACTTCAAATACTCAGCAAAAACTAACATTTCCAAACAATTATATTTTGTCACTGTAAAGAACAGCATTGTACAAAAATAAACAAAATTAACATTGTTTTCCTTCTCATCTAGAGCTGTACTTTTCCAAGAATACAGTTTTTGTCATTGTGAGTTAAAGTGATGGCTTTCAGAGCAATCAGCTGGCCTGTGATCAACAGTTCTTAACTGACCTTCTGAACATTCCACATACCCAAATACTGATTTTGAATATGGGTTTGCTGCATCCCTTCAGGGCAAGATAGGTTAAAAAGGCACAAACGTCTGCTTTTCTCAACATAAGTTAAAAAAACTAAAACCGTGCTCTTTTTTTTAATAGTATTATACTGTAATTTCCTACCCTCCAAAAATTGTTAATTTCCTTTCTATTTTACTGTCTCTCTCTGAGTCATAAAACACCTAGGATTGTTTGTATATAGAAAACCTGCCATTTCCTTCATTGTAGCACACAATTTTTACCTCGTTTACTTTTAAGGAAGAAATAGAAGACGACTAGAATAGAAGTATAGGTTTCTTTAATTACAATATTCATCCTCAAAAAAAATCTAAAGAATTACAAAAAGTAAATCCTGAAATTACCCAAATTACTCTTTGAAATATCTTGACAAAACTTTACTCCTTACTTCTTTTTCTCCTCTGCTGTCGACAATGGAAAAGGTTCCTTTCTACAGGAAAAGCTTTGTAAGAGGGAGGCAAGGCACTAAGATAACCATACAATTACTATTGCTGAGTTAAGCTTTTCTCAGTACTCAGTCCCAGGATCCTAAATTCAGTACAAGGAAATGAGCATTTTTCTAACTATTTTCTTAAATCCACGCATTCATACAAAATTGTGGCTACATCTGAATGAACCATTGATTATACTAAGGGCTACTTATGTGCAATTCAGCAAAGAAGCACTACACATAGGTTGTAAATGATTAAGTTCTAAAACACACCTAATACAAAACTGTACGTATCATCAATTTGAAGCCCAGAAAATACAAGCATATATTTCTGATCTAAAGATTATAGAGTTTTTGATAAAGCTGATAGCATTGTACCCAATAGTATGACCATCCTTAAGAGAAAAATTCTCTTTGTGATGAGATTCCAGTTGTTTTCCCTATAAATGTGATGAATTTGTCCTTATCTACTCACACTACCTTGATAGATGACCCATAACTCTTATTTATGCATATTTATTAAACATAGTTTATACATTACACAGGCAGGATCAAACTGTCCTTTATAAGCCTGATTAGACATTTTATACATCAACTGACACTGAGTTACTATATCACAGTATGATTTATCTGCCAATACTTTACTTTCTAAAAGATCAGCATGATGGTTAATTTGATGTGTTAATTTCACTGGGCTCAGAAATGGCCAGATAGCTGATAAAACATTACTTTGGAGGGTGAGAGGGTTTCTGAAATAGACTGGCATTTGATTCAGTTGTCTGAATAAAGAAGATCCACCATCATCCAATTCACTGAGGGCCCAAACAGTACAAAAGGTAGAAAGAGGGCAAATTCCCTCTCTCTCCTCTTGATATCCATTTTCTCCTGGCTTCAGACATCAGAGCTCATGGTTCTTAGGCCTTTGGGCTCCAGGACTTAACACCACTGGCTCCCTGGGTTCTCAGACCTGTAAACTCAGACTAAGTTATGCCATTGGCTTTCCTGATTCTCCAGCTTGCAGAGAGCAGACTGTGGGAATTCTTGGCCTAATGCAGTCAGTATCTTTGCCATCTTTACCCTTATTCTATGTTACACCAACAGGAAAAAGCATAACACATCAATGGCTAACATCTACTGTCTACTCACTGTGTGCAAGGCAGTTTGACAAGTATTTAATGTTAAGTATATAATTCTATGATGTAGGGAATGTTATGATTCCTATTTTACAAATAGAAAAATTGAGGCACATAAAGGTAAAATACCTTGCCCCAAATCACACTGCTAATAAGTGAAAAAGATGAGATTCAAATGTATGCCATCTATTTCCAAGACCCTGATTAAAATCAGCATGTCTCCCCCATGAACTATGTCATAAATTCACTATAACTGACAGAAAGACAGATATCATCAGGAATGATATGAGTAAGGGATCTTTAGCCTTAAATGTTTATAATACACTCTGTTGTTTTATTTGTAAAGGAAAAATCACAAGGTGAAAAAACATATACAACAGACTAGAACCTTTTCCGTTAAGGCTATGTCCACATGGTGAAATACAACAGGAATTTTTTAACATTTTTTCCTTATGAGAACCCTCAATTTAAATGTTTTTACATGTTTTTTAACATCTACATATTTTTTTTTTGAGAGGGGATCTCTCATATTTATTGATCAAATGGTTGTTAACAGTTAACAACAATAAAATTCTGTACAGGGGACTCAATGCACAATCATTAATCCACCCCAAGCCTAATTCTCATCAGTCTCCGATCTTCTGAAGCACAACGAACAAGTTCTTACATGGTGAACAAGTTCTTACATAGTGAATAAGTTCTTACATGGTGAACAGTACAAGGGCAGTCATCACAGAGACTTTCAGTTTTGATCACACATCATGAACTACAAACAATCAGGTCAGATATGAATATTCATTTGATTTTTATACTTGATTTATATGTGAATCCCACATTTCTCCCTTATTATTATTATTTTTTTAAAATAAATAACATCTACATATTTTTTAAGAATGCGTTACACAGATAAATAGAAGGCTTACTGCTATATTACATAATGTTATTTAACAAACCTTTATTGCTCACCTACTGTATATACTATGATACAAACTTGATATACAAATATAACCAAAACATGAACTCTACACACATATAAGTGAAATAAATAATAAAATAATAATGTGATAAACAGCAATAAATGATATAGTTACAAAGTGGAAAGCTAGAATAACAAGTTCTGCCAGAGAGAGGGTAGAAAGAAAAGTAAGCCTTCTGGACAAGGTAACATCCACAGTTAGTACTTCAGTGATGAAAGCAGACTTATAGGTGCTAAAGATAGTCTTAAACAGAGATTCTGAATGGAGAAAATAGTATATGTGAAGGCACAAAGGTGTAGTCAGCAGGGCACAGCAACGTGAGAGATTTTAAGTGGGAGGTAAGGCAGGAAATGGGAAGAGATGAGCTGCAGTAATAGTTAAATCATAAAACGATGAGGATCCAATAAAGGGATGGAAAGACTAACAAGCCTATCAATCCATTCCTGAGTTGTGCTTTCACCCTCAAAAATAAAAATTTAGTAGCATTATTTCACTAAATTTTCCAGTGAACCACTACCCATCCCCAAAAGAGGTTATAAAAAAAATGATAATCTAGTTTTTTAGTTACCAAAGTTTGGACTCAGCCAAAATTAGAGTATTATAGTACAATACCTTGGAATCATAAGTTCTAGTTTACTTTTAATTTCTTAGTGGCAAAAAATTAATGAAATATTAGAATAATATTTCATTTTTGTTGAAACAATCTGTAATTATTATAGTTTAGTTCTGGATCAATCTTAAAATGGTTTCCCACTTTAAAGACAATTAAAGTTTAGATTTAAGGCTAATATACAATAATAACAATACCTATCATTCACAAAGTACTCTACATTTTCAAATCCCTTTATAGTTATTATTTCATCCCTTCAGTAAGTTTATAATAGAGGTGTCATTTCTTGTCATGAAATGAAAGGTGGAGAAGGAGTCAGGGCAGCCTTTCCTACCAGACAGACAAGTCGTCTTAAGATCAAGCTATTGAAAGTACATGAAATAATATCCTGTATCTATTCTCTAAGATATATGCAAGATACTATATGACACTCAGGTCTAAGGTAATCCAGTATAAGTAATATTAAGGCTTATTCTATATAGACCTCAATGTGGCTTTTCTGCCAAGACCAATCCAAAAATATATTTTTAAAGACAGTATTAATAGTATCAAAAAGCCATACCTTTACAGCAACACTGATAAGTGAGGGATGTCTTATGGCAAACTTTGTTTTACTATCTGAAATACCATCTTATCCCACTCCAGGGAGACAAACTTTATACAGGTCACACAGTCAGCTTATTAAAAGAGAAATCCCAATGTCAAAATAGATATTGATATACATGTAGTACTACTGGAAGGATAAAGGCATAAAACTAAAAGTTGCTGTTTTCCATTCCCAGATTAGACCAAGCAGGATTCCACTATTAAACCACAGTTCAAGATGCCCAACAACCACCTGAAAGTTCTTAGAACCAATAGTAACTATTTATATCCTAGTCACTTTTTCAATCTTACTAAAACTGTGAATCATGAAACTGAGTGTTCCTTTTTGTACTGGCTGCTAAAAACATAGAGTATATTTTGTAGCAAATGAACAAGATTTAAGTAAACTCACTATTGCCTTTCTTGCCCTCATCATCTCATTTTCCTTTCATCATCCTTTCTTTTTATAATGTGAATGAATTGTGTGCATTTTCTTAAATCCTTTCTGAAACAACAGAGAATTTAGGTTACCTAACAAAACAAACACTAACAAAAAAAAAATGAAAAAAGCAAACATTACCTTCATATCAAAATTACAATCAAGTCTTCTAATTAACACGATGAAAGTGCCAGATGAATTGTCTTTTACTGGTGGAGGCACTATGGGTTCACAGGCATTTTCTGGTTTGGCGTTAATCAAAAAACCCTGAAAAACAATTGGCAGAAAGTTTTTTCTCTGTTAAACTCAAAAAATCAGTTCAACTTACTTTTGTTTCATGCGTTTTTCATTTTGCTAGATGAATTATCTGGAAACTACAACACTTCCTACTCTCTAATTATTCCCAATCCCAGAACTTCTAAAGCAGTATTTGGTTTCATAAACATTCTTTTTAAGTTCTGTTTTTTATTATTAAAGTTCAAAAAAAAATGCGTAAGCCCACCACCTCAAGGACAACCACTGTTAGCATGTTGATATATTTTCCAACAATGATGGACATTTCTAAACCAAGCAAATACTTTTTAATTTAACTTAAAATTTTTATGTGTTATCAAACAATGAAATGAACAGCATTTCTATGAATTTATTCTATAGAAACAATAGCCTAAGTATATAAAGGTATATGTATACTACATCAAGTACACCTCAATAGAAGTTTTTTTAAAACAAAAGAAAAGCTGTATGTACAAAGATGTCCTTCATATGTTGTTTTTAAGAGCAAAAACTGGAAATCAGGAACAATAGAGCAGCCAACAGACGTGAAACACTGAATAAACATAAAAATATGATCAAGTTCATTAAATTGGAGGAAGTGAGCAATTAGAGCTATGACACTGTGCCTTAACAACATGTGAATTGGTCACAAGAACCATATTCCACAGGATTTGGCAATTTCTTCTGCCTTAAATTGTATTGCTTGGCTTGTGACAGGGGAGTGCTTTTGTATATGTTTCAGGAATAAAATGCAACACACCTTCATTTACTCAGAGAACTGTTCCTCTTTTTTATTTTACTTGAAATGTAGTTGATATACCATATTATGTTGGTTTCAGGTGTAAAACATAGTGAACAGCTCCCCTTCTTAATTCCACAAAGCACTGGGTTTTTACTTTGCTGGGGAACAGAACTGTGGTTACAGCTCTAACAATGAATATTTGCTTCACTCATGCTTAAATTTACATCCCACTGCCTTTTCTGTGCCTCTCTGTACATATATGCATATACATGCGTGTGCACACACACACACACACTTTTTGCCTTAATGCCGTATCACATAGTGAAGTTCCATTCAAGACACTGTAACAATAATTAAACTCAACCCATGCAGTATCAACAAGATATATAACTCAACTGAAGTGAGGGCAATATGAACAACTATGGCCGAATTTCCCACATCCAGATGATGTCAACTCTATTATGACTGCCACCTGGCGGACATCAATTGAAAGACACATCCCAATTTCACAAATGTTAAAACATAGCATAAAAAAATGCATCTTAGAATCAATAAATTTATGTGTAGACACTCAAAAGGGTCTATCAAGTGGAACTGGAAAAGAGTTTCTTCTTTTTAATCATTTCTGTGTCATTGAGACAATAAGCATGTACTATCTTTAAATTTAAGAAAACTTTTAAAAATCAATTACAGTTCAAAAAACAATCCAGGAGGGGCAGAAGATGGCGGCGTGAGTAGAGCAGCGGAAATCTCCTCCCAAAACAACATATATCTATGAAAATATAACAAAGACAACCCTTCCTAGAATAAAGACCAGAGGACACAGGACAATATCCAGACCACATCCGCACCTGAGAGAACCCAGCGCCTCGCGAAGGGGGTAAGATACAAGCCCCGGCGCCGCGGGAGCCGAGCGCCCCTCCCCGCCAGCTCCCGGAGGGAGAAGAGCAGGCAGAGCGGGAGGGAGACGGAGCCCAGGACTGCAGAACACCCAGCCCCAGCCATCCGGGCCAGAGTGCAGGGCCCTCGATACTGGGAAAACAGGGCAGCAAGAACAGTGAGCAGGCACTGGAGGCTGGGCGACAGAGGGCATAAGAAAAGCGCGCGACCATTTTTTTTTGCTTTTTTACTGTTTTGTTTTGGCGACCGCTTTTTGGAAGTCTTAAAGGGATAGGGACCCCAATACTAGGGAAACAGGGCAGAAAGACCGGTGAGCAGAGGCCTGAGGCTGGCACCGGAGAACAAAGAAAAACGAACGACCACCTTTTTTTTTTTTCTTTTTTTTAATTAAAAACATTTTTTTTTTTTTTAATTAAAAAAATTTTTTTTTCTTTTTTTTTTTTGTGGGCGTTGTTTTGTTTTGGCGGGTGCTTTTTGGAAGTCTTAAAGGGGCAGGGCGGGTCACTTAATCCAGAGATAGGGAATCCGGGATCTCTGGGCACCCTAACCCCTGGGCTGCAGGGAGCAGGGAGGCCCCTTACGGAGATAAATAGCCTCCCAGCAGCTCCTGCTCCAACACGACTCCACCATTTTGGAGCAGCTGCCCGAGCCAGGCCACGCCCACAGTAACAGCGGAGATTAACTCCATAGCAGCCGGGCAGGAAGCAGAAACCCTGTCTGCGCGCAGCTGCGCAGCACAAGCCACTAGAGGCCGCTGTTCTCCCAGGAGAGGAGGGCCACAAACCAACAAGAAAGGAAGTCCTTACAGCCGTCACTCGTCCCAGCTCTGCAAACTATTCCTATCACTATGAAAAGGCAAAGCTACAGGCAGACAAAGATCACAGAGACAACACCAGAGAAGGAGACAGACCTAACCAGTCTTCCTGAAAAAGAATTCAAAATAAGAATCATAAACATGCTGACAGAGATGCAGAGAAATACGCAAGAGAAATGGGATGAAGTCCGGAAGGAGATCACAGATGCCAGAAAGGAGATCGCAGAAATGAAACAAACTCTGGAAGGGATTATAAGCAGAATGCATACAATGCAAGAGGCCATTGATGGAATTGAAATCAGAGAACAGGAACGCATAGAAGCTGACATAGAGAGAGACAAAAGGATCTCCAGGAATGAAACAATATTAAGAGAACTGTGTGACCAATCCAAAAGGAACAATATCCGTATTATAGGCGTCCCAGAAGAAGAAGAGAGAGGCAAAGAGATGGAAAGTATCTTAGAAGAAATAATTGCTGAAAACTTCCCCACACTGGGGGAGGAAGTAATCGAACAGACCACGGAAATACACAGAACCCCCAACAGAAAGGATCCAAGAAGGGCAACACCAAGACACATAATAATTAAAATGGCAAAGATCAAGGACAAGGAAAGAGTGTTAAAGGCACCTAGAGAGAAAAAGGTCACCTATAAAGGGAAACCCATCAGGCTAACGTCAGATTTCTCAACAGAAACCCTACAGGCCAGAAGAGAATGGCATGATATATTTAATACAATGAAACAGAAGGGCCTTGAACCAAGGATACTGTATCCAGCACGACTATCATTCAAATATGACGGTGGGATTAAACAATTCCCAGACAAACAAAAGCTGAGGGAATTTGCTTTCCACAAACCACCTCTACAGAACATCTTACAGGAACTGCTCTAGATGGGAGCACTACTACAAAGAGCACAGCACAAAACACCCAACATATGAAGAATCGAGGAGGAGGAACAAGAAGGGAGAGAAGAAAAGAATCTCCAGACAGTGTATATAACAGCTCAATAAGCGAGCTAAGTTAGGCAGTAAGATACTAAAGAGGCTAACCTTGAACCTTTGGTAACCACGAATTTAAAGCCTGCAATGGCAATAAGTACATATCTTTCAATAGTCACCCTAAATGTTAATGGGTTGAATGCACCAATCAAAAGACACAGAGTAACAGAATGGATAAAAAAGCAAGACCCATCTATATGCTGCTTACAAGAAACTCACCTCAAACCCAAAGACATGTACAGACTAAAAGTCAAGGGATGGAAAAACATATTTCAAGCAAACAACAGTGAGAAGAAAGCAGGGGTTGCAGTACTAATATCAGACAAAATAGACTTCAAAACAAAGAAAGTAACAAGAGATAAAGAAGGACACTACGTAATGATAAAGGGCTCAGTCCAACAAGAGGATATAACCATTCTAAATATATATGCACCCAACACAGGAGCACCAGCATATGTGAAACAAATACTAACAGAACTAAAGGGGGATATAGACTGCAATGCATTCATTCTAGGAGACTTCAACACACCACTCACCCCAAAGGATAGATCCACAGGGAAGAAAATAAGTAAGGACACGGAAGCACTGAACAACACAGTAGAGCAGATGGACCTAATAGACATCTATAGAACTCTACATCCAAAAGCAACAGGATATACATTCTTCTCAAGTGCACATGGAACATTCTCCAGAATAGACCACATACTAGGCCACAAAAAGAGCCTCAGAAAATTCCAAAAGATTGAAATCCTACCAACCAACTTTTCAGACCACAAAGGCATAAAACTAGAAATAAACTGTACAAAGAAAGCAAAGAGGCTCACAAACACATGGAGGCTTAACAACACGCTCCTAAATAATCAATGGATCAATGACCAAATCAAAATGGAGATCCAGCAATATATGGAAACAAATGACAACAACAACACTAAGCCCCAACTTCTGTGGGACACAGCAAAAGCAGTCTTAAGAGGAAAGTATATAGCAATCCAAGCATATTTAAAAAAGGAAGAGCAATCCCAAATGAATGGTCTAATGTCACAATTATCGAAATTGGAAAAAGAAGAACAGATGAGGCCTAAGGTCAGCAGAAGGAGGGACATAATAAAGATCAGAGAAGAAATAAATAAAATTGAGAAGAATAAAACAATAGCAAAAATCAATGAAACCAAGAGCTGGTTCTTCGAGAAAATAAACAAAATACATAAGCCTCTAGCCAGACTTATTAAGAAGAAAAGAGAGTCAACACAAATCAACAGTATCAGAAACGAGAAAGGAAAAATCACGACGGACCCCACGGAAATGCAAAGAATTATTGGAGAATACTATGAAAACCTATATGCTAACAAGCTGGGAAACCTAGGAGAAATGGACAACTTCCTAGAAAAATACAACCTTCCAAGATTGAACCAGGAAGAAACAGAAAATCTAAACAGACCAATTACCAGCAACGAAATTGAAGCAGTAATCAAAAAACTACCAAAGAACAAAACCCCCGGGCCAGATGGATTTACTTCGGAATTTTATCAGACATACAGGGAAGACATAATACCCATTCTCCTTAAAGTTTTCCAAAAAGTAGAGGAGGAGGGGATACTCCCAAACTCATTCTATGAAGCTAACATCACCCTAATACCAAAACCAGGCAAAGACCCCACCAAAAAAGAAAACTACAGACCAATATCCCTGATGAACGTAGATGCAAAAATACTCAACAAAATATTAGCAAACCGAATTCAAAAATACATCAAAAGGATCATACACCAAGACCAAGTGGGATTCATCCCAGGGATGCAAGGATGGTACAACATTCGAAAGTCCATCAACATCATACACCACATCAACAAAAAGAAAGACAAAAACCACATGATCATCTCCATAGATGCTGAAAAAGCATTTGACAAAGTTCAACATCCATTCATGTTAAAAACTCTCAGCAAAATGGGAATAGAGGGCAAGTACCTCAACATAATAAAGGCCATCTATGATAAACCCTCAGCCAACATTATATTGAACAGCGAGAAGCTGAAAGCATTTCCTCTGAGATCGGGAACTACACAGGGATGCCCACTCTCTCCACTGTTATTTAACATAGTACTGGAGGTCCTAGCCACGGCAATCAGACAAAATAAAGAAATACAAGGAATCCAGATTGGTAAAGAAGAAGTTAAACTGTCACTATTTGCAGATGACATGATACTGTACATAAAAAACCCTAAAGACTCCACCCCAAAACTACTAGAACTGATATCGGAATACAGCAAAGTTGCAGGATACAAAATCAACACACAGAAATCTGTGGCTTTCCTATATACTAACAATGAACCAACAGAAAGAGAAATCAGGAAAACAACTCCATTCACAATTGCATCAAAAAAAATAAAATACCTAGGAATAAACCTAACCAAAGAAGTGAAAGACTTATACTCTGAAAACTACAAGTCACTCTTAAGAGAAATTAAAGGGGACACTAACAGATGGAAACTCATCCCATGCTCGTGGCTAGGAAGAATTAATATTTTCAAAATGGCCATCCTGCCCAAAGCAATATACAGATTTGATGCAATCCCTATGAAACTACCAGCAACATTCTTCAATGAACTGGAACAAATAATTCAAAAATTCATATGGAAACACAAAAGACCCCGAATAGCCAAAGCAATCCTGAGAGAGAAGAATAAAGTAGGGGGGATCTCACTCCCCAACTTCAAGCTCTACTATAAAGCCATAGTAATCAAGACAATTTGGTACTGGCAAAAGAGCAGAGCCACAGACCAATGGAACAGACTAGAGAATCCAGACATTAACCCAGACATATATGGTCAATTAATATTTGATAAAGGAGCCATGGACATACAATGGCGAAATGACAGTCTCTTCAACAGGTGGTGCTGGCAAAACTGGACAGCTACATGTAGGAGAATGAAACTGGACCATTGTCTAACCCCATATACAAAAGTAAACTCAAAATGGATCAAAGACCTGAATGTAAGCCATGAAACCATTAAACTCTTGGAAGAAAACATAGGCGAAAACCTCTTAGACATAAACATGAGTGACCTCTTCTTGAACGTATCTCCCCGGGCAAGGAAAACAACAGCAAAAATGAGTAAGTGGGACTATATTAAGCTGAAAAGCTTCTGTACAGCAAAAGACACCATCAATAGAACAAGAAGGATCCCTACAGTATGGGAGAATATATTTGAAAATGACACATCCGATAAAGGCTTGACGTCCACAATATATAAGGAGCTCACACGCCTCAACAAACAAAAAACAAATAACCCAATTAAAAAATGGGCAGAGGAACTGAACAGACAGTTCTCCAAAACAGAAATACAGATGGCCAAAAGACACAAGAAAAGATGCTCCACATCGCTAATTATCAGAGAAATGCAAATTAAAACTACAATGAGGTATCACCTCACACCAGTAAGGATGGCTGCCATCCAAAAGACAAACAACAACAAATGTTGGCGAGGCTGTGGAGAAAGGGGAACCCTCCTACACTGCTGGTGGGAATGTAAACTAGTTCAACCATTGTGGAAAGCAGTATGGAGGTATATCAAAATGCTCAAAACAGACTTACCATTTGACCCAGGAATTGCACTCCTAGGAATTTACCCTAAGAATGCAGCAATCAAGTTTGAGAAAGACAGATGCACCCCTATGTTTATTGCAGCACTATTTACAATAGCCAAGAATTGGAAGCAACCTAAATGTCCATCAATAGATGAATGGATAAAGAAGATGTGGTACATATACACAATGGAATACTACTCAGCTATAAGAAAAGGGCAAATCCAATCATTTGCAGCAACATGGATGGAGCTGGAGGGTATTATGCTCAGTGAAACAAGCCAAGCGGAGAAAGAGAAATACCAAATGATTTCACTTATCTGTGGAATATAAGAACAAAGGAAAAACTGAAGGAACATAACAGCAGCAGAATCACAGAACTCAAGAATGGACTAACAGGTACCAAAGGGAAAGGGACTGGGGAGGATGGGTGGGTAGGGAGGGATAAGGGGGGGAGAAGTAGGGGGGTATTAAGATTAACATGCATGGGGGGGTAGGAGAAAAGGGAGGGCTGTACAACACAGAGAAGGCAAGTAGTGATTCTACAACATTTTGCTATGCTGATGGACAGTGACTGTAAAGGGGTTTATAGGGGAGACCTGGTATAGGGGAGAGCCTAGTAAACATAATATTCGTCATGTAAGTGTAGATTAGTGATAGCAAAAAAAAAAAAAAAAAAAAAAAAAGGGCAGTTCTTGTGTGGTAACCTCCAACGAGTTCTACACAAGGGTATAAAGGGCATATAAAAGTGTAGGCAAAGGGTCTGTTTGTGTTTATACAGAGGATCAAAGCCTAATTGGGCTACCCCGAAAATGAACTAAGATACGATATGAAAAAGAACTTCCAACATCTGCACCCTCTGGAAGACTCATGCCAGAAGATGATCATCAAAAAACCCCAACAAAGATCCACGCACTGCTACAGCTGTAGATGCACTCATCCCACCATTTCCTGGACCTGCCATGGGAATGAGGAAGGAGATATCTAAGCTGGCCTGTGCATACAGTAAAACAACAAAATTGGACTGGATCTATACTGTTGGAACTCAACTAAGAATTTGGAGAAGTGCAAATTGTAGCGCTCCAAACTCTTACAACTACAGACTATTTACTGTTAAAAGAACATATGGCATGTGAACAGTCCCCAGGAATGGGTTGTTTTAATTTGTCTGATTTCTCTCAGACTGTTCAAGTTCAGTTGGACAATATCCACCATGTCATAGATAAGTTTTCACAAATGCCTAAGGTGCCTAACTGGTTTTCTTGGTTTCACTGCAGATGGCTGGTAATTACAGATATGCTTTGGTTATGTAACTATACTCCTATTATGTTAATGTGTGTGTGCAATTTAAGTAGTAGCTTAAAACCTATACATGCTGAAGTTACTCTACAAGAAGATATATCAAAGAAATAATCAATCTTCCCATTTTTTCTTCCGCCTGCTACTTCTATAGCTTTTCTTCTTCCTTCCTAATTACAACCCTTAAATAGAATTCGTGCCTCATATCAAATTTACCGAGTATCATAATTCTTCCAAGTGGTAAAGATACCTCAAGACAAATGCTGGGCATAGAAGCCACAGGGCATAAATATGCAAAGAAGTAAAAAGTTAACTTTTTCAAACAATAAGGCTTCTCTCTCACTTACCAACTTCACATTTCCCTGTATGGCCCCGGAAGATGACTGGTTAGCCAGAGACGGGTAAGATTCCTCAAGGGAGGAACAACCTAAGACAGGCACAGTCGCAGGGGGGCCATCAGGTGAGAAATTGGGGATCAACAGAGGTGAGGCTTAGAACCTCACCCCCCCGTTCTGAGAGAAATCTTCTGCATACGTGGATGTTTTATTGCCCTGGTCTAGCTTGGATTAACACATAGTCTACAGGCACACACCTGATCATCTACATGTGCTCTCTTACAACACTAAACTATGTTTTCTACCTTTATCTTGTATCTACCTACCACTTCAGCATTTTATTAAAAATAATAATAACAAAGAGAGAAATGTGGTATCCACATATAAATCAAGTATAAAAACCAAATGAGTATTCATATTTGAACTGACTGTTTATAGTTCATAATGCATGAGCAAAACCGAAAGTTTCTGTGATGACTGCCCTTGTACTGTTCACTATGTAACTTATTCATTATGTAAGAATTTGTTCTACATGTAAAAACTTGTTTGTTATGCCTCAGAAGATTGGAGACTGACAAAAATTAGGCTTGGGGTGGAATAATGATTGTGCATTGAGCATTGACTCCCCTATACAGAATTTTATTGTCATTAACAACCATTTGATCAATAAATATGAGAGATGCCCTCACAAAAAAAAAAAAAAGGACATACTTCCAATGGTAAAATAAATTAGTAACCGGGATGTAAGGTATAGCATAAGGAATATAGTCAAGATATTGTAACAGCCTGGTAGGGTGATAGCTGGAACCTAGAATTATGTATATAAATGTTCTACCACTGTGTTGTACACTTGAAACTCATGTAATGTAATAGTGTGTGTCAACTACCCTTCAATAAAAAATAATTATTAAAATTTAAAAAAAAAAAAAAAAAAAAAAAAAGAACATATGGCATGTGAACAGTCCCCAGGAATGGGTTGTTTTAATTTGTCTGATTTCTCTCAGACTGTTCAAGCTCAGTTGGACAATATCCACCATATCATAGATAAGTTTTCACAAATGCCTAAGGTGCCTTAATGGTTTTCTTGGTTTCACTGGAGATGGCTGATAATTACAGATATGCTTTGGTTATGTAACTATACTCCTATTATGTTAATGTGTGTGCGCAATTTAAGTAGTAGCTTAAAACCTATACATGCTGAAGTTACTCTACAAGAAGATATGTCAAAGAAATAATCAATCTTCCCATGTTTTCTTCCGCCTGCTACTTCTATAGCTTTTCTTCTTCCTTCCTAATTACAACCCTTAAATAGAATTCGTGCCTCATATCAAATTTACCGAGTATCATAACTCCTCCAAGTGGTAAAGATACCTCAAGACAAATGCTGGGCATAGAAGCCACAGGGCATAAATATGCAAAGAAGTAAAAAGCTAACCTTTTCAAACAATAAGGCTTCCCTCTCACTTACCAACTTCACATTTCCCTGTATGGCCCTGGAAGATGACTGGTTAGCCAGAGACGGGTAAGATTCCTCAAGGGAGGAACAACCTAAGACAGGCACAGTCGCAGGGGGGCCATCAGGTGAGAAGTTGGGGATCAACAGAGGTGAGGCTTAGGACCTCACCCCCCCTGTTCTGAGAGAAATCTTCTGCATACGTGGATGTTTTATTGCCCTGGTCTAGCTTGGATTAACAGTCTACAGGCACACACCTGATCATCTACATTTGCTCTCTTACAACACTAAACTATGTTTTCTACCTTTATCTTGTATCTACCTACCACTTCAGCATTTTATTAAAAATAATAATAATAAAGAGAGAAATGTGGTATCCACATATAAATCAAGTATAAAAACCAAATGAGTATTCATATTTGAACTGACTGTTTAGAGTTCATAATGCATGAGCAAAACCGAAAGTTTCTGTGATGACTGCCCTTGTACTGTTCACTATGTAACTTATTCATTATGTAAGAATTTGTTCTACATGTAAGAACTTGTTTGTTATGCCTCAGAAGATTGGAGACTGACGAAAATTAGGTTCGGGGTGGATTAATGATTGTGCATTGAGCATTGACTCCCCTATACAGAATTTTATTGTCGTTAACAACCATTTGATCAATAAATATGAGAGATGCCCTCACAAAAAAAAAAAAAAAAAAAAAAAGGACAGACTTCCAATGGTAAAATAAATAAGTAACCGGGATGTAATGTATAGCATAAGGAATATAGTCAAGATATTGTAACAGCTTGGTAGGGTGATAGCTGGAACCTAGAATTATGTATATAAATGTTCTACCACTGTGTTGTACACTTGAAACTAATGTAATGTAATACTGTGCGTCAACTACCCTTCAATAAAAAATAATTATTTAAAAAAAAAAAAAAAAAAAAAAACAATCCAGTCATACTAATCGAAAATTGAAGCCTTAAAAAAAAAACCAGATCTAAAATCATTAAATATTACCCTTCCTGTGGACTATGCTAAAAAAAAAAAAAAAAAGAACTTGCTAAAATAGCTTACTAATTCCTGTCCTTCCCTCAGATGTGACTCACTTAAAACTAAGTGCAAATTTACTTTGTTCCATCCACAAAAACTACCAGGTAGCATAACGGCTTTACCAAGCAGATCTCTCTGGTCCCATGATTAAGAGTGGCCAAGAAGGTGCTTATAGCCCCCACTGTCAGTGGCCAGGGCCAATCCCTTCTTATTAAAAGGATGCTTGCCCTGCTGTTAAACACTCTCCTCATCCCTATCTTCTGAATTGGGGTACTTTATACCTATGTAGGAAGCCCAAGAGAAATACCAATACCTACGACACTCGGAAATGGGATGCCTAGCTTTTCTTCTCCTTGTTGCTGTAATTCCCTCGTGATTAAACAGAGAAGCTGGATAAAGTTGTGCCTGCAGACTGGCACCTCAAAATCATCAAATGTTTATATGTTAGTTTTCTCAAAAGTGTTTATGACTATACATAAAGTGCACATATTATAATTTTTCAGCATACTGAGTTTTTCACCAACTGAACACACCTGTATGAGGAAACAGAGCATTAATAGTACTTCAGAAGTTCCCCTCATCCTCCCTTCCAGTCACTACTACTCCATATCCCCATCCCCAGTGTCACTACATGGACTTCCAGCAGCTTAAATTTTGCCTAATTTTACACTTGACATAAACAGAACCATACAGTATAGAAAATGCTCTTTCAGACTTCTTTCTCTCAGTACTGTGTTTGTGAGATTCATCCCTACTATTAAGTATCCATACTGCTGGTATATACATGGTAGGTCTTTCATTTTCATTTCTATATACTATTATACTGCATGTGAATATACCAAAATTTACTCTGTTGCTGCTGAGCATTTGGGTAATTTGTAGTTAAGAGCTACTATAAATAGTGCTTTATAAACATTCCAATACAAGTCTTTTCATGAACACATATACAAGTCTTTTAAGTGTATACACAGGAAATCAAGCTGGATCATAGGGGATATCAAGTTTTAGTAAACAATTCAACGCAGTTTTTCCAAAGTGGTTTGGGTTACCATTTTTTAACTGGAATATTCAAGCAATCTAAGCATAAAAATCATACTGAATATAATTTTTCATTAATGCTTCAGAAGGTATTTAGAACTGCGATATTTCAGGGTAAATGCTATGGAAACATTACTTTTGTTGATAAATCACACTGGTTAATAAAGCCATAAAGAGACTGATATTTCAATAAAGTGGCTTTGTTTAAAAGACTGTTTCAGATGAAAAGAGCCTTTGACTTTCCTTCCATTCAGCTTGCACAGAATGGCAAACTATATATAATTAGTAAAATTAAGAGGAATATGTGCAATGATAATGTAAACAAAAATGCAGAAAGCAAGGCAGCAGTGCATGTTTCTCTGCTTTTAGGAAGAGAGGGAGAGAAGTGGTAACTTAGTCTGTGAGTGAATAGATGAAGTTATGAATTAATTAATAACTGCAGTATCAGCAAACAGCTAATATTTGTTGAGGCACTAATGCCTTCTGAGTGCTCCATTTCATTTAATCTTTGCAATAATCCTATGAGATAACTACTATTATTATCATCCCAATCTTAAAGATGAGTAAACTGAGTCTCAAAAACATTGGGTGACTTGCCCACAGTCACACACAGCAGGCATGTAATCCCAGGAAGTCTGACTCCAGAGCCTATGTTCTCAACAAAGATGCCACACTGCCTCCACAGGACAAGAACACTAGGTGAAGAACAAGATGGGCAACAAGAATGGGCATTTACAAAACTGAACAAACCAAAATATGTTAGTCTAAAAGGCAATTAAGGCTGATTCTAAAATTTGATACAAATACTTTAAATGATGAAGATCTCAATGAAAACTTTCTGTCATAATTTTTACATTCAAAGACCAAAAAGAGGTTCACTGATCAATCAGACTTTTATCAGCTAACATTTTCCTAATGCAAGACAGATGCATTATTTTTATGGGTAACTTTCAGAATGTTAAAAATATCCACAGCCATTTTCTCTAATTCTTTATTAGATTATTCTTCCAAACTCTACCAGTAACTTTCACATAGAGGACACATTTAATTCCTTTTTCACAAACAGTTGGAGATTACTCTCTTCTTACACATCCTTTAACTATTACTCATTTTAATTTAAGTTCCTTTAACACTATGCCCTGAATACACTGGTCTCTTTTCATGAGGGCTCATGAAAAACATGCAAGAACACTAATGTAAAAGAACCCAATAGGGTAAGAGAAAATAAAGTACAAACAACACACAGTGCAATTGCTAGAACAGAGCAAATCGCTCTAACTAGGAGAGACAATAACAGAAAACGTACTGTTTGACTCGGTTCTTAGACTTTATTTCAGTTTGGTGCCAAAAGCCGAACATACTACTCTAGGTGATCTGACCAACATAACAGACAGGAACTATCACTCTTAAAATTGTTACAGACATTATACTTCTGTTGATGCACTATAAAACTAAATTAGGTTTCTGGCAAACATAACACAGTTATTTCAACAAATTTTTAACTTATGTTATAACTCTCCTTTTCAGTACCTTTTAAGACTCAATGGCAAAACATTAGCATATTAACCATTCCAAGCTTCATGCCATTTGCAAATTTGATGACCGTACCTCCCATGACTTACTGCACATTATTGAGGAAAACACTAAATTAGACAGAAATTTGAGGATTATACACTAATTAAAAGTTAAGCCCTTAACTGTATTAAAAGGTTTTCAAAAACCTCCTCACAAAGTGATAGCATTATAAACTGACAGCACATGTAGCATTATACAGAGCAGTAACTGAGTATCTTTCATCTCAAAGTTACATCTCAGTTTGTATACACTCTGCTAGAATTCTCCCCAATATTCTTCTTGGATTATATATCTTACCCATAAGTTAGATTTTAGATAATAAATAAACAAAATCTAATAAAAAGTTATAAAATACAAAAAGCCTATTAAAAATTGAAAACATTAAAAGAATACTTTGAAATGCTAAGTCAGCTTGGAGACATTACAAAGTCAGTTCCAGACCACCATGATAAAGCAAGTGAGTATCACAGTAAAGCAAGTCAAATGAATTTTTTAGTTCCCTGGTATATACAAAACTTAGGTTCATACTGTACTATAGTCTATGTCTATTGCATACTACGGCATTGTGTCTAAAAAAATGTACATAGCTTAGCTAAAAAGATTTTTATTGCTAAAGAATGCTAGCTATCATCTTTGACTCACTGAACTTTCAGTGAGTCATAATCTATTTTGCTGATGGAGGGTCTTGCCTCCATGTTGATGGCAGCTGACTAGCCACGATGGTTGTTGCTGAAGACGGGTGGCTGGGGCAATTTCTTGAAATAAGTCAATCAAGTTTACCACAATGATTGACTCTTCCTCTCACAAAGGATTTTTCTATAGCATGTGATGCTATATGATAGCATTTTACCCATAGTAGAACGTCTTTCAAAACTGGAGTCAATCCTCTCAAATCCTGCCACTACTCGATCAACTAAGTTTATGTAATATTCTAAGTCTTTGTTGTCATTTCAACAAATCTTTACAACACCTTCACCAGGAGTAGGTTCCATCTCAAGAAACCATTTTCTTTGCTCATCCATATGAAGTAATTCCACATCCATTAAACTTTTATTATGACATTGCCACAATTCAGGCACATCTCCAAACTCTACTTTTAATTCTAGTTTTCTTGCTATTTCCACCATGGTGACTTCCTCCACTGAAGTCTTGAACACCTCAAAGTCATCCATAAGGATTAGAACCAACTTCCAAACTCCAGTCCATGTTGAGAGTGTTACCACTTCCCATGAATCACAAAAGTTATTAATGGCATCTAGAATGGTGAATCCTTTCCAGAGGTTTTCGATTTACTTTGCCCAGATCCATCAGAGGAATCACAATCTATGGTAAATACAGCCTTACAAAATGTACTCCTTAAATACTAAGGTTTGGAAGTTGAAATTACTCCTTGAACCATGGGCTACAGAATTGATGTTGTGTTAGCAGGTATGAAAACAACATTAATCTCCCTGCACATCTTCATTAGAGCTCATGGGTGACCAGGTACATTGTCAATAAGCAGTCATATCTTGAAATCTTTTTTCTGAGCAATAGGTCTCAACAGTGGACTTAAAATATTCAGTTAATCATATTGTAAACAGGTGTACTGTCATCCAGGCTTTGTTGTTCTATTTACAGAGCACAGGCATAGTAGATTTAGCCTAATTCTAAAGGGCCTTAGGATTTGTGGTTTAAATGAGCATTGGCTTCAACTTAAAATCACCAGCTGCATTAGTCCCTAGAGCCAGCTTGTCCTTGGAAGCCAACTGAAAGGAAAGGAGCGACACACAGCAGCAATTCACCGGAGAATTCCGCTTTATTGGGGAAAGGTGCTGGGTTATATAGGAAGGGGCATGGGGTGATTGTGGTGTTACTTCTACGGGGCTGGTGGCTATTGGCTAGGTGCTGGGAGTGGGAGTGGGGAGAGAGGTGATTGGTCTTTAGGTGGCGCCGTCGGGAACTGAGGACCCGGAAGAGAAGCCGGAAGTTTGCCATCTTACTGGTGGGGGCCCTTCATTCCCCCCTTTCTCCTCTATGGGGTTGTGGACGTTGCTTTCTTTCTGACTGCTTCCTGCTGAACGGGGGTGGAGAAGGGAGTGAGGGCTTGAGGATTGGGGGGAAAGGGTTGATAGGACTCCCCACAGTAAGGACGAGTAGATGTGGACTTCTTCAGGTTGGAAATCAATGAAGGTTCCTTGTAACTATAGGTCGAGGACTTGTTGATTTTAATGGTGCCAAGAGGATACGGGTGCCAGAAGCCAGGCGTCTGCGGCCATTGTTTCCAGGAACAGTTTCCAGCGGAGAGTGGGGTCCATCTCAGCGTGTGGTGGGGAGGTTACGTGAGGGTGAGGGATCTTCTGTGGCCAGAAGCTGATAGTTTGAGTAAAAGCTGGTTGGAAGTTTGATTAGAGATTTTTCTGACTTGGGATTTGATGAACTTCATTATACAGGGTAAGAAGAGACAGGCGAGAAGAATGATTATTATGGGGCCTGCAATGGGCCAGAGCCAGGTAAGGAGGGGGTTTGTTAGTATTGAAGAGAATGGGCTGGAATTGGAAGCAGAGTGGAGGCAGGAGGCAAGGTCGGTGAGTTTGGTAATGTCAGTTTCTATAATGCTGGATTCGTTGATGTAATAGCAGCACTCCTCTCGAAGGAAGATGCAGGTGCTGCCCTTCTCGGCTGTAAGCAGATCTAAGGCCTGCCAGTTTTGGAGGGTGACTTTAGCTAGTGAAGTGACCTGTCTTTGGAGAGAGGCTAGGAAATCGGCAGTGGATGTCAGGGCTTTTTCAAGTTTGTCGTTGAGATTTCTAATTGCCCATAGAGAGTGACTCAAGGCTCTTCTCGAAAACCCTGCACTAATGGCTGAGGTGGTGAGTTGAAAAGACTGCCATTACACTAAAAGAAGTGTCGCGGTTGAGTGAAAGTCTTAGAGCAGGAGGTAGGGGTGTAGATAGAGAGGCAGTGAAGTGCGCTGGAGGGGGGTGGAGCTGGGCTTACACAGTGGTGGATGGTGAGATTATCTGCGTATTCTGGTTCTCACAGGGGTATGTCTGCCAGGGGGGCGGAGGGGTTGTCCTTCTGCATGGAAGGAGTAGTTGGAAATATTAAGGGGCACGGCAGCCAGCTATGGGCGCTGTAGTGATGTGCACAAGAAACAATTGGCGGTGTTGAGGGTGTGGTTGAGAAAGATGGTGGTGTCTTGAATAAGCTGTAACTAAGAGTAGGAGAAATAAGAAGATGAAGAAGTGCCGTCAAGAGTTGATAATGACTTTTTCGGAATGTCTGATATCTGATGCAACTTGAGAGATTTGGGAGTGAGAGGGAACATACTCTCGAGAGATATGAAGGGTACTGTGGGGAGTTGAGGACCCCCCATAGTAAACTGAGGCTGTGACTTTGGCGGCCCATCGAGAGTCCCAGGGATCTGGGATTGATAAGGAGAATGAGTTGTTGGGGTATTTCATGAAACGGTTGGAGGAGTAATACTGTGGGTACCGGGAGTTACCCATGTAGTGAATGGTGCAAGACCTGTAGGGACATCCCCCGTAGGTGTCTTGCCATCGCCTACAATAGGCTTGTCTTTGGTCATAGAGGAAGCAGAGGTAGGGAGAATAAAGGTAGCTGCTAGTGAACACTTTGGTGGAGGGAGGAAAGTGGAGGTATAAAGGCTCGGAGCAGCCTTTTAGAGGGCAGTCTGACGTGGCAATGAGGGCAGTAACTTTTGTTTGATGCTGTGTGTAAGTCTGTCTTACTTTGAATCGCCATACAAAGGAGGCTGGGGTGGCAGTAGGAATGAGGAGAAAAAACAAGAGAGCGGTAAAGGAGGAAAAAGTCATGATTCGGGTATGGATGTCAAAGGGAGTGAATGGGAGATGTGGAGTTTCAAGGGATCAGAGGGATGAGGCATGGTAGAGTAGACAGCGTCTTGGGCTGTATCTGAAGGACTCTGGATTGTGACTGATGGGTCTTGGGTGTCCAGAGAAGGTGGGTCTTGGGTATTTGGTTTCAACCTGGAGATATGAATCTAAGGGGTGACAGAGTTATCAGGCAGTAAGAGCTTGGCGGCTGAGGGGGTGCAGAGAATAACTGGGTGTGGACCTTCCCATTTCGGGGTGAGAGAAGGCCAGTCCTCTGGCGGCTTATAAAATACTAGTTGGCCGGGCTGTAAGACAGGAGGATTTTGGGAGGCAGATGGATCAGGAACGAGTTAATCTTGATATTTCCACAATTCAGTGCGGAGGAGAGAGAGTAGCGGAAGGGCTATATTGGAAGGAATTGGTCCTTTGTGGGAAGGGAGCCCCAGGGGTAGAATCAGGCGGCCATACATGATCTCAAAGGGCGACAAGAAGGAAGGTTTCTTTGGGAGGGCCCGAATGCGGAGTAGAGCTAAGGGAAGTAAGCGAACCCAGTCAAGGTGTAGTTCTAGAGATAGTTTGGTCAGGATGTCCTTTAGAGTTCTATTGGTTCTTTCTACTTTTCCCGAAGCTTATGGTCGATAAGGACAATGTAAATGCCAGGGGAGCGAGAGCGACTTGGAGAGGTTCTGGATAATTTGGGCAGTGAACTCAGGGCCTTTATCTGATTGGAGGGAGGTGGGCATCCCGAACCTAGGAAAGATCTGGGTGAGGAGGATAGAGGCAACTGCGGACGCTCGTTTGTTAGTGGTGGGGAAAGCTTCAACCCATCCTGAAAATGTATCTACTATCTCGAGTAGGTATTTGGTATGCTGTACAGGGGGCATGTTAGTGAAGTCTATTTGACAATCTGCAGCGGGGACATGACCCCTTGCTTGATGAGCTGGGAAGGGTCGGGCTTTGAGGGGGGTATTAGGGTTAGTGCGTTGGCAGATTGTGCACTTGCGGGTGATTTCGTTAAGGAGGGTTTTGTCTTCAGGAGAGAGAGAAAAAAAGGATTGTAAAAAATGGGTCAAGGATTGGGGGCTGGAATGGAACAGATCGTGTAAGAAGCGGAAGAGAGACTCTTTGTCCTGGGAACAGAGGGTGTCTTGTGATAAAGCTAAAACTGCAAGGGCAGATGGATTGTTGTTTGGTGTGTCTTCTGATAGGGCAACTGACCGGGCTACTCTGTCAGCTTTGTTGTTACCTCTTGCAATGGGGGAGTCATCTTTCTGATGTGATTTGCAGTGGACTATGCCTAGTCGGTGTGGGAGTTGTGAGGCCTCTAGAAGTTTAGTAATTAAGGCTGAATTAGTTACAGAATTTCCTTTTGTGGTGAGGAGGCTTCGTTCTTTCCATACTGCCACATGAGACAAGAGAATGTGAATACGTACTTGGAGTCAATGTACAGTGTGAGAGACGTGTCCCGGGCCAGAGTGCAAGCTCTGGTGACTGCAATGAGTTCGGCCTGTTGATTGGTTGTACCAGGGGGCAGGGCTTGTGCCTCAATGACGTCTTCAAGAGAGACTACTGCGTATCTTGCATAGTGGGTGCCCTCATGTTTAAAGGAGGACCCATCAGTGAACTAGATGAGGTCAGAATGTGAGAGGGCTCCTTCGGAGATCGTGGAATGGCATGGAAGGAAGTTGTGAAGGGCTTCCAGGCAATCATGCGAGGGAGTATGAGGAGCATAGGGTAGAGGAAGAAGAGTGGCCGGATTCAGGGGCTGGCAGGTGAGGAAAGAAATGTCTGGATTTTGGAGGAAAGAGGACAGTAAGGTCAGGAGTCTGGAGGGAGGGAGAGTCTGTAAACTTTTGTAGGTTAAGAGATCTTTTAGGTGATGTGGGGACAGAATGGTAAGGGGTGCCCCGAAAGTTAGTTTATGAGCTTCTTTCTGCAAGAGCTGCCCAGAGACTAATGCTCGTAGGCAGGGGGCCCATCCCCGAACTGTGGGGTCTAATTGCTTGGAGAGATAAGCTACTGGGGCAAAGGATGGGCCATAATATTGGCCTAAGACTCCTAGAGCTTGACTGGACTTCTCATGAATGTATAATGAGAAGGGTTTCAACAAATCAGGGAGACGGAGAGCTGGAGCTTCTACAAGGGCTTGACGGAGCTTAATGAAGGAGTGTCGGGGTGAGGATGATAATGGTTCTTCAGGGGGGCCCTTGCTGAGGTCGTATAGGGGTCTTGCCAACAGGGAGAAGTTCGGGATCCACGCTCTAAAATACTCAGCCAGGCCTAGAAAGGAAAGGATTTCTGTCTTGGTTTTGGGAACAGGCAGGTCAGAGAGAAGCTGTTTTCTGTCTAAGGTAATGGACTTTCTTTGTTGAGATAGAAGAAATCGGAGGTAAGTGACAGAAGGGGAAGAGATTTGAGCTTTGCGGGGGATACTCGGTAACTTCTGGAAGCTAGAAGGTTAAGTAGGGAGGCAGTGTCAAGTTGAGACTGTTCTCACGAGGGACTGCAGAGTAGAAGATCGTCTACGTATTGTAATAAGGTGGACTTGGAAGACTTGTGGCAAAACTGTCCAAGTGAGTTGTTCAGAATGTCTTGTGTATGGGTCTGTCCAGGTGAAGGTGAAAAAATCTTGGGAGGAGGGGTCTCGGGAAGCCAAGGCAGGGCAGCGATAAAAGGGTGTATGGATTTGGGACTAAGGGATGGATAGGGACAACGGCCATGTTGATGAGGCGAAGGTCTTGGACGAGGCAGAAAGATTCGTTGGTTTTTTTTAACAGCTAATATGGGGGTATTAAACAGGGAGTGAGTGGGTCTAAGGTAATTTTTGTTTAAGAGATCTTGGACGATGGGTTGGAGGCCTATGAGGGCTGACGTGGTTAGGGGGTATTGGGCCTGACAGATATACTGAGAGGGGTCACGTAGTTTGATGGAGGAAGGAGGACATAGAGCTACGGAGGGGCTTGTAATGTCTCAAACTCTGGGATTTACAGGGTGTATGAGGGCGGAACTGGAGCCTTCATTGGGTAGAGGGGGGTCGTCGGCTATGAGGGCCATCAGAAAGGGAGTACTGGGGGCTGTGGGAGTGGATATAGTTATGGAAACATGGAGGAGAGAAAGGATGTCCTGTCTTAGTAAGGGGATGGGACATTGGGGCATAACCAGGAAGGAGTGGGAGAAAGGTATGGGATTGTCTTGGATTGTGCATAAAAGGGGGGGGGTTTAATGGGAAAATCTGTTTACTTCCTACCCCGACTATAGGAGTAATGGCAGGCGTGGTAGGGCCCCGGTATTCCTGCAAGACTGAGAAGGTGGCTCCTGTATCTAGGAGGAAGGAGATGGGGCGACCGTCTATTACTGAAGTAACCCTGGGCTCCTGTTTGGTGATGGAAATGGTCAGGCGAGAAGCTCCCAGGCCCCATCAATCTTCTTCTGCCAGCCCCACTACGGCGGGCTTAGGATGGGGGTTGTTCGTCCAGCCTCCCCTTCGGGTGACTGAGCAATCAGACCTCCAGTGGCCCTTTTTGTGGCATCTGGGGCATGGGGTGGTAGGAGATCTGGGGTAGGGGCATGCCCTTGACCAATGTCTTTCTTGTCTGCACTTGAAACAAGCTCCTGCGGGGGGCTTGTTTGTAGAAGAGCGCCCAGGTTGTGGTTTTATCAGCTGGGCCAACATTTGGAAATTGGCCTGATCAGCCTTTCGTTTACGGCGTTCCTTCCCCTCCTCCCGGTTATGGAAGACTTTAAAGGCCACTGTTAAGATCTCAGTCTGTGGGGTAGCAGGGCCCTGTTCTAACTTTTTGAGTTTAGCTTTAATGTCGGGGTAGCTTTGAGCTGGGAAGTATGTCATAAGGACATGTCTTCTATCAGGTGTTTCTGGGTTTAGGCTGGTATAGTGTAATAGGGCTTGGGTGAGTCTGTGTAAGAAAAGAACTCGGAGGGAGCTTTTGAAAATTGATTATTTACGAGCTGTTTTTTTTCAGACTTGCTATTAAGTGGCAGGCGAAGATATCTCGAGAGCGGAGACTCACAGTGGTGTTATAATCTCAGTGTGGGTCTTGTTCGGGGACAGCGGTGGGGCGAGAGGGATAGGTGGGGTCAGTCCTGTGGGTTTAGGTGGCGTGCGTTTGGGCGAAGTCTCAAACTCATCTATGCTCTTCAGGAAGGAGGGTATTGGCTAGGAGCATGAAAATGTCATGATGTGTGAGGCTGTATGACTGGAGGGTCTATTGAAACTCTCTGATATATGTTGTGGGATCAGTGGAAAAGGAACTTAGGCGTTTCTCAAGTTGGGCTAAATCTCTTAAGGAGAAATGGACATGAACGTGCACGATGCCTTCAGATTTTGGTACTTCTCGGAGGGGGGGCGATAATTTTGGGAGGCACTCAGGACTGAGTGTGAGGGGGACTGAAGGGTTCTGGCTCAGTCTGTGGGGGAGAAACAGGTCATGGGGGCAAAGACAGAGGAGGCTGTTGGAACTTACTTAGAGGGGGGCTGAAAGGCTCAGGCTTGATCTGCAGGGGGGGTGAGGTGGGGGAGGAGATGTGGTGGAGGAAGGGGGAGGGGCTGTTGTAGGAGAGGAGGGGGAAGGGAGTGAACGGGAGGCTTCTGCGGGGGAGACGGCTTGCAGGCTAGGAGAACTTGGGGGGAGGCGGGGGGAGGAGGAGGAGGAGGCGGAAAGCTTCGGTATAGGGAATCTCCTTCTATTTTTTCAGGCGCTGGCAGTAGTTAAAGAGATCGCGAGTGATGTTAGGATCAAGAGTTTCCCCTGCGGGCCATTGGTTGTTATTGTTTAGGGGCTATGTTGGCCAATCTTGGGAGCAGTATTTGTGGAGAAGTTTTGGTTTTATATCAGGCGTCAGGGAGAGGGTGGCTAGATACTTGAGCAGGCATTTAAGAGGTGAACTTCCAGGGAGGGATGAGGAGGCTCCCATGGCTAAAGGACAGAGAAGGAGACAAACAGGGGAAGACGAACGGAGATCCTCGGACTGGGAACAGACGGCAAGGAGACAAGGGGCGTCCCCGATGATCCTTGGTGGTCTGCGGAAACTCGTATACGAGTCGGTTTCTTAGGAAGTGTGGGTCATCACCCAGACTCCTCTAAGAAGGCAGATGCCGGAGTCCGAGGAACCTAGTACTAGGAGTTTTCGGCGGACGGAACGGATTTTGGCAGGTAAAACGGAAGGAGTAGAAAAGGGAGCATTCTTATCCACAAAGGAGTCACCTCATTTATGGCTGTTGGAGGACGGGCCTGAGGGTCTGTCGCAGCCGTGAAGGCCGGAGGCGGCAATTTATGGCTGTTGAAGGGGGGCCTGAGGGTCTGCAGCAGCTGTGAAGGCCGGAGGCAGGGAGAGTTCTTTCTTCGTCCCTGAGCGTCAGGGCCTTGCCGGACAATCACAGTCAATGACACTGCGATAGCTCGGGGAAGAGTGGCCCACTCTGGGGGAAAACTTACCTAAAGGCCAAAGAGGAGTGGAGAGTGTGAGGAGCCAGCGCCGGAAAAAGAGGACGAGGGCAAGCTGCTGCTGGTGTCAGGGGGGAAGATGGGGCCCAGTTGGGGTGTCCCGTCTCCCGGGTTTCAGCACCAATGAAAGGAAAGGAGCGACACACAGCAGCAATTCACCGGAGAATTCCGCTTTATTGGGGAAAGGTGCTGGGTTATATAGGAAGGGGCATGGGGTGATTGTGGTGTTACTTCTACGGGGCTGGTGGCTATTGGCTAGGTGCTGGGAGTGGGAGTGGGGAGAGAGGTGATTGGTCTTTAGGTGGCGCCGTCGGGAACTGAGGACCTGGAAGAGAAGCCGGAAGTTTGCCATCTTACTGGTGGGGGCCCTTCACCAACACTGACTTCTCCTCTCTCGCTATCAAAGTCCTAGATGGCATCTTCTTCCAATATAAAGGAGTTTCATCTCTACTGAAACTCTATTGTTGAGTGAAGCCACCTTCATTAATTATCTTAGCTCAGTATGTGTGTGTGTTCTGATGTTTCCTTGCTGCAGCTTCTACATCAGCATTTGCTGCTTCACCTGGACTGTTACATTATGGAGATGTCTTCTTTCCTTAAACCTCATGAACTACTCTCTGCTTCCAACTTTTTTTCTGCAGCTTCCTCACCTCTCTCAGCCCTCAAAGAACTAAAAGAGTTAGGGTCTTTGTATTCACAGCTTGGCCAATTGTTTGTCTCAAGAGGCTTAGCTTTCAGCCTATCTTGGCTTTTGTCATGCCTTCCTAAGCTTAATCATGTCTAGCTTTTGTTTTTAAGTGAGAGACACCGTGATTCTTCCTTTTACTTGAACACTTAGAGGTTACTGTCAGGTTATTAATTGGCCTAATATTAATAATGTTGTGTCTTAGGGAATAGGGAGGCCTGAGGAGAAGGAGAGATGGGGGAACGGCTGGTCAGTGGAACCATCAGAACACACACACTTATCAATTAAGTTCACCATCTCCTATGGGTACAACTAGTGGCACCACAAAACAATAAACAATACTAACATCAAAGATCACTGATTACAGATCACCATAAAAAGTATAATAATGAAAAAGTTTGAAATATTTTGAGAATTACCAATATGTGACAGAGACATGAAGTAAACAAATGCTGTTGGAAAAATGGCTCCAATAGACTTGCTCAATGCAGGGCTGAAACAAACCTTCAATTTGTAAAAAACGCAGTATCTGCAAAGCACAATAAAGTGAATCACAATAAAATAAAGTATGCCTGTTAGAAGGAAATTTATAGCCCTAAATATCTTTTTGAATCAGGGATTTTGTTTTTACAAATTAACATTTTAAAAACTAACAAACCAATAGAAAAATAGGCAAAAAAGAAAAAGAAGATAATTCAAACTAGAAGAAACCTGTTTGACCAATAATCCTATAAAAAGATGCTTGATCTCACTAAAAATCAAGAAAAGCACCAACTAAAGGCAGTAAGATATCTAAGATTATCAGGATGGCAACAATTTAATTCTGGTAACACCAAAAAGCAACACTCGCATGTTAAATTTCCTTTAGGTAGGTACGAAAAGGAATGATGGGGTTACAACACCAAATGTAGAAGTTAAAGAACTCCTGAAATGTCTAACGGGGACTCTCAGTAATGACCTCCTTATAACTGTCTAACTCTGGACAATGAGTACAAACTATGCAGTAAGTGTTTCATTGCCAAGTCTTTTTATAAGGTACTTAGACCTAAGGGAACATATTGATGCCATACAACCAGGTCTCCAAGAAAAAAAAAAGGTTTTCTGGAAAAGGCACCTGCCAAAACAACCAATTAAAGTATTTACCTAAAAACACAAAGCTTCCCCCATGTAAAATATCAAATCTTTCTTTTAAAACTTCTGCAACACTAAAATGCCATATTTTAATCCATGCAAAATTCACTTTTTCACATTAAAGCTCAAATAGGTAAAACTTTCTTTGGCTTTCTGACTTCCCTATAATGAAGGAAGAGGAGAGAAAAAGTCTCAAAATACTATTAGCTCAATATTGGGGCATATGCAAATAAAAATGTAAACAGAAAATTTCAGTTGATACAAATATCTGATCTCTTGTAAATGATGGAATACAGCATCATAAAAGCTACAAAATATAGATATAAGCCTATAAAAACTATCCCATCTAAACTCTCTGGGCAAAGTTTAAAAGGAAATATTTCTCAGCTACATCTCTCAACAGCCACATTGTATTTTTCAGTTAACTTGGTTATATTTTTAACACATTTATTTAGTGGTTTTATAGACATTACACTATAGTGAGCTACCCCTACTTCATCATCAAGTCCTCCTTGGAAACAATAATGAGTAGGGCAGCATTTGTAAATTCTGATTCTGGGCAATGGAAAACCAGTCATGCAAATATAGAAGCTATCCATGATGATCCAATAATTTGTTAGAACATTCTCTCTCTCTTTACTGTCACTGTACTTCACTTCCTGGGCTTGCCCTATACTGTCACAGTGTAAAAAGCAGGCAGATATTTAACACTATTTTTTCTTAAGTGAATAAACAAATTTGTCAAAATACCTTTCAAATGTAAATTGAATTTGCAATAACATAGTAATAGAAGAGCACCTAAACGCTGATTATCAGGAGTTAATGGAACTCTTTAAAACTCTTACTAAGCAGAAAGGCTCTTCAGTGAAAAGGGATGGTCTGACTCCCTATGCTAAACGAAATAAAGACTGCCAATTCAGAATTACTAGAAATCAGAGAAATGCAAATTAAAACAAGCAGAGTAACATTAGAGTGCACATCTGTCATTTGTAGTGTCCCAAATTTTCTGAACCCACTCTGAACACTGTGAATGCTACCCTCTCAAAGTAGACTAAAACAACAAAAATAACACAAAAAAAACTGTATTACCCAGCCTCCTGCACAGCTAGTATTTCACTCAAGTATGTGGCTAGTAACTAGTTGGCATGGAGTTTGTCAATCAGTACAATCTAGGTTAGATTTGAGGGAACAATCTGATGAAGGATATCTCTTTGGTAAGCTTGGGTGGCAGTAGAGGTGGAGTGTTTTGAGGTAAGACAACAGAAGCTACCTGGTCAAAGAAACGATGATGTGTTTCAGGGGTCTGGAGATTGCATCAATCCTTTATCAAGCCAGTTCTACAAAGCAGTTCTGGGTTTTATTCCTGAAACAGTTTGGAAACTAGTTCTCCAGGCTATGATACTCTGAACATCTTTATTTCTTCATAAATCCCTTTCTGGGTAAATTAGGTAGAATGGTTTCCACTGTAAAAAATTAAGGAACCTTTCATATACACAAATGGTAAACATTTGTGAACTTTATGAGTTCATAAATTTATGAACTAAAGAGCACTACATATTCAGAAAAGGATCTGAAGGACTGTGAGATCATGTAACACCCTGCTGTCAAACTCCAAAGAGGGAAGCAGGGTTGATATATACAAGTAAGGAAGGGGCGAAGGGGGCTTTTCCTTTTTCCTCTACATACTTCTTTTCTGCTTAAATATTTTTACAATGAGAAACAGTCATACAATGCTGGGGATTTTTTTTTAATAATTTTAAATCTTTTAAAAAATAAAAACTGATACGCCCACCCAGAGATGCCTGCCATCCTAATTGAGAGTAATAGTTTTAATGGTACTTAAATAAGTAATTTTAAGAATGTTAGAACATACTTTCTGTAGTCCATATATATATATATATACACATACAATTTCATGTACTCTGACTTATATAACATAAAAACCTTGTATTATCTTTGAATGGGAAGAACTTTCTAACCATGACTCCACATATAGAAGGAAAAGATAGCAATTTTTAATTACACAAACAAAATTTCTGAAACTTTAAACAAAGTTAAAAGATGAAAGGCAAACTGGGAAAAATGATCTGGAGCATATGTGGCAAACAACAGATTGATATTTCCAATACATAAAGAATTCTTATGCATCAGTGAGAATAGACTTCTTGATTTAAATATGAGCAAATAACATTAATAGGCAATTCTCTCACATTCACACACACACACACACACACACACACACAAGCAAAAATTTTAAGATATTCAATCTCATTTGAAATTTTTACCAACCAACAAAAACTTGAGAATATCTAGTATTGAAGAGGGTATGGGGAAAAAGGACAGTCTTAGACACTCTTGGTAGGAATCTAAACTGTCTCAAACTTTTGAAGGGCAACCTGGAATATACAACATTTTAAACATGTGTTTCATAAATAAAGCAATTCTACATTTGGAACTGTATCCTATGCAAATAGACAAATACATAAGGATGAAGGTATTCACTGCAACCCTGTCTAGCAAAAACTGGAAAACCTAAATATCCACAAGAAAAATTTTAAAATCCACATTATTTCATGATATTGTAAAACCATGTACCCACTGCAAATAAAAATATAGATCATTCTCTATTAGCATGAAAAGATGTTCCAGATATACAATTAAGTGAAATGGGCAGGTAACTATGTAGCATGTTTCTATTAGGGTTAAATATAGATTCATTATATATGGAAGTATTTACATAAATATAATATACATGTGCATGTATCTACATTAATACATACACACACACATACCTGAAAAAACAGGTCTGACATATTATATACAGAAATATTAACAGTGGCTAGTTCAGAATAATACAATCATAGGTGATTTTCAGTTTCTTCATACCTTCTGAATTGTCTGAACTCTTTACAAATGAATATGTATGGGTTTAGTGCTAAGAAATAGTACAAAATATTTCATCCTTTAAACAAATAAAGAGCAACAAAAATCACCATATTAAATACTTTGTGCCTTTATTATATATTACTTTTTTCTTACCTTTAAACCTTCAGCTGGAAGTCTATAACCAAATCTCGCCGGAAGATCATCAAACGTCTGAGTCACATTTTCAAAATTATACTAAATATAAAATTAAAAACAATCAAGTTACAACCAGTTTACACATAACATTAAAAATAAAAAGTTTACTAAATTATTTAAGTTGCCATTTCCACAATTCTGATTTACTACCACAGCTTGTTACAATAAAATCAATTTTGTAAATGCACATCCACTAAAATAGAAAGAAATATATACAATTTACTACATACACAACTGCTTAAATTGGATTCTGATTTTATATAATTATTATTAAATAATAACAATTCTGTAACATTAAACCACCTATTATTAGTTTTTCCCATAGACAATTCTCTAGAAAGGAATTTTCTAGCCATTATTTCCCACCAAAAGTTCCATTTTATTTTCTTTATATTATAAGGGTCTGATTTAATGGAAGAGATTTACCAAATTTCTAGCTCTAGCTATAAAAGATGCTTTTTCCCCAGAGAAAGAAGGAGCATCAAACCATACTTTTAAGCCATTGTCATTTTTTATATAATCTGAACAATTACATATATCTAGGGCTGAACAATAGAAGAACTAAATTCAAAGAAATATATATATATAAAAAGCTGAAGGTATTCAAACTCTTTACCCTTCCTTTTATATTCGTGTTACAATATTTATCAGTCCCTACTAAAACAGAACAAAACAAGGGTTCTCTGTGCTCTTACAATAACAGTAATGATAATTGTGAAGTTAGTTTGCTGTATTATTTAAGAATGTTCAATCTGCCACATAGAAAAACAAGAGACAAGGAAGATAAATGAAACTAAGCAAAGTTAGTAAACAAATAACTTCTGAAACACAGGCAAAACTTATATGATGTATTAGAATTTAAGATAGTTGTCTGTATACTGTAGGCCTAAATTAGAACACATTTATTCTGACTATAGATTAAAAGAATAAAACAAAGCATGAGTGTTATATACAGAGAGGAAAGGATGGAAGAATCAAGCAAATGTTTAAGTGCTCCCAAAGCATGGATTAGGTCACCCATCGAGACTGACAGCTGTCATTCCTAAATCAAACACCCACTGGTGATCTCCATTCTACTTTCATGAGTCATATGCCATAGATAAGCAGATAAATAGTACTGAAGGTTAAGCATCAAGTTACAGCTGTGTTCAGATGTAAACACCTTATGTCGCTACAATAGAGCGAGCTAATGTTGGATCTAGATACCTTCCATCCCTTAAGTCCCCTTGCTCACCCTTGACTCAGGTCCAATCACCAGGAAAAGCTGATGCAGCACTGAGAGAAACTGGATACACTACTAATGGGTAACACAGATTTAAGTAGTGTGGTCCTTGCTTTCCACTCGTCCCTTACCCTGAGTGGCATCTTAACAAACCCATCTTTTACCTGTGCTTCTCATGGTATGTTTGTAATTAACTCAATAACTATGTAATCTAAGCATATGAATTTGGTAATTGAACCTACCCATTCTGTCACCTCTAGGATAATCAGCCTGGTAGTATATACTTGGAAGCCAGCAGTGCTTAAGGGTAATTTCCTACTGTACCAACTATGTGCAGAGTGCTCTACAGCTTATAAAATACTTAACAGAGTTTGTGACTGTGTTTTTATATCCATTATCACAATATATCATTTAATTTCTTAATTAAAACACCTTTGTTTAATTGATTTGATTCATACAACAGCTTTGTGTTGATCCTGAAACCATCTGTTACCTCCTCCATGACCAAAGACACTATTGTAAAATAAATTGATCTAAATCATCACAGACAGACCAAAGAAAAATACAACTGTGTGTGGGCAATACTGTTAAAAAAAAATGTACTTTTAAAATCAGGAAATGGAAAATATACAACTGTACTAAAGTATTCTTTTGTTACTTCCTATTATTAAGAAGTTTCACTTTTTTTGGCCAGAATTTCAGAAATAAAGTAGCTAACTTGAACTACAGTATGTTTAACAACTAGAGTTAGTTTTGTTCTTGAGACCCATTTTGAAATTCCTTTGTCTTTCCTTAACAGCAAAATACAGTTTGTCTCACACTGCTTCTTTACAATCACTTTATTTAAAAACAGAAAAATGTTCCTATCATGAATAAAACAAACAAAAACATCTTTAGCACAAAAGTGCTTTACTTTTTTAGTCTGGATTTGGGGCTGCTGCTCATGAAATTAAAGCTTTCTCACTATTAAAACTTAGGAAATAGAAGATAAAGTTACTCATCTCTAGAATCCCATTAGTGATTACCATGTAATTGTATTAATCCATTTATTTTCAAGAAGTCTTTTCCTTCAGTTCTCCTCCTTGACAGCAGCCTTAACAGAAAGTTTAATTTAGAAAGTAACAAACAGCCAATGATTGTGAGCATTTATCACATGCTAATAAATACTTGACAGGTATTCACTTATTTAATCCTTACAACAATCCAACAGTCCCCACAGCAGCCACTATAATCGTCCTCCTCATTTTACAAATTGGCAACAGAACATTGAAAATAACCTGTTCTAGTTAAATTAAGAGACCCAGCATTGTAACCCAAGCAGTCTGGCTCCAGAGCCCTGGCTCTTAACCCACTGCCCTATCCTGTCTCTCGTAGTCTTACTTTCTTAAGTAAACTGAGACTTAAGAGATGTTAAGTATCTGTTCAAGGTCATGCAACTACAGAGTGGTAGAACTGGAATTCAAACCAACCACTGGGTGCTTCTTCCTACTCTGCCAACTGACCCTCACAACCACCTACCAAGAAACAGAATCTCTTTGACAAACCCCTACAAGAGAATCAAAAGTCAGACTGGAAGTAAACCAAAATTAGGTTGTTCGACTCTGAAACTACATACATAAGATGGATACTATTTCTCAAAAGATTATGGCACAGCTCAAAGCTAACAAGTCATTTGTAGTACATAAGCCTCAGAATATTCAACATTGACCTGCCATCTCTAAAGTGTAATGCTCCTGACAATTCTAAAGCTCCAGATTTTATATATAAACCTACATAATTAATAATTTCACATTTCCTGTTGGGTCAAAGGAAACAAATAATAGTAAAAGAATGAAAAGAGAATGAGAATGAATTGCTAACAGAAATAATAATCTGAAGTACCTAGGAATAAATGTTATTAAAAAAATATGAAAAAATTACATCTCCAAGGAAAAGCTATTAATCCGTTCAAACATTTACTGAATTCCTACTATGTAACTCTCAACTAGGCATCAGAGAAAAAGTTTATTAGTAAGACATAGTCTTGCTTTCCAGGTACTCATGATCTAGGGGGTTTACTAACTAGTTAGCAACACACTATATTACTATCCATATAGCTTCTTAGAATTTAGCAACTCATTCGTCAAATACTGCTGTCAAGAAATTAATAGTCAAATAAGACAATTCAACTGCCAAAAGTAGAATCATCAAATAGCATGACTTTATACAAAAGCACCATCCTAGTACCTGTCCAAAATGATACTAGAATCAACTTGATGTCCAACAGATTTAAACCTTTATTACCACCCACAAACTCAAGATTTCAGGGATGCTCTTATTCTTTTAAAAGGAAGAGCCAGTATTTTCTACCTCCTGACTCACTTCCTTTGAGTAACTGTGTTACCACATCCATTTCCTCTGCCTCGATATTTAGTTCCCCTTATAACCAGTTATGTGCCTTCACAATCCAGTCCTCTCCAGCTACCTCTGCATTCATGTCAGCGTTCTATCCTTTAGGGTCAGCATAAAGACTAGATTTAACAAGCTCGCATATGATGGTTCCTTCACTAGATGTCATCAACATGCATTCCACACTTAATTTGCCTGCAGTACAGGAAACACTGCTGAGAGTTCTTCTATAGTTAACATTTTGTTTTGTCTCTACATTAAAAACAAAATCTAATCAACACCCAATCAACATTGGGCAGTCTCATACACTGCTCAAGGTAATGAGTGAAGGATGATGAAAATGATAACAATAATGAAGATTAAATAGATAAAATATTTACTATGTGTCAGATACTCTTCTGGGCAGTTTGCCTTATTTAATCATCACTAAAACACTCTAGTTACAAATAAAGAAACTGAGGCACGTATAGTGGCTAATTTAATCAAGTTAAGTTCCCAGCCCACTGATAATCATTTAACCCATCACAGGGCTGAACCACAGAATAATAATCCATTTCTGGTAAAAAAAGAAAGAAGACAAGGAGTGGCAGATGTTAGGAGAAAGGAAAGGGATGGGGAGGGGAATGGAAGAAATCAAAGGAGAAAAGAGAACAAGGAGAACTTCTTTCTCTAATTAGTCCATATATCCTCTACCTCATTTCAAAAGCCATCCCTAGAATATTCCAAGAACTTTGGGGGTCAATTTAGAAGAAAAATTTGAATAGAAATAGACTTAAAAGTCCTTAGGAAAAGTGAATTTTCTTCCACTCCACCTCAAAAAGATAAAGATTACTCTAGAAAAAAATCTAATCAACTAGTTGCCTGAGACAGAGGGAAAAAGAAGGTGAGAAATCTCATAGGGATTTAAGTTGCTGTATTTCCAAACGCTACGGTATAGAAACCAGCCTGGCTCTTCCAAGTTCTACAATAATCCTAGTGTTGTACAAGTGCCACACTTTGCAGAAACATGGCTAAAAACCATATCAAGCTTTAGTCAGCAACAATTCCAGCCTTTCTATTTCTCACCTGATGTCACTAAGCAAACACTTGCACCCAGAAAGTAAAAACAATCAATCCTTGGCAAAGTGGTGTACATGACTAAACACACACACACACACACACATACAGATAATTTCTCTTTTTCTACCTTTACATAAATGAGAAGTAGGAAATATATGTACACTTCACAGTGTAAAGTACAGTGAGACAATAAATAGCCTGGAAAGAACTAGTAAGATTTTGAGGAGCAATGTGTTTCTCCCAAAACTTATCCATCTACTATCAAAGATAAGAGCACTGTGCTTCTTTTCTGACTCGTTAACATTAATCTTTGGCTGAAATTTTCCATGGACATCTTGTACAGTTTTTTTAAAAATTGTTAAAGTCAAGGTATTAAAGATGGCAGCGTGAGAGGTGAGACAGAGGCCTCCTCCTAAAAACGCATATAATATGAAAATATAATTAATATAACTAATCCTGAAAGAGCAACAGGAAAGAAGGCTGCACCAGACTGCATACACCTGCAGAAAATTACGGACCTCACGGAACAGGATAAAGTACCAAAGCTGTGACCCGGCGGGACCCAAGCCTTTCCCCCACCCCAGGGGGAGGAAGAGGAATGGAGAGGGGAGAGAGTGGAGGTCTGGGAATACTGAACACCTAGCTCTAGAGATCTGCTCTGGGAGCATGAACCTACATTGCATGGTGCTCTGGTGATTAGGGGGATTAGGACACTAAGACAGGCAGAATACCTGGAGAGACTGAGATTCCAGCCGCTTGTGGAAAGCAGGGATTCATATCCGAATGCTCTGGGACAAAAGAAAGGTGAGCAGTCTGAGGGTCTTTCTAACAGTGAGAGGGCTGTTAAAGGGGCAAGGATTGCACAGAGCTTACTGCTCAGGAGAAAGGACAGGTAGACAAAATTGTCCGGGTGTACTCTGCCTAACAAGTTGGGAACTTTCACGATCTTCAGGTGCTCCATACCCCTGGTGGATTACTCAGCTCCAAGGTCCTCCACCGTGATACGCAGCCTGCTGCACCTCCCTCCCGGCCAGACTGCACCTGGATAGCAAACCAGCAAACCCTGCCCTGGCATCAGGCCAGCCAGAGGGAAGCCCTGCCTACAGCAGCTACAAAAGCAAAGCATAGAGGCTTCTACCCGTGTGCTCCGCCCACTGGTTCTGACAGTGGAGACAGGCATAGCAGTGGGGAAGCAGGAAACAACTCTTTCCTCCCACCAGGCACCAACACCGCTCCCCTGCAAACCCCGACAATGCTCCAGGGGCTGAGCAGCTCCAGAGAGCAGAGCTTCTGGGCACTAGAGGGTGCCACATACAAATATGAAATGTCAAAGGAATATGCTTCAAAGCAAAATCATAAATACATCAGACAAAGAGTCAAATGAACCTGATCTCATGAATCTTCCTGAAAGAGATTTCAAAATAAAAATCATAAACATGCTCATGGAGGTACAGAAAAATACTCAAGAACTCAGAAATGAATCCCGGTCGGAGATCCAATCATTATGGAAGACACTATCAGAAATGAAACATAAATGGAAGGTTTTAAAAGCAAATTAGATACAGTGGAGGAGACAATAAATGAAATAGAAATTAGAGAAGAGGAATAAAAAGAAGCTGAGACACAGAGAGAAAAAAGTATCTCTAAGAATGAAAGAATATTGAGAGAACTGTGTGACCAATCTAAACAGAACAGTATTCACATGATAGGGATACCAGAAGAAGAAGAGAGAGAGAGAAAAAGGGATAGAAAGTGTCTTTGAGGAGGTAACTGCTGAAAACTGCCCCAATCTGGGGAAGGAGCAAGTCTCTAAGGACACTGAGGTACACAGATGTCCCAACACAAGGGACCCAAGGAAGACAACATCAAGACATATAATAATTAAAATGGCAAAGATCCAAGTAATTGTATACTAATGATACCAAAAAAAAATTAAATTAAAATAAATAAATAAATAAATATGGCAAAGATCAAGGATAAAAACAGACTATTAAAAGCAGCCACAGAGAGAAATAAGATCACATACAAATGCCCATCAGGTTATCATCAGACATCTCAGCAGAAACCTTACAGGCCAGAAGGAAATGGCATGATGTATTTAATGAATGAAGCAGAAGGCCTCAAACCAAGAATACTTTATCCAGCAAGATTATCTTTTAAATTTGAAGGTGGGATTAAGCACTTTCCAGACAAGCAAAAGCTGAGAGAATTTACCTCCCACAAACCATCTCTGCAGTGTATTTTGGAGGGACTGCTATAGATGGAAGTGTTCCTAAGGTTTAATAGCTGTCACCAGAGAAAATAAAACCACAGTAAAGAAAGTAGAATAGTTAATTACTAAGCAAATGTGAAATTAAATCAACTATCACCAAAGTCAATCAAGGGATAGACAAAGAGTACAGAATATGATAACTAATATATAAAGAATGGAGGAGGAAGAAAAAGAAGGAGAAAAAAAGAACCTTTCAATTGTATTTGTAATAGCATACTAAGTGAGTTAAGTTAAACTCTTAGATAGTAAGGAAGGTAACCCTGAACCTTTGGTAACCACGAATCTAAAGCCTTCAGTAGCATTAACTACATACATATTAATAATCACCCAGAATGTAAATGGTCTGAATGCACCAATCAAAAGACATAGAGTCACTGAATGGATTAAAAAACAAGACCCAGCTGCCTACAAGAGACTCACTTTAAACACAAAGTCATACAGACTAAAAGTGAAGGGATGGAAAAAGATATTTTATGAAACTAATAGGGAGAAAAAGCAGGAGTTGCACTACTTGTATCAGAAAAAATAGACTTCAAAACAAAGAAAGTCACCAGAGACAAAGGACATTACATAATGATAAAGGGGTCAATCCAACAATTCTCAGATTCTAAAAGACATATGCACCCCTCTGTTTATCACAGCACTATTTACAATAGCCAAGATATGGAAGCAACCTAAGTGTCCATGAGTAGATTAATGGATAAAGAAGATGTGGTACATATACACAATGGAATACTATTTGGCCATAAGAAAGAAACAAATCCTACCATTTGCAACAACATGAATGGAGCTGGAGGATATTATGCTCAGTAAAATAAGCTAGGCAGAGAAAGAGAAACACCAAATGATGTCCCTCATTTGTGGAGTATAACAATGAAGCAAAACTGAAGGAACAAAACAGCAGGAGACTCACAGACTCCAGGAAGGGACTAGTGGTTACCAAAGGGGAGGAGTGTGGAAGGGCAGGTGGGGAGGGAGGGAGAAGGGGATTAAGGGGTATCATGTTTAGTACACATGGTGTGGGGGGTCACGGGGCAGATAGTGTAGCACAGAGAAGGCAAATAGCGAATCTGTGTATCTTACTACACTGATGGACAGTGACTGCAATGGGGTATGAGTGGGGACTTGATAATATGGGTGAATGTAGTAACCACATTGTTTTTTATGTGAAACATTCATAACACCGTGTATCGATAATACCTTAGTAAAAATAAATAAATAAAAATTACTAAAGTCATTACAGATAATTACCAAGAGAAAAAGATGCTACATAAATACACAGCATGTGGATACATTCATGCATGAGCACTTTCAAGAGCAACATTTATTAGGTTCTTATTTTGTACGTGAGATCTTATGTAAGATATTAAGCAATAAAAAGATGAGTAAGGTTCCACCACTTTCAAGTAACAACTGTGTGTATGCACCTGCATGCTTGTAGGTAAAAACCTTGTAAGATTCCATCATTTAAGGCTCTTTTAAAGCTTTTCTTTCAGGATGTTTTTAGACATTAATAAATTTTAATGTACTTACTGCTAAAATGTCCGCTTCTACAGGCAGTAAGTTTAAGAATGCAAAGAGCTGGACGGTCAAGATGGTATATATTTGTGTGGCTGACAGCATGAGCATTCCTATGGAGAGCAGCATCTCGCTGCAAAAATACCTGGAAGATAAGCACATAAGTAACAATGAGCTCAAATATACTTTGCCCCTGAAAATAAGTCATTTACTACATTAATTGATAATGTCCAAAAATACTTTTTAAATTGCAAACACGTTAATACTAAATTAAATTTTTATTTCAAAAGCATAAGCATGACATAAATTTGGACATTTACGTAAACACGCAGGATTAGTCAATACTTACATAACTCATGACTAAGTTCTGTGTTAAACCACAAAATAAACATCCTCCCACAGTTCTCAGTTTACAGTACAGCTTGTTTATTAACTCAGTTATAAGGGAAACTAGATTTCAGTCAAAATAATGGTTAGAAAAAATACAAGCACCTTTGCTTTAAAATTGTTTACAATTGTAAGGAATTTTTATAATTCTTTAAATATAATTTATGAATTTATATTAATTTTTATTTATTCTCACATATTATACACACATTAGAAAATGTAAAAAAAAAAAGCCACTTAGTATAAAGTAATACTTTTTGCCCTTTCCCTCCTAACAATATATATACTATTTTACCTCTTTGCATCTTAAAGGCACTAGAGCAGCTACTACTCCCAACCTCATCCTATTCTCTGCCTTACAGCAAAAAGGTATATGAAAGGACTAAATGTCAACTAAGTATCAAAATTCTAATTGAGGTAAGCCTTAAGCAACTGTATTATTTACTTTTTAAAAGGTGAGGATGAAGTTTGCAAAGACAAGGGCCTTTATAATTATTTTATTAAATGAAACCAACTCATATAATACCAATTTTGATGATGACTACTGTTGGTAAGGCTCTGGATTTCGAGACTTGTAACATAGAAACTCATTCTGACTCTGACACACTCTTACAGAGAAATACTTCTGAGTAACTTTTGAACTGTCATCTCACAAAGCCATTAATATTAGAGATGAAATAAAGGTGAAAACATGTTACATGCACAGAACTGTTTCACAGAGACAGAAACCAGATTAGCAGTTATCGGTGGGTGAGAGGTAAGAGCCAAAGGAAAAGGGAGGGACAGACAGGAATAGGGAATGACTCCTCATGGAGATGGGATTTCTTTTCATGGTGATGAAAATGTTCTAAAATTGGATTGCGGTGATGTTGCACAACTCTATAAACATACTAAAAATCACTGCACTGTTCACTTTAAATGGGTAAATTTTATGATGTGTGAATTATATTTCAATAAAGCTATTTTTTAAATGTTTAGATTTGTTGATATTCATTCCTTAGGTAAAATACATTTTATAATATACCTCTGTCAGGAAAGAATGAACATAGCAGGCCTGAGACTGCTATCCTTAGAAGAGTCAGCTTGTAGTGTTGGCCCTTCATTGGCATTTGGGAATTTAGATTTCAGGAGAGTTCCCAACATTCCCTGATAAGAACAGCCCACTGTGCCAAAACTCTGGAAACAGTGTAGTTTATGTTGAATACCTCCTTGATTTCAGGGAGTGTGAAATTTTGGGACATGCAGAGCAGTGGGTGCCTACATGAGCAGCCTCCAATATAAACCCTGGGCACAATCTCTAATGAGCTTCGCTGGCAGGTATTTCACATGTCATAACTCACTGCTAAGGAATTAAGCACATCCTGTGTGACTCCAGTGGGGCAGGTCTCTAAAAAGTTTACAGCTGGTGTCCTCTGGACTTTACTTCAGGCTCCTTTTCCCTTTGCTCTTTTTGCTTTCTATCCTTTCACTGTAATAAGCCATGGTCATGAGTACAACCGAATGCTGAGTCCTGTAAGTACTAGTGAATCACTGAACCAGGGCTGGTCTTGGGAACCCCCAATGCAACTACATTAGACAATTTCTGGACAGAAATCATACCATAAAAACATACAAATCATTATAAAATAAGGTACAGTTGCTACTAAATGTTGCTAGGAAGAATAAACATGCAGCATGTTGACCACTGACCTGTTTGGCAAAGTTAATCTGAATAAGAACTATGATTTCCCTTGTAAAGTTCTAGAATTCCAGCCAACTGGGGGTAGGGAGGGGGGAGTTTAAAAAGGAAAATAACCCTAAGGATAGGAATAATAATAACTACACAACTATTATTGATCACTTACTAAGTGTCAGGCATTGCTCTAGCATGTTACTGAGTTAAAGTCATCTAATCATAAGGTCAGAGATGGGAAAACCTACACATTGTTAAGTAACTTGCCCAAGTTTAAACAATGAATAATAGCAAAGACAAGATTCAAACACAGGCAGTTGGCTTCCCAACTCCACACTTTAAAGCCCAAGTGAAAATAACATCAATATTCAAGGTTGATATTCAAAAGGTAGAGTAATGACCCTATGCTTTACACAGGTACTCAAGGGCGTCAAAGAAATGCTCACTGCCACAAAGCCACTGGATTATTTCCTTCCTTTACTTTGTGTACGAGTGAGTGTGGGTGTATGTGTGTCTATTTAATTGTGTACAGGAGGATTTGGTTATGCCTGATTTTTCCTGTTACTGCCCTTTTTAAAATAACACATTCTCAAATTTTTATAGTCTCTATTTATAAAATTAATTCTTGCTTATTATATAAACTGTAGAAAATATGTTAAAATTAAAGTCATTTATGTCACCAAATTAAGGAATAACCAGTGTCTGTATTTTGGTATATAACCTTCCATTCTTTCAGTTATATATGCATTCAAATATACATAGTTAGCAAAACTGGGAATACACTACACATATTGTTTTCTTAACTATATTCTTTCCACTTACTGTATTATATTTTCCTAAGTAAATATGCTTACAGAAATCAGAAATTTCACACCCTGTACCGTAACATCCCTTCAAGAAACAGATAGCAGACCAGGAGATCCTCTGGGGCTTACACCCCTTTCAAAAACTGTGTTTTTTTTAACCTTTTTGAGATATTGGGTTTCCATATATGACCTTGCTTATACAAAATGAAAACTACTGGTCTAAAAAATGATGTATAATGACCACATGATATTCCATACGAATGTTCTATGATCAATTTAATAGAATCCCTATTTGTTGGGGATATTGTTTCTATCTTTTTATTATTATAAACTCTGTAATAGGTAAACTTTATAGACACACCCTTGATTTTTTTTTTAAGTCATAGAAGCAAGTGGTAGTATTATAACTGTGGTAAGAAACATGAAATCTAGTATTAGATGTCTCAGCTCTGCCACATACTAAATGTGTGATTTCTGAGGCAAAATGACTAAGTTGCATCATCTGTAAAAAGAGATTATTTAGGACTCAGAGAACAACTGTGTGGAATAAATACAAAAATGCATAAGGGCTTAACACAGCAGTGGAATATAGGAGGAAAAGAGTTTGGATGGTGATGCCAATAGATGAGACAGGAATAGAGAAAGAGAGCTACAGTTAGTGGAGGTGAGTAAAATTTGGGAATTTTTTCACTTAATGTTTGTAGACATTATGACATTTCACTTAATGTCATATTCATGTAAATAGATGTGATAAATAGAAGGCAGGAGTTCCACCCAGGCATACAGAAATGTGGGAAACATCAACAAATAAATGGTAAGTAAACTGATCTTAATGTAAAAGTGAAAATAGAACTAAAGAAAAGAATATCTAAACTTAAGGGTAGGGAGAAAAGGAGAGAAAAGAGAGAAAGATTGGTTTCACAAAAGTCAAGAAAGAAAAGAACTTTGAAATGAATGTAGGGGGAAGAAATCAGTCAACAGAGGTAAATGTCAGAGAAGAGGCAAAAAGGTCTAAAATTTTCCCATTTAAGAGTTTGTCTAACCTAAACAATTTTACTTCCCAATAGTTCAACAGGTAACCCTGTTCTGATCAACTATCTCCAAGAATAGACCATGCTGAACCGAATTAAAAAATGTATGAAAAAGATCATCCATCATGAACAAGTAGGATTTATTCCAGGGATGCAAGGATAGTACAACATTCGAAAATCCATCAACATCATCCAACACACCACTTCAACAAAAAGAAGGACAAAAACCACATGATCATCTCCATAGATGCTGAAAAAGCATGACAAAATTCAACATCCACTCATAATAAAAACTCTCAACAAAATGGGCATAGAGGGCAAGTACCTTAACATAATAAAGGCCATATATGAAAAACCCAGAGCCAACATCATACTTAACAGCAAGAAGCTGAAAGCTTTTCCCTTAAGATGGGGAACAAGACAAGGATGCCCACTTTCCCCACTTCTATTCAACATAGTACTGGAGGTCCTAGCCAGGGCAATCAGACAAAACAAAGAAATACAAGGAATCCAGATTGGTAAGGAAGAAGTTAAACGTCCCTGTTTGTAGATGACACAATATTGTACATAAAAAACCCTAAAGAATCCACTCCAAAACTACCAGAACTAATATCTGAATTCAGCAAAGTCGCAGGATACAAAATTAATACACAGAAATCTGTTGCATTCGTATACACTAACAATGAACTAGCAGAGAGAGAAATCAAGAAAACAATTCCATTCACAATTGTATCAAAAAGCATAAAATACCTAGAAATAAACCTAACCAAGGAAGTGAAAGACCTATACCTGAAAACTACAAGACACTCATGAGAGAAATTAAAGAAGATACCAATAAATGGCAACATATTCCGTTCTCATGGATAGGAAGAATTAATATTGTCAAAATGACCATCCTGCCTAAAGCAATCTATAGATTCAATGCAATTCCTATCAAAATACGAACAGCATTCTTCAATGAACTAGAGCAAATCATCCTAAAATTCATATGGAACCACAAAATACCTCAAATAGCCAAAGCAATCCTGAGAAGGAAGAATAAACAGGAGGGATTACCCTCTGCAACTTTAAGCTCTACTACAAAGCCAGAGTAATCAAGACAATTTGGTACTGGCACAAGAACAGACCCATAGACCAATGGAACAGACTAGAGAGCCCTGATGTAATCCCAACCATATATGGTGAATTAATATATGATAAAGGAGCTATGGACATACACTGGGGAAATGACAGCCTCTTCAACAGCTGGTGTTGACAAAACTGGACAGCTACATGTAAGAGAATGAAACTGGATAATTGTTTAACCCCATACACAAAAGTAAATGTGAAATGGATTAAATACTTGAATGTAAGTCATGAAACCATAAAACTCTTAGAAGACAACATAGGCAAACATTTCCTGAATATAAGCATAAGCAACTTCTTCCTGAACATGTCTCCTCAAGCAAGGGAAACAAAAGCAAAAATGAACTCATGGGACTACATCAAACTAAAAAGTTTCTGTATGGCAAAGGACACCATCAACAGAACAAAAAGGCATCCTACAGTATGGGAGAATATATTCATAAATGACATATCCGACAAGGGGTTAACATCCAAAATACATAAAGAACTTACATGCCTCAACACCCAAAAAGCAAATAACCCAATTAACAAATGGGCAGAGGATATGAAGAGACACTTCTCCAAAGAAGAAATTCAGATGGCTAACAGACACATGAAAAGATGCTCCACATTATTAATCATCAGGGAAATGCAAATTAAAACCACAATGAGATATCACCTCACACCAATAAGGATGGCCAGCATCGAAAAGACTAAGAACAACAAATGCTGGCAAGGATGCAGAGAAAGGGGAACCCATCTACACTGCTGGTGGGAATGTAAGCTAGTTCAGCCATTGTGGAAAGCAATATGGAGGTTCCTCAAAAACTAAAAATAGAAATACCATTTGACCCGGGAATCCCACTCCTTGGAATTTACCCAAAGAATACAACTTCTCAGATTCAAAAGGACATATGCACCACTATGTTTATCACAGCACTTTTTACAATAGCGAAGATATGGAAGCAACCTAAGTGTCCATCAGTAGATGAATGGATAAAGAAGAGGTGGTACATATACACAATGGAATACTATTCGGCCATAAGAAAGAAACAAATCCTCCCATTTGCAACAACATGGATGGAGCTGGAGGACATTATGCTCAGTGAAATAAGAAAGGCAGAGAAAGACAAATGATTTCCCTCATTTGTGGAGTATAACAATGAAGCAACACTGAAGGAACAAAATAGCAGCAGACTCAGAGGCTCCAAGAATGAACTAGTGGTTACCAAAGGGGAGGGGTGTGGGAAGGTGTGTAGGGAGGGAAGGAGAAGGGGATTAGTATACATGGTGTGGGGGATCACGGGAAGAACAGTGTAGCACAGAGAAGGGACATAGTGGATCTGTGGCATCTTGCTGCACGGATGGACAGTTACTGCATTGGGGTATGGGTGGGGACTTGATAATATGGGTAAATGTAGTAACCACATTGTTTTTTCATGTGAAACCTTCATAAAAGTGAATATCAATCATACCTTAATTTAAAAAATTTTTTAATTAAAGAAAAAAAAAAAGAATGGACCATGCTTTTACCAGCTCTTTATTTTGATTCATGTGTTATCCAGAAATTAAATACATGCCCTTCTACCTTCAAAGAAAAATTTTGGTGAAAACTATGACTCCTATGAAATTGCATGCTAAATTTTATGTATGTTTAATATATACAGTTTCTGTGGAAGAAGTGCATAGTTGTTGAAACTTCCTCAAAAAAATACAAAAGGTTTTTTTATTGTTAAATCTTCCCTTCTCTAAGAAGTCTTCTGAAGAGTAAGGTTAACAAACATATCTATCGATACTTGCCCTTAGCACATAAACTACTGGATTAAGATTAATATATACCATCAACTATTTTACTAGGCAACATTTATTGTAAAATATGACTTCCTAATTAGTGAAGAGCATTAAAACTGGAAAGACTGCACGTTACCTAGAAAACCTTATTCCAAAAACAAAAAGGGCCTCAGATGCCCTGTGGGGTGTGTTTCTTGAAAGCAAGCATGACCCCTGAGGGAACCTGGAAGCTACTGACGAACTGCTACAAGAAATGGTTCCTTTCATTTATGAGATTTTCCTATGCTGATGACACATCCACACAACTTAATCTTGGCTGTTACAATGCAGTATACTCCTTGCTGAGTATAAAAACTGCACCTAGATGAATGTAAGCCTTCTCAATGAAGATACATCTTATGGTGATACACTGTGCTCCTACATCTACAAAGATAGAGAACCTCGTGCCAGGTTATGGTCAATCAGTTATTGACAGTGCAAATGTCAACCAGAACTCCCGACCACTGCTAGTTATGCAGAGTGGGTGTTGTACCTTTCTTCTCCATTACAATTCCCATCAGTTCCTCACCACTGAATTTACTCAGTTGTCACAGCCTCTATGATGGAATAAATTATTTGTTGTGACTCTGATCACCCCCAAATAGAACATTCACCTGGAGGGCATTTCTTTAGAACCATATTTGGAAAGACACAACACATAGAAAAAAACCTTCTTAAAAAAATTTCACTCATTACAAATATCTACCACTTTTCCTCCCTCCCTCCTTTTCTCTCTTTCATTCTGTCTCTTTCCTTCTCTCTCTCAACATTTTGTAGTTTTCAGTGTACAAGTTATTTGCCACCTTGGTAAGTTTATTCCTAAGTCATGTATTCTTTCTGAAGCTACTGTTAAATGGACTTGTTTTATTTATTTCCTTTTGGGATTATACACAATTAGTCAATAGGAATGCAACTGAATTTTGCATGTTGATTGTTTATCCTACAGCTTGGCTTAATTCCTTAGTTCTAATACATTTTGTGTAGAATCTTTATAGTATTATACATAGTATACACTAAGATCACATCTGCAAACAGACATAATTTCACTTCTTCCTTTCCAATATGGAAGCCTTGTATTTCTTTTTCTTGCCTAACTGCTCTGGCAAAGACTTCCAACACTATGATAAATAGAAGTAGTGAATGCAGGCACTCTGTCTTTTCCTCCTCTTAAAGAAAAAGTTTTCAATCTTTTGAAATACACCACAGTATGGTATTAAGTGCAGGCTTTTTGTATATGTCCTTTATTGTGTTCAGGTAACTAAACTTCTATTTTTAGTTTGTTGGGTATTTTTCATCATGAAAGGGTGTTGAATTTCGTCAAATGCTTTTTCTGCATTAGTTAAGATGGTCATGTGTTTTTCCCCTTCATGCTATTAACGTGGTGTATCACACCAATTGATTTTCATATGTTGAACCATCCTTGCATTAGAATTAGTTCCAGTTGGTCACGGTGCTGTTGAATTTGGTTTGCTAGTACCCAGTTGAAGGTTTTTACACCAGTATTCATAAGAAATACTGATGTGTAGTTTGCTTTTCTTGTCGGTCTTGTCTGGCTTTGATATCAGGATAATGCTGGCCTTACAAAATGAGCTAGGAAGTGTTCCTTCCTCTTCAACTTCTTGGAAGCATTTAAAAAGAATGTTATTAATTCTCCTTTAACTGTTTAGTAGACTTCACCATTAAAGTCATCTGATTTTACTTCCATAAAATTGATACTAATATTCCTTCTTTCATGTCTGATTTTACTTGAGTCTTTTTTCTTAGTAAATCTAGCTAAAGTTTTATGAATTTTGTTGACCTTTCCAAATAATTATTCATTTTGTTAATTTTCTCTTGGCCTCATTTTTGAGAACTTGAGCATCCTGGCTAGCACATAATACTGGTCTGGTAATTTCAAAATATAAAAACTTCACCAAGCATCACAGTAAATCCTAACTTCACATTTAAATCTGTGACAATACCATACCACTTATCTATACAAAATTACATTCTAAAATTTCACTTCACTAATGGTGATGCATTAGTAAGTGTTTAAGACCAACACTACTTAAAGGAAATTCCTTTCCAAATGACTTTTAATTCTGAAGATGACTCACATTATGACATCAGCTAGTTCAGTGCCAAATAACACTCATAAAATAGCTAACCATCCCCCTAAGAAAGCTCTGAATAAGCTCATATTCCATTAGTTCTCAGGCTACATTGCTGACCATCACTGACATTTAAAAAACTGAATCAAAATATTCCACTGCTAAAATAATTTCTCTCTTTTCCTAATCTGCAGAAAGATTTAATGGATAGTAACTTCAAGTTGTTTTTCTCTGTAAATGTACACCACAATATGTGTCAAAAGAATATATTCTGTGGCAAGTACTAACAGAAAAAAATAAAAGTGAACCAACTAGTTAACTATTTTAATGTACAATTTGTAATAGCCAAATCACATTTCATTAAATAGACTATATATCTTACAAATGTGCTGATGGTCATGAATGTATACTGATACATCAATAACTTTATAGTATTCCTTAAAAAGCATCATGACTTTTAAGAATTCCAACAACTGGGAACTACTGACATATACTATAAATTCTCATACAGCACACTTTTTAAAGCTTTTAAAGAAATGATCGAGAGGTTGTCATGAGCAAGTGTTACAAAAACAAGGCTCATTTTTTTAAAACAAAAATAAGATTCCCAATAATTCTTTGCAAGGAACTGAAAAAATTGCCCAACTAAATTTCTCTTAACATGAAGCTACCAAACTAAAAGCAAGTCTCAGCTAAGATTTTTAACTATTACCATCAACAAAAAAAAGGTTTTTTCAGATTCCATGGCACTTGCTTTACAATTTGATTTTTCCAATAAAAGAAAAAAATAAAGGAATTTTTAACTTCAAAAGATAGGCAAACAGGTTTCTCCAAAACATCAATTCTTTCCAACCTTAGGGCCTCAAACTTCCCAATATCTAGTCTGAACTCAAACTGACTTTTTTCCCCGTGGAAACAATACTTGATTATTTCCTTTAAAATATCAATCATAATAGAATCAAGGATACTGTTAAGTGACAGAACGCTAGCCCTATTCTTTACCAAAATATACCCTCGTCCTTTTGCAGACATAGACAATCAATTGTCCCTTTTTTGTATTACGCATTATTTATTAAGCATTATGTTGGAATTAATAAATTGTGGTGCTTACATAGAATGTGATTCTTTACAACAATGAAAACACACAGCAGCCACATAACCCACATGAGTGAATTTCACATGAATAACCTTAAGCCAAAGAAGCAAATCACAAAAAATGCCTACACTATGATCCTACTCATATAAAGTTCTTTAAAAGGCAAACAGATGACACTATGCAAAGATTCACACTGAGGAGGTAAAAAAAGAAAAATGAGGGAGTTATAAAAATCAAGATAGTAGATACCTCAAGTGTAAGAAAAGAGAGTATGATCAGACATAAAAGGGTGCTTCTGGGATATCAGCAACATTCTCTATCTAGACCTGAGCTGTGGTGAGATGGGAGTTTGCATTATAATTATTCTTTAAAAATACACAAATGTTTAGCAGCAGACTCACAGACACCAAGAAGGGACTAGCAGAGGGAAGGGGTTGGGAAGGAGTTGGTAAAGGTGGGTGGGGAGGGAGGCAGAAGGGGATTAAGGGGCATTGTAATTAGCTCACACAACACAGGTAGGTCACGGGGAAAGCAGTACAGCACAAGAAGACAAGTAATGATTCTATAGCATCTGACTAGGCTGATGGACAGTGACTGTACTGGGGTGGAGGGGGACATAAAAATATGGGCGAATGTTGAAACCACAATGTTGCTCATGTGAAACCTTCATAAGACTGTGTATCAATGATACATTACTTTTAACAAAAAAATTCACAGATGTTATATGCACTCTCCTGTATGTAGGATATTTAATAGTTTTTTGAAGGAAAAAAATAGAATAAGGCAGCCTGCCATTTCAAAGCAAGGTTTTTTATTTTGTTTTTTTTCTGACAACATGGAAATATTACTAAAGCTAGAAAGCAGTAGCCTACCAATAATACATACACTAAGTGAGTCAAAAAGTAAACAACTACTAAAATCCAGACTCACATCCAACCCCAGAGTTATAGCTCCTCATACAATGGACATGAGATGGGATCTGGTAATATTACCCATATTATTAACATGTAGTCCAGGTAATTCTTATTACCAGTTAAGTTTGGAAAATATGCTTTAGTCCAGTATAGCACATATCACCCATGAGACTATGATAAAAATAAATGTTCCCAGGCCCCTCCTATGCAGATTCAGACAGAAAGCCTTGATTTTACTTTTTAAAAATGTCCCCTAGTTAATCCTTATAATCATGCCAAATTTGGAAAACACTGTTCTCAACCACATACTGACAAATAGCATACAAAGGTATTACTTATATACATCTTGCAAGTCAAAGAGGGGTAGGGTAGAGAGTCAAATTAGAGAAATAAAACAAAAAAGAAAAACAGGAATGCTAAAAAAAATACACTTCGTAATTCTCTCAAATACCACTGTTGTCACCAGTGACACAGGCTGCCAACCCCAGCAATAAGCCATGGCGCAAAAAAGACAATTAACAATGAAATTGTTTTCGTGGATATGAGAATCTTAAGCACCACTTAAGGAAACAAGCAGAATATTCTGGTTTTATAGGTAATCAAAAATATCATGCTTTGAGAAAATTGCAAAATTTCCAGAATCTCTCAACTGGTCTTAGTGCATCTCCAAATCAATAGGTGCTTCCAAGGGGTGATGAGAAGTAGTCCATCTCCCTATCAAAAGATGATTACAAGAGTGAGGGGAGCAAGTGTTTAACTAGACTGGAGACGTTGGGTGGGGACCCTTTTTTCTGCAGGCCGGGTTGAAGGAGACACAGACAGCAGAAGTGGACTGCTTCTAAACAATAAATGGGTTTCTCCCCACCTCCTTTGATTTTGGTTTCAAAGGTATTTTGCCCTGGGATTTTCATTGGAATTACATCTGACGGTAGTTGACAGGACTCCTGAACCCGAAATCTGTCTACATGGGTGTGACCCTTGGGTGGACTGCACCTAGAGATGGTAGGAAGATACCTGGAACCCACCTCTGGATGATGGGGAAGCCCCAGGGACTGCAGCGGTGGAGGGTGCAGCTTCACCTGGGAGCCCCCAACCTGTGAGGCTTCCAATTGCAGAGCACCCTAGTGGGGAATTGGTATAGGGTAAAGCACCTTCTAGAGGGATGGGGCATTCCCCAGAACTGGGGAAGGGTTAAGACACCAGAAGCTGTGGAATTAGCCTTCCGTGATTTAGAAGACTGCTTAGAGGCCCTAAGCGGCCATGTAGCAGCAGGGGCTATGGAATGTTTTTTTCTTGAGATAGTAGGAACGGTTATAGAGGAGAGAGACACTCTTTAGTATCACTTGGAGGAGATGGGTGATGATTTATGGGATGCCCTTGAGAAAGAGAGACAGTTATTGAGAAGTCAGATCACGCTCCTGGAAGATATGCTAGCAGCGAGGCAGGAGACATCAGGAGAATCCACGTTGCAAGAAGCCATGGGGGAGCGGGAGGAAAGAGCAGTACCCTCAGCCCCAGTGATGGTAGAGGAGATGTCGGGAAGGATGGAGGGTGGGGCTGAGGAGCGATCTGTTACCAAGGCTACTGCCTGAGTAACCAGCCTCTCCTGTATTAAAGGCCCACCAGTTGTACTTAAGAAAATAAAAATCCAACAACCATGGGCTCCTCAGTGGGAGGAACCACCCACTCCCCAGGTTGTGGAGCACTCCATGCTCTGCCCCTATACCCAGGATGACCTGGTAGACATGAGCGTCCAGTATAGGCAGAAGCCATCAGAACCTCTGCCTACATTGCTTTTGCATCTCTGGGATACGGGGGTGGAAAAAACATTGTTACGTCAGGTTCACGGGCTTCCTAATGACTCACCCTTCACTCAGCAGAGGTTGCAAAATACCCGCCACATCTCAGGGAATTGGGTGCTTCTGGATTGGCTAGCAGCACCCATCGGGGAAGTCTGCCCTACTCAGGGTGATTTACCATACTTAACCACTAGCTGGAAAACATATGCAGAGCTCCAGCAGGTGTTACGAGAACTGAGTATGAAAAATATCATCTATAACATGGATCCCCAGGGCCCCAATGAGGAGTTGTTCACCACAGGAATGAGAAATCTGGTGCTGCATACAGCTCTCACATCTCCCTTTGGGTCCCTAGTGACTATTCTTGCCCCCCAATACAGGGCAACCCATAAGTGATGCTAGTCATACTTTAGCAGATCTAGGGGAGATTGAAAAAATGAGAGCCCAGAAGTAAGTATGGGCTATGACTGAAAGGGGAGGTGCAAAGGCCCCGTGAAGGTCTCAGGGACCCAGACATGGGTTGATTTAATAAAGGCCAGGGTAGGAAAAGAAAAACTTGATGGGTAGCACAATTGGATCTTGTTAGAAATGTAGTACTATAAAACCAGAGCAGCAGGAGATTGGATTAAAGATGGCAGCATGACAGGTGACACAGACACCTCCCCCTAAAACAACATATACTATGAAAATATAATTAATACGACTAATCCTGAAAGAGCAACGGGAAAGAAGGCTGCACCAGACTGTATACACCTGGAGAAAAGAGAAGACCTCATGGAACAGGGTAATGTACCAAAGCTGTGAATCGGCAGGGCTGAAGCCCTTCCCCCACCCCAGCTCACCAGTGGGAGGATGAGAAACAGAGCAGGGAGTGGAGGCCTGGGTCTGCTGAACACCTAGAGCTCTGCTCTGGGAGGACAAATCTATATTGCATAGTGCACTGGTGACTTAGTGGGGTTGGAAAGACAGGCGAAATACCTGTAGAGGAGATTCCAGCTGCTTGTGGAAAACAGGGATTCATATCTGGCTGAGCTGGGTGGGCAGTCTGAGAGAATTCCTAAAAGCAAGAGGGCTGCTAAAGGAGCAAGGATTGCACAGAGCTTACTCAGGAGAAAGGACAGGTAGACAAAATTTTCCAGCTGCACTCTGCCCAGCAGGTTGGTAGCTTAAATGATCTTCCATCCCTCTGGCTGGCTACGCAGCTCCAAGGCCCCCCACTGTAATACGCAGCCTGCTGTGTCTTCCTCCCGGCTAGCCTACACCTGCCTCAGGCTAGCAAATGGGCAAACCCTGCCCTGGTGTCAAGCCAGCCAGAGGGAAGCCCCACCTACAGTGGCTATAAACACAAAACATAGAGGCTTACACCTGTGTGTTCAGCCCACTGGTTATGGCAGTGGACACAGGCATAGCAGCGGGGAAGCAGGAAACTCTTTCCTCCCCCAAGCACCAACACTGCTCCCCTGCAACCTCCAACATTGCTCCAGGGGATGAGCACCTCCAGAGAGTAGAGCCTCTGGGCACTAGAGGGCATCATAGACAAATTATGAGACATCAAAGGAACCTGGTTCAAAGCAAAATTATGAATACACCTGAGAAAGATTCAAATGAAATCAACCTCATGAATCTTCCTGAAAGATTTTTCAAACCAAACATCATTAACATGCTCATGGAAGTATAGAAAAATACTCAAGAACTCAGGAATGAATTTAGGACGGAGATCCAATCATTGAAGAACACAAAGGAGGGTGTTAAAGGCAGATTACATACAGTGGAGGAGATGATAAATGAAATAGAAATTAGAGAAGAGGAATACAAAGAAGCTGAGGCACAGAGAGAAAAAAGGATCTCTAAGAATGAAAGAATATTGAGAGAACTGAGAACTGTGTGACCAATCCAAACAGAACAATAGTTGTATTATAGGACTACCAGAAGAAGAAGAGAGAGAAAAAGAGACAGAAAGGGTCTTTGAGAAAGTAATTGCTGAAAACTTCCCCAATCTGGGGAAGGAGACAGTCTCTCAGGCCATGGAGATGTACAGATCTCCCAACACAAGGGACCAAAGGAGGACAACACCAAGATATATAATAATTAAAATAGCAAAGACCAAGGATAAGGACAGACTATTAAAAGCAGCCAGAGAGAGAAATAAGATCACATACAAGGGAAAGCTCACCAGGCTATCATCAGACATCTCAGCAGAAACCTTACAGGCTAGAAGGGAGTGACATGATATATTTAATGCAATAAAGCAGAAGGGCCTGGAACCAAGAATACTTTATCTGACAAGATAATTATTTAAATTTTAAGGGGAGATTAAACAATTTCCAGATAAGCAAAAGCTGAGAGAATTTACCTCCCACAAACCATCTCTACAGTGTATTTTGCAGTGAGTGACTGCTATAGATGGAAGAATTCCTAAGGTTAAAGAGAAGTCAAGAGAGGTAATAAAAAGGATAGACAAAGAGTACAAAATATGATATGGAAAGGTGGAGCCAACATGGCGGCATGAGTAGGACAGTGGGAATCTCCTCCCAAAAACATATATATTTTTGAAAATACAACAAATACAACTAATCCTAAAAGAGAGACCAGAAGACACAGGACAACAGCCAGACTACTACACCAGCGAGAACCCAGCGCCTGGTGAAAGGGGTAAGATACAACCCCCGGCCCAGCTGGACCCGAGCGCCCCTCCCCCAAGCTTCCTGCAGGGGAAGAGTAGGCAGAGCGGGAGGGAGACGGACCCTAGGACTGCTGAACACCCAGCCCCCGCCACCCGCACCAGAGCACAGACACAGTACGTGCACGGGGGGCCCTAGATACTGGGGGAACAGGGCAGTAAGACCTCTGAGCAGGTGCCGAAGCTGACGCCCCTGTGACAAAGAAAAGCGGGGTCTTTTTGAAAGTCTTAAAGGGACAGGGACTTAACAGCTAGACGGAAACAACCCAGGTCACAGTCCAGCAGCTGGAAATTACAGGGAAAACCGGGCGCATTAACCCACTGGGCAAGAGCTCTGAGACCCCTCACGGAGGTAAACAGCCAAACAGCCCCCTGGTCCATTACCCCTCCGGGCGCTGCGAAAGCAGAGAAGCAGCCTAAGGCAGAACACGCCCACAGAAAGGGAAATTCCTCCATTCCGGCCAGGCAAGATACAAGACCCAGGCTACACGCAATTACCCAACACAAGCCAGTAGGGGTCGCAGTTGTCCCCGTAAAGAAAAGCCAGTAGCAAGTGAAAAGGTTGGCCCTCCCAGCTGACAGTCAATAGCACCTGTCAACATGAAAAGGCAAAAAGATTTGATCCAGACAAGACTAACCCAGACAGCTTCGGCATCTGCTACATCTTCCCCTGAGAAGAAACCTGGGGAGATAGATTTAGCCAGTCTTCCTGAAAAAGAATTCAAAACAAAAGTCATAACCATGCTGATTGACTTGCAGAGAAATATGCAAGAACTAAGGAAGGAGAATACAGAAATAAAACAAGCTCTGGAAGGACTTCAAAACAGAATGGACGAGATGCAAGAGACCATTAATGGACTAGAAAACAGAGAACAGGAACGCAGAGAAGCTGATGCAGAGAGAGATAAAAGGATCTCCAGGAATGAAAGAATTTTAAGAGAGCTGAGTGACCAATCAACAAGGAATAATATACACATTATAGGAATACCAGAAGGAGAAGAGACAGAAAAAGGAACAGAAAGTGTCTTTGAAGAAATAATTGCCGAAAACTTCCTCAAACTAGGGGAAGAAAAGGCCTCTCAGACCACAGAGGTACACAGAACTCCCATGACAAGGGATCCAAGGAGGGCAACACCAAGACACATAATAATTAAAATGGCAAAGATCAAAGACAAGGACAAAATATTAAAGGCAGCCAGAGAGAAAAAAAAGGTTACCTACAAAGGAAAATCCATCAGGCTATCATCAGACTTCTCAACAGAAACCCTACAGGCCAGAAGAGAATGGCATGATATACTTAATGCAATGAAACAGAAGGGCCTCGAACTAAGACTACTGTATCCAGCATGAATATTATTTAAATATGAAGGAGGGATTAAACAATTTCCAGACAAGAAAAAGTTGAGGGAATTTGCAACCCACAAACCACCTTTTCAGGGCATCCTACAGGGACTGCTCTAGATGGGAGCACTCCTAAAAAGAGCACAGAACAAAACACCCAACATATGAAGAAGGGAGGAGGAGGAATAAGAAGGGAGAGAAATAAAGAATCATCAGACCGTGTTTATAATAGCTCAACAAGCGAGTTAAGTTAGACTGTAAGATAGTAAAGAAGCTAACCCTAAACCTTTGGTAACCACAAATTTGAAGCCTGCAATGGCAATAAATTCATACCTTTCAATAATCACCCTAAATGCAAATGGACTGAATGCACCAATCAAAAGACACAGAGTAATAGAATGGATAAAAAAGCAAGATCCATCCATATGCTGCTTACAAGACACTCAACGCAAACCCAAAGACATGAACAGACTTAAAGTAAAGGGATGGAAAAAGATATTTCATGCAAACAACAGAGATAAGAAAGCAGGTGTTGCAATTCTGGTATCAGACAAAACAGACTTCAAATTAAAGAAAGTAACAAAAGACAAAGAAGGACATTACATAATGAAAAAGAGCTCAGTCCACCAAGAGGATATAACCATTATAAATATATATGCACCCAATACAGGAGCACCAACATACCTGAAACAAACATTAATAGAACTAAAGGAGGAAATAGAATGCAATGCATTCATTCTAGGAGATTTCAACACACCACTCACCCCAAAGGACAGATCCACCAGACAAAAAATAAGTAAGGACACAGAGGCACTGAACAACACACTAAAACAGATGGATCTAATAGACATCTACAGAACTCTACATCCAAAAGCAACAGGATATACATTCTTCTCAAGTGCACATGGAACTTTCTCCAGAATAGACCACATACTAGGCCACAAAAAGAGCCTCAGTAAATTCGAAAAGATTGAAATCCTACCAAACAACTTTTCAGACCACAAAGGTATAAAACTAGAAATAAACTGTACAAAGAAAGCAAAAAGGATCACAAACACATGGAGGATAAACAACACGCTCCTAAATAATCAATGGATCAATGACCAAATCAAAATGGAGATCCAGCAATATATGGAAACAAACGACAACAACAACACTAAGCCCCAACTTCGGTGGGACACAGCAAAAGCAGTCTTAAGAGAAAAGTATATAGCAATCCAAGCATATTTAAAAAAGGAAAAACAAGTCCAAATGAATGGTCTAATGTCACAATCATCAAAATTGGAAAAAGAAGAACAAATGAGGCCTAAGGTCAGCAGAAGGAGGGACATAATAAAAATCAGAGAAGAAATAAATAAAATTGAGAAGAATAAAACAATAGCAAAAATCAATGAAACCAAGAGCTGGTTCTTCGAGAAAATAAACAAAATACATAAGCCTCTAGCCAGACTTATTAAGAAGAAAAGAGAGTCAACACAAATCAACAGTATCAGAAATGAGAAAGGAAAAATCACGACGGACCCCACAGAAATACAAAGAATTATTAGAGAATACTATGAAAACCTATATGCTAACAAGCTGGGAAACCTAGGAGAAATGGACAACTTCCTAGAAAAATACAACCTTCCAAGACTGACCCAGAAAGAAACAGAAAATCTAAACAGACCAATTACCAGCAACGAAATTGAAGCGGTAATCAAAAAACTACCAAAGAACAAAACCCCCGGGCCAGATGGATTTACCTCGGAATTTTATCAGACATACAGGGAAGACATAATACCCATTCTCCTTCGAGTTTTCCAAAAAATAGAGGAGGAGGGGATACTCCCAAACTCATTCTATGAAGCTAACATCACCCTAATACCAAAACCAGGCAAAGACCCCACCAAAAAAGAAAACTACAGACCAATATCCCTGATGAACATAGATGCAAAAATACTCAACAAAATATTAGCAAACCGAATTCAAAAATACATAAAAAAAATCATACACCATGACCAAGTGGGATTCAATCCAGGGATGCAAGGATGGTACAACATTCGAAAGTCCATCAACATCATCCACCACATCAACAAAAAGAAACACAAAAACCACATGATCATCTCCATAGATGCTGAAAAAGCATTTGACAAAGTTCAACATCCATTCATGATAAAAACTCTCAGCAAAATGGGAATAGAGGGCAAGTACCTCAACATAATAAAGGCCATCTATGAAAAACCCACAGCCAACATTATATTGAACAGCGAGAATCTGAAAGCTTTTCCTCTGAGATCGGAAACTAGACAGGGATGCCCACTCTCCCCACTGTTATTTAACATAGTACTGGAGGTCCTAGCCATGGCAATCAGACAAAATAAAGAAATACAAGGAATCCAGATTGGTAAAGAAGAAGTTAAACTGTCACTATTTGCAGATGACATGATACTGTACATAAAAAACCCTTAAGACTCCACCCCAAAACTACTAGAACTGATATCGGAATACAGCAAAGTTGCAGGATACAAAATCAACACACAGAAATCTGTGGCTTTCCTATATACTAACAATGAACCAACAGAAAGAGAAATCAGGAAAACAACTCCATTCACAATTGCATCAAAAAAAATAAAATACCTAGGAATAAACCTAACCAAAGAAGTGAAAGACTTATACTCTGAAAACTACAAGTCACTCTTAAGAGAAATTAAAGGGGACACTAACAGATGGAAACTCATCCCATGCTCGTGGCTAGGAATATTTAATATCGTCAAAATGGCCATCCTGCACAAAGCAATATACAGATTTGATGCAATCCCTATGAAACTACCAGCAACATTCTTCAATGAACTGGAACAAATAATTCAGAAATTCATATGGAAACACCAAAGACCCCGAATAGCCAAAGCAATCCTGAGAAAGAAGAATAAAGTAGGGGGGATCTCACTCCCCAACTTCAAGCTCTACTATAAAGCCATAGTAATCAAGACAATTTGGTACTGGCACAAGAGCAGAGCCACAGACCAATGGAACAGACTAGAGAATCCAGACATTAACCCAGACATATATGGTCAATTAATATTAGGTAAAGGAGCCATGGACATACAATGGCGAAATGACAGTCTCTTCAACAGATGGTGCTGGCAAAACTGGACAGCTACATGTAGGAGAATGAAACTGGACCATTGTCTAACCCCATATACAAAAGTAAACTCAAAATGGATCAAAGACTTGAATGTAAGTCACGAAACCATTAAACTCTTGGAAGAAAACATAGGCAAAAACCTCTTAGACATAAACATGAGTGACCTCTTCTTGAACATATATCCCCGGGCAAGGAAAACAACAGCAAAAATGAACAAGTGGGACTATATTAAGCTGAAAAGATTCTGTACAGCAAAAGACACCATCAATAGAACAAAAAGGAACCCTACAGTATGGGAGAATATATTTGAAAATGACACATCCGATAAAGGCTTGACGTCCAGAATACATAAAGAGCTCACACGCCTCAACAAACAAAAAACAAATAACCCAATTAAAAAATGGGCAGAGGAACTGAACAGACAGTTCTCCAAAAAAGAAATACAGATGGCCAACAGACACATGAAAAGATGCTCCACATCGCTAATTATCAGAGAAATGCAAATTAAAACTACAATGAGGTATCACCTCACACCAGTAAGGATGGCTGCCATCCAAAAGACAAACAACAACAAATGTTGGCGAGGCTGTGGAGAAAGGGGAACCCTCCTACACTGCTGGTGGGAATGTAAATTAGTTCAACCATTGTGGAAAGCAGTATGGAGGTACATCAAAATGCTCAAAACAGACTTACCATTTGTCCCAGGAATTGCACTCCTAGGAATTTAGCCTAAGAATGCAGCAATCAAGTATGAGAAAGACCAATGCACCCCTATGTTTATCGCAGCACTATTTACAATAGCCAAGAATTGGAAGCAACCTAAATCTCCATCGATAGATGAATGGATAAAGAAGATGTGGTATATATACACAATGGAATACTACTCAGCCATAAGAAAAGGGCAAATCCTACCATTTGCAGCAACATGGATGGAGCTGGAGGGTATTATGCTCAGTGAAACAAGCCAAGCGGAGAAAGAGAAATACCAAATGATTTCACTCATCTGTAGAATATAAGAACAAAGGAAAAACTGAAGGAACAAAACAGCAGCAGAATCACAGAACTCAAGAATGGACTAACAGGTACCAAAGGGAAAGGGACTGGGGAGGATGCGTGGGTAGGGAGGGATAAGGGGGGGAGAAGAAAAAGAGGGGTATTAAGATTAGCATCCATAGGGGTATGGGAGAAAGGGGAGGGCTGTACAACACAGAGAAGACAAGTAGTGAATCTACAACATTTTGCTATGCTGATGGACGGTGACTGTAAAGGGGTTTATAGGGGAGACCTGGTATAGGAGAGAGCCTAGTTAACATAATATTTGTCATGTAAGTGTAGATTAGTGATACCAAAAACAAAACAAAACAAAACAAAACAAAAAGGGCAGTTACTGTGTGGTAACCTCCAATGAGTTCTACACAAGGGTATAAAGGGCACATAAAAGTGTAGGCAAAGGGTCTGTTTGCGTTTATACAGAAGATCAAAGCCTAATTGGGCTACCCTGAAAATGAACTAAGATACGATATGAAAGAGAACTTCCAATATCAGCACTCTCTGGAAGGCTCATGCCAGAAGATGATCATCAAAAAACCCCAACAAAGATCCATGCACTGCTACAGCTGTAGATGCACTCATCCCACCAGCTCCCGGATTTGCCGTGGAAATGAAGAAGGAGATATCTAAGCTGGCCTGTGCATACAGTAAAACAACACATTTGACTGAATCTATACTGTTGGAACTCAAACAAGAATTAGGAGAAGTGCAAATTGTAGCACTCCCTAATCTTACAACTACGGACTATTTACTGTTAAAAGAACATATGGGATGTGAACAGTCCCCAGGAATGGGTTGTTTCAATTTATCTGAATTCTCTCAGACTGTTCAAGTTCAGTTGGATATCCACCATATCATAGATAAGTTTTCACAAATGCCTAAGGTGCCTAACTGGTTTTCTTGGTTTCACTGGAGATGGCTGGTAATTACAGGTATGCTTTGGTTACGTAATTGTACTCCTATTATGTTAATGTGTGTGCACAGTTTAATTAGTAGTTTAAAACCTATACATGCTGAAGTTACTCTACAAGAAGATATGTCAAAGAAATAATCAATCTTCCCAGGTTTTCTTCTGCCTACTACTTCTATAGCTTTTCTTCTTCCTACCTAATTACAACCCTTAAATAGAATTCATGCCACATGTCGAATTTACCGAGTATCATAATTCTTCCAAGTGGTAAAGACACCTCAAGACAAATGCTGGGCATAGAAGCCATAGGGCATAAATACGCAAAGAAGTTAAAAGCTAACCTTTTCAAACAATAAGACTTCTCTCTCACTTACCAACTTAACATTTCCCTGTATGGCCCCGGAAGATAACTGGTTAGCCAGAGAAAGGTAAGATTCCTCAAAGGAGGAACAACCTAAGACAGGCACAGTCGCAGGGGGGCCATCAGGTGAGAAAATGGGGATCAACAGAGGTGAGGCTTAGAAACCTCCCCCCCCTGTTCTGAGAGAAATCTTCTGCATACGTGGATGTTTTATTGCCTGTGTCTAGCTTGGATTAACACATAGTCTACAGGCACACACCTGATCATCTACATTTGCTCTCTTACAACACTAAACTATGTTTTCTACCTTTATCTCGTATCTACCTACCACTTCAGCATTTTATTAAAAATAATAATAATAAAGAGAGAAATGTGGTATCCACATATAAATCAAGTATAAAAATCAAATGAGTATTCATATTTGAACTGTCTGTTTATAGTTCATAATGTATGAGCAAAACCGAAAGCTTCTGTGATGACTGCCCTTGTAATGTTCATCGTGTAACTTATTCCCTATGTAAGAATTTGTTCTCCATGTAAGAACTTGTTCGTTATGCTTCAGAAGATTGGAGACTGACGAAAATTAGGCTTGGGGTGGATTAATGATTGTGCATTGAGCATAGACCCCCCTATACAGAATTTTATTGTTGTTAACAACCATTTGATCAATAAATATGAGAGATGCCCTCATAAAAAAAAAAATGATACCTAAATATAAAGAATGGAGGAGGAAGAAAAGGAGTGGAAAAAAAAGAGAACCTTTAGATTGTGTTTATAATAGCATACAAAGTGAGTTAAGGTAAACTCTTAGATAGTAAGGAAGTTAGCACTGAAGCTTTGGTAACCATGAAACTAAAGCCTGCAAAGGCAATAATTATGTACTGATCAATAATGACCCTAAATGTAAATAGTCTGAATGCACCAATCAAAAGACGGAGTCACTGAATGAATAAAAAAACAAGACCCAACTATATGGTGCCTACAAGAGACTCACCTCAAACCAAAGACATGCACAGACTAAAGTGAAGGGATGGAAGAAGATATTTCATGCAACTAATAGGGAGAAAAAAGTAGTTGTTGCAGTACTTGTATCAGACAAAACACACTTCAAAACAAAGAAAGCCACAAGAGACAAAGAAGGGTATTACATAAGATAAAGGGTTCAATCCAACAAGAAAATATAACCATTATAAATATCCATGCACCCAACAGAGGAGCACCTATATATGTGAAACAAATACTAACAGAATTAAAAGGAGAAATAGAATGTAATGCATTCATTCTAGGAGACTTCAACACTCCACTCATTCCAAAGGACAGATCAACCAGACAGAAAAGAAGTAAGGAGACAGAGGCATTGAACAACACATTAGAACAGATGGACCTAATAGACATCTACAGAACTCTACACACAAAAGCAGCAGGACACACATTCTTTTCAAGTGCACACAGAACATTTTCCAGAATAGAATACACACTAGGCCACAAAAAGAGCATCAGTAAATTTTAAAAGACTGAAATGATACCAACCAACATCACAGAACACAAGGGTATAAAACTAGAAATAAATTATACAAAGAAAACAAAAAGGCTCACAAACACATGAAGGTTTAACAACATGCTCATAAATAATCAATGGGTCAATGACCAAATTAAAACAGAGATCAAGCAATATATGGAGACAAATGAAAACAACAGCACAATGCCCCAACTTCTGTGGGACACAGTGAAAGCAGTTCTAAGAGGGAAGTATATAGCAATCCAGGCATATTTAAAGAAGAAAGAACAATCCCAAATGAATAGTCTAAATCCACAATTATTGAAACTGGAAAAATAAGAACAAATGAAGCCCAAATTCAGCAGAAGGAGGGACATAATAAAGACCAGAGAAGAAATAATTAAAATTGTGAAAAATAAAACAATAGAAAAAAATCAATGAAACCAAGAGCTGGTTCTTTGAGAAAATAAACAAAATAGATAAATCCCTACCCAGATTTATTAAGAAAAAAAGAGAATCTACACACATGAACAGAATCAGAAATGAGAAAGGAAAAATCACAACAGACACCACAGAAATACAAAGAATTATTAGAGAATACTATGAAAATCTATATGCTAACAAGCTGGATAATCTAGAAGAAATGGAGAACTTTCTAGAAAAAATACAACTTCCAAGACTGACACAGGAAGAAACAGAAAATCTAAACAAACCAATTACCAGCAATGAAATTGATTCGGTAATCAAAAAACTACCCAAGAACAAAACCTCCGGGGCAGATGGATTCACTGCTGAATTTTATCAGACATTTAAAGAAGACATAACACCCTTCTCCTTAAAGTTTTTCAAAAAACAGAAGAGGAGGGAATATTCCCAAACTTATTCTATGAAGCCAGCATCACTCTAATACCAAAACCAGGCAAAAACACAACAAAAAAGAAAACTACAGACTAATATCCCTGATGAACATAGATGCAAAAATACTCAACAAAATATTAGCAAACCAAATTCAAAAATACATCAAGAGGATCATGCACCATGATCAAATGAGATTCATCCCGGGGATGCAAGGGCGGTACAACATTTGAAAATCCATCAACATCACCCACCACATAAACAAAAAGAAGGACACACATGATCATCTCCATAGATGCTGAAAAAGCATTTGACAAAATTCAACATTTATTCATGATAAAAACTCTCAACAAAATGGGAATAGAGGGCAAGTACCTCAACATAATAAAGCCCATATAAGAAAAACCCACAGCGAACATCATACTTAACAGCGTGAAGCTGAAAGCTTTTCCTCTAAGATCAGAAACAAGACAAGGATCCCCACTCACCCCACTGTTATTCAACATAGTACTGGAGGTCCTAGCCACGGCAATCAGACAACAGAAAGAAACAAAAGGCATCCACATTGGTAAGGAAGAAGTTAAACTGTCACTGTTTGTAGATGACATGATATTGTACATACAAAACCCTAAAGAATCCATTCCAAAACTACTAGAATATCTGAATTCAGCAAAGTTGCAGGATACAAAATTAGTACACAGAAATCTGTTGCATTCCTATACATTAATGATGAACTAGCAGAAAGAGAAATCAGGAAAACAATTCCATTCACAATTGCATCAAAAAGAATAAAATACCTAGGAATAAACCTAACCAAGGAAGTGAAAGAACTGTACCCTGAAAACTACAAGACACTCCTAAGATAAATTAAAGAGGATACTAATAAATAGAAATTCATCCCACGCTGTTGGGTAGGAAGAATTAATATTATTAAAATGGCCATCCTACCTAAAGCAATATACAGATTCAATGCAATCCCTATCAAAATACTGACTGCATTCTTCAACGAACTGGAACAAATAGTTCTAAAAATTCATATGGAACCACAAAAGATCCCAAATAGCCAAAGCAATCCTCAGAAGGAAGATAAAGCAGGGGATCTCACTTCCCAACTTCAAGCTCTACTACAAAGCCACAGTAATCAAGACAATTTGTCACTGGCACAAGAACAGACCCATAGACCAGAGGGAGAGAAAAGAGAGTCCGGATATTAACCCAAGCATATTTGGTCAATTAATATACAATAAAGAAGCCATGGATATACAATGGGGAAATAAGAGTCTCCTCAACAGCTGGTGATGGCAAAACTGGACAGCTACATGTAAGATAATGAATCTAGATAACTGTCTAACTCCATACAAAAAAGTAAACTCGAAATGGATCAAAGACCTGAATGTAAGCCATGAAACCATAAAACTCTTAGAAGAAAATATAGGCAAAACTCTCTTGAATATAAACATGAGCAACTTCTATGAACATATCTCCACGGTGAAGGGAAACAAAAGCAAAAATGAACAAGTGAGACTATATCAAACTAAAAAGCTTTTTTTACAGGAAAGGACACCATCAGTACAACAAAAAGGCATCCTACAGTATGGGAGAATATATTCATAAATGACATATCCGATAAGGGGTTGACATAAAAAATATACAAAGAGGAGGGGCAGAAGATGGCGGCGTGAGTAGAGCAGCAGAAATCTCCTCCCAAAACAACATATATCTATGAAAATATAACAAAGACAACCCTTCCTAGAATAAAGACCAGAGAACACAGGACAATATCCAGAACACATCTGCACCTGAGAAAACCCAGCGCCTCGCGAAGGGGGTAAGATACAAGCCCCGGCCCGGCGGGAGCCGAGCGCCCCTCCCCCCAGCTCCCGGCTGGAGAAGAATAGGCAGAGCGGGAGGGAGACGGAGCACAGGGCTGCCGAACACCCAGCCCCAGCCATCCGGCCAGAGTGCAGGGCCCTCGATACTAGGAAAACAGGGCAGCAAGAACAGTGAGTGGGCACTGGAGGCCAGGTGCCGGAGGACATAAGAAAAGCGTGCAACCATTTTTTTTTTTTTTTTGCTTTTTTACTGTTTTGTTTTTGCGAGCGCTTTTTGGAAGTCTTAAAGGGATAGGGACCCCAATACTAGTGAAACAGGGCAGCAAGACCGGTGAGCAGAGTCCTGAGGCTGGCGCCGGAGAATAAAGAAAAACGAGCGGCCACTTTTTTTTTTTTTATTTAAATTTTTTTTCTTTCTTTTTTTTTTGTGGTCGTTGTTTTGTTTAGGCAGGTGCTTTTTGGAAGTCTTAAAGGGGCAGGGTGGGACACTTAATCCAGAGGTAGGGAATCTGAGGACCTCTGGGCACCCTAACCCCTGGGCTGCAGGGAGCAGGGAGGCCCCTTACGGAGATAAATAGCCTCCCAGCCGCTCCTGCTCCTACGCGACTCCACCACTTTGGAGTAGCTGCCCGAGCCAGGCCATGCCCACAGCAACAGCGGAGATTGACTCCATAGCAGCCGGGCAGGAAGCAGAAACCCTGTCTGCGCGCAGCTGCGCAGCACAAGCCACTAGAGGTCGCTGTTCTCCCAGGAGAGGAGGGCCACAAACCAACAAGAAAGGAAGCCCTTCCAGCCATCACTCGTCCAGTTCTGCAGACTATTCCTATCACCATGAAAAGGCAAAGCTACAGGCAGACAAAGATCACAGAGACAACACCAGAGAAGGAGACAGACCTAACCAGTCTTCCTGAAAAAGAATTCAAAATAAGAATAATAAACATGCTGACAGAGATGCAGAGAAATACGCAAGAGAAATGGGATGAAGTCCAGAAGGAGATCACAGACGCCAGGAGATCGCAGAAATGAAACAAACTCTGGAAGGGTTTATAAGCAGAATGGATAGAATGCAAGAGACCATTGATGGAATTGAAATCAGAGAACAGGAACGCATAGAAGCTGACATAGAGAGAGACAAAAGGATCTCCAGGAATGAAACAATATTAAGAGAACTGTGTGACCAATCCAAAAGGAACAATATCCGTATTATAGGGGTCCCAGAAGAAGAAGAGAGAGGAAAAGAGATGGAAAGTATCTTAGAAGAAATAATTGCTGAAAACTTCCCCAAACTGGGGGAGGAAATAATCGAACAGACGAGGAAATACACAGAACCCCCAACAGAAAGGATCCAAGAAGGACAACACCAAGACACATAATAATTAAAATGGCAAAGATCAAGGACAAGGAAAGAGTGTTAAAGGCAGCGAGAGAGAAAAAGGTCACCTATAAAGGGAAACCCATCAGACTAACGTCAGATTTCTCAACAGAAACCCTACAGGCCAGAAGAGAATGGCATGATATATTTAATACAATGAAACAGAAGGGCCTTGAACCAAGGATACTGTATCCAGCACGACTATCATTCAAATATGACGGTGGGATTAAACAATTCCCAGACAAACAAAAGCTGAGGGAATTTGCTTTCCACAAACCACCTCTACAGAACATCTTACAGGGACTGCTCTAGATGGGAGCACTCCTAGAAAGAGCACAGAACAAAACACCCAACATATGAAGAATTGAGGAGGAGGAAATAGAAGGGAGAGAAGAAAAGAATCTCCAGACAGTGTATATAACAGCTCAATAAGCGAGCTAAGTTAGGCAGTAAGATACTAAAGAGGCTAACCTTGAACCTTTGGTAACCACGAATTTAAAGCCTGCAATGGCAATAAGTACATATCTTTCAATAGTCACCCTAAATGTTAATGGGTTGAATGCACCAATCAAAAGACACAGAGTAACAGAATGGATAAAAAAGCAAGACCCATCTATATGCTGCTTACAAGAAACTCACCTCAAACCCAAAGACATGTACAGACTAAAAGTCAAGGGATGGAAAAACATATTTCAAGCAAACAACAGTGAGAAGAAAGCAGGGGTTGCAGTACTAATATCAGACAAAATAGACTTCAAAACAAAGAAAGTAACAAGAGATAAAGAAGGACACTACGTAATGATAAAGGGCTCAGTCCAACAAGAGGATATAACCATTCTAAATATATATGCACCCAACACAGGAGCACCAGCATATGTGAAACAAATACTAACAGAACTAAAGGGGGATATAGACTGCAATGCATTCATTCTAGGAGACTTCAACACACCACTCACCCCAAAGGATAGATCCACAGGGAAGAAAATAAGTAAGGACACGGAAGCACTGAACAACACAGTAGAGCAGATGGACCTAATAGACATCTATAGAACTCTACATCCAAAAGCAACAGGATATACATTCTTCTCAAGTGCACATGGAACATTCTCCAGAATAGACCACATACTAGGCCACAAAAAGAGCCTCAGAAAATTCCAAAAGATTGAAATCCTACCAACCAACTTTTCAGACCACAAAGGCATAAAACTAGAAATAAACTGTACAAAGAAAGCAAAGAGGCTCACAAACACATGGAGGCTTAACAACACGCTCCTAAATAATCAATGGATCAATGACCAAATCAAAATGGAGATCCAGCAATATATGGAAACAAATGACAACAACAACACTAAGCCCCAACTTCTGTGAGACGCAGCAAAAGCAGTCTTAAGAGGAAAGTATATAGCAATCCAAGCATATTTAAAAAAGGAAGGGCAATCCCAAATGAATGGTCTAATGTCACAATTATCGAAATTGGAAAAAGAAGAACAGATGAGGCCTAAGGTCAGCAGAAGGAGGGACATAATAAAGATCAGAGAAGAAATAAATAAAATTGAGAAGAATAAAACAATAGCAAAAATCAATGAAACCAAGAGCTGGTTCTTCGAGAAAATAAACAAAATAGATAAGCCTCTAGCCAGACTTATTAAGAAGAAAAGAGAGTCAACACAAATCAACAGTATCAGAAACGAGAAAGGAAATATCACGACAGACCCCACGGAAATGCAAAGAATTATTGGAGAATACTATGAAAACCTATATGCTAACAAGCTGGGAAACCTAGGAGAAATGGACAACTTCCTAGAAAAATATAACCTTCCAAGACTGACCCAGGAAGAAACAGAAAATCTAAACAGACCAATTACCAGCAACGAAATTGAAGCGGTAATCAAAAAACTAACAAAGAACAAAACCCCCGGGCCAGATGGATTTACCTCGGAATTTTATCAGACATACAGGGAAGACATAATACCCATTCTCCTTAGAGTTTTCCAAAAAATAGAGGAGGAGGGGATACTCCCAAACTCATTCTATGAAGCTGACATCACCCTAATAACAAAACCAGGCAAAGACCCCACCAAAAAAGAAAACTACAGACCAATATCCCTGATGAACGTAGATGCAAAAATACTCAACAAAATATTAGCAAACCGAATTCAAAAATACATCAAAAGGATCATACACCATGACCAAGTGGGATTCATCCCAGGGATGCAAGGATGGTACAACATTCGAAAGTCCATCAACATCATACACCACATCAACAAAAAGAAAGACAAAAACCACATGATCATCTCCATAGATGCTGAAAAAGCATTTGACAAAGTTCAACATCCATTCATGATAAAAACTCTCGGCAAAATGGGAATAGAGGGCAAGTACCTCAACATAATAAAGGCCATCTATGATAAACCCACAGCCAACATTATATTGAACAGCGAGAAGCTGAAAGCATTTCCTCTGAGATCGGGAACTAGACAGGGATGCCCACTCTCTCCACTGTTATTTAACATAGTACTGGAGGTCCTAGCCACGGCAATCAGACAAAGCAAAGAAATATAAGGAATCCAGATTGGTAAAGAAGAAGTGAAACTGTCACTATTTGCAGATGACATGATACTGTACATAAAAAACCCTAAAGACTCCACCCCAAAACTACTAGAACTGATATCGGAATACAGCAAAGTTGCAGGATACAAAATCAACACACAGAAATCTGTGGCTTTCCTGTATACTAACAATGAATCAACAGAAAGAGAAATCAGGAAAACAACTCCATTCACAATTGCATCAAAAAAAATAAAATACCTAGGAATAAACCTAACCAAAGAAGTGAAAGACTTATACTCTGAAAACTACAAGTCACTCTTAAGAGAAATTAAAGGGGACACTAACAGATGGAAACTCATCCCATGCTCGTGGCTAGGAAGAATTAATATCGTCAAAAGGGCCATCCTGCCCAAAGCAATATACAGATTTGATGCAATCCCTATGAAACTACCAGCAACATTCTTCAATGAACTGGAACAAATAATTCAAAAATTCATATGGAAACACCAAAGACCCCGAATAGCCAAAGCAATCCTGAGAAAGAAGAATAAAGTAGGGGGGATCTCACTCCCCAACTTCAAGCTCTACTATAAAGCCATAGTAATCAAGACAATTTGGTACTGGCACAAGAGCAGAGCCACAGACCAATGGAACAGACTAGAGAATCCAGACATTAACCCAGACATATATGGTCAATTAATATTTGATAAAGGAGCCATGGACATACAATGGCGAAATGACAGTCTCTTCAACAGGTGGTGCTGGCAAAACTGGACAGCTACATGTAGGAGAATGAAACTGGACCATTGTCTAACCCCATATACAAAAGTAAACTCAAAATGGATCAAAGACCTGAATGTAAGCCATGAAACCATTAAACTCTTGGAAGAAAACATGAGTGACCTCTTCTTGAACGTATCTCCGCGGGCAAGGAAAACAACAGCAAAAATGAGTAAGTGGGACTATATTAAGCTGAAAAGCTTCTGTACAGCAAAAGACACCATCAATAGAACAAGAAGGATCCCTACAGTATGGGAGAATATATTTGAAAATGACACATCCGATAAAGGCTTGACGTCCACAATATATAAGGAGCTCACACGCCTCAACAAACAAAAAACAAATAACCCAATTAAAAAATGGGCAGAGGAACTGAACAGACAGTTCTCCAAAAAAGAAATACAGATGGCCAACAGACACATGAAAAGATGCTCCACATCGCTAATTATCAGAGAAATGCAAATTAAAACTACAATGAGGTATCACCTCACACCAGTAAGGATGGCTGCCATCCAAAAGACAAACAACAACAAATGTTGGCGAGGCTGTGGAGAAAGGGGAACCCTCCTACACTGCTGGTGAGAATGTAAGTTAGTTCAACCATTGTGGAAAGCAGTATGGAGGTACATCAAAATGCTCAAAACAGACTTACCATTTGACCCAGGAATTCCACTCCTAGGAATTTACCCTAAGAACGCAGCAATCAAGTTTGAGAAAGACATATGCACCCCTATGTTTATTGCAGCACTATTTACAATAGCCAAGAATTGGAAGCAACCTAAATGTCCATCGATAGATGAATGGATAAAGAGGAGGTGGTACATATACACAATGGAATACTACTCAGCCATAAGAAAAGGGCAAATCCAATCATTTGCAGCAACATGGATGGAGCTGGAGGGTATTATGCTCAGTGAAACAAGCCAAGCGGAGAAAGAGAAATACCAAATGATTTCACTTATCTGTGGAATATAAGAACAAAGGAAAAACTGAAGGAACAAAACAGCAGCAGAATCACAGAACTCAAGAATGGACTAACAGGTACCAAAGGGAAAGGGACTGGGGAGGATGGGTGGGTAGGGAGGGATAAGGGGGGGAGAAGTAGGGGGGTATTAAGATTAGCATGCATGGGGGGGTAGGAGAAAAGGGAGGGCTGTACAACACAGAGAAGGCAAGTAGTGATTCTACAACATTTTGCTATGCTGATGGACAATGACTGTAAAGGGGTTTATAGGGGAGACCTGGTATAGGGGAGAGCCTAGTAAGCATAATATTCGTCATGTAAGTGTAGATTAGTGATACCGAAAACAAAGAAAAAAAAAAAGGGCAGTTCCTGTGTGGTAACCTGCAACGAGTTCTACACAAGGGTATAAAGGGCATATAAAAGTGTAGGCAAAGGCTCTGTTTGTGTTTATACAGAGGATCAAAGCCTAATTGGGCTACCCCGAAAATGAACTAAGATACGATATGAAAAAGAACTTCCAACATCTGCACTCTCTGGAAGACTCATGCCAGAAGATGATCATCAAAAAACCCCAACAAAGATCCACGCACTGCTACAGCTGTAGATGCACTCATCCTACCCGTTCCTGGACTTGCCATGGGAATGAGGAAGGAGATATCTAAGCTGGCCTGTGCATACAGTAAAACAACAAATTTGACTGGATCTATACTGTTGGAACTCAACCAAGAATTTGGAGAAGTGCAAATTGTAGCACTCCAAAGTCTTACAACTACAGACTATTTACTGTTAAAAGAACATATGGCATGTGAACAGTCCCCAGGAATGGGTTGTTTTAATTTGTCTGATTTCTCTCAGACTGTTCAAGTTCAGTTGGACAATATCCACCATGTCATAGATAAGTTTTCACAAATGCCTAAGGTGCCTAACTGGTTTACTTGGTTTCACTGGAGATGGCTGGTAATTACAGACATGCTTTGGTTATGTAACTATACTCCTATTATGTTAATGTGTGTGAGCAATTTAAGTAGTAGCTTAAAACCTATTCATGCTGAAGTACTCTACAAGAAGATATGCCAAAGAAATAATCAATCTTCCCATGTTTTCTTCCGTCTGCTACTTCTATAGCTTTTCTTCTTCCTTCCTAATTACAACCCTTAAATAGAATTCGTGCCTCGTATCAAATTTACCGAGTATCATAATTCTTCCAAGTGGTAAAGATACCTCAAGACAAATGCTGGGCATAGAAGCCACAGGGCATAAATATGCAAAGAAGTAAAAAGCTAACCTTTTCAAACAATAAGGCTTCCCTCTCACTTACCAACTTCACATTTCCCTGTATGGCCCCGGAAGATGACTGGTTAGCCAGAGATGGGTAAGATTCCTCAAGGGAGGAACAACCTAAGACAGGCACAGTCACAGGGGGGCCATCAGGTGAGAAAATGGGGATCAACAGAGGTGAGGCTTAGAACCTCACCCCCCCTGTTCTGAGAGAAATCTTCTGCATACGTGGATGTTTTATTGCCCTGGTCTAGCTTGGATTAACACATAGTCTACAGGCACACACCTGATCATCTACATTTGCTCTCTTACAACACTAAACTATGTTTTCTACCTTTATCTTGTATCTACCTACCACTTCAGCATTTTATTAAAAATAATAATAATAAAGAGAGAAATGTGGTATCCACATATAAATCAAGTATAAAAACCAAATGAGTATTCATATTTGAACTGACTGTTTATAGTTCATAATGCATGAGCAAAACTGAAAGTTTCTGTGATGACTGCCCTTGTACTGTTCACCATGTAACTTATTCATTATGTAAGAATTTGTTCTACATGTAAGAACTTGTTTGTTATGCCTCAGAAGATTGGAGACTGACGAAAATTAGGCTTGGGGTGGATTAATGATTGTGCATTGAGCATTGACTCTCCTATACAGAATTTTATTGTCGTTAACAATCATTTGATCAAGAAATATGAGAGATGCCCTCACAAAAAAAAAAAAAAAAAAAAAAAAAAAAGGACAGACTTCCAATGGTAAAATAAATAAGTAACCAGGATGTAATGTATAGCATAAGGAATGTAGTCAAGATATTGTAACAGCTTCGTAGGGTGATAGCTGGAACCTCGAATTATGTATATCAATGTTCTACCACTGTGTTGTACACTTGAAACTAATGTAATGTAATACTGTGCGTCAACTACCCTTCAATAAAAAATAATTATTTAAAATAAAAAAAAATAAAAAAAAAGCCAGAGCAGCAGTTCCAGCCGCTGAGGTCCAGGAAATGAAGCCAGTGGCAAAGCCCTATGTTCAGCCTCTGTCCCTGCAAGACTTCCTGGGGGACAGTATTCAGGCTCCGCGTGAGCCCTTGACCCACAGGACAACGACTAGGCATCACAGTTTGACTGGGGGAAAGGGTCAAGGCCCCGACCTTGGGGGACCTGGTGGGGACCTGTGGCCACATGTAGAATTAGCAATTCATTGGTCCCCCATGAATGTACATGTCCTGGCACTGGTGGACACAGGAGCTGAATGTTCTTTGATTTATGGCAAACCTGAGTGTTTTTCTGGGACCCCTGCTGTGATAAATGGCTATTGGGCTAAGGCAGTTAAGAGTGAAGAAAGCCCAAATGCCATTGGGAATAGGGCGTTTACCCCCAAAGGAATATACTGTGTACATTTCTCCCATCCCTGAATATATTTTGGGGGTGAATATCCTGCAGGGCCTGTGGTTACAACCACTGCCAATGAGTTCTGACTGAGAGTACTTGTGGTAAAGGCAGTATTGATGGGACATGCTAAGCATCCACCTGTACCTAGGCAAATGACAAATACTAAGCAGTATAAATTGCCTGGGGGGCACAAGGAAATTGGAGAAACTACAGGAGCTGGAAAAGTTGAGCATCATAAAGACCACCTCTCATAGTCCTTTTAACTCCCCAGTGTGGCCAGTGAAAAAGCCAGATGGCACCTGGTATATGACCATGGATTACAGGAAACTGAATAAAGTCACACCCCCTTTGCATGCTTCTGTCCCCTCTATAGTAGCCCTTATCGACACCCTCAGTCATGAACTAGGGACGTATCATTATGTTGTGGACCTTATTAATGCTTTCTTCTCTATTGACACAGCACAGGAAAATCAGAAACAGTTTGCCTTCACATGGGAAGGCTGGCAGTGGACATTCACCATCCTTCCTCAGGGATACCTCTACAGTCCCACCATGTGTCACAGACTTGTAGCCCAGGATTTGACCATATGGAAGAAACCAGTGTGGCTATATCACTACATTGATGATACTACACTCACATCTGATTCTCTTGCAGATTTAGAAGAGGCAGTTCCTAGACTGCTGCGACATCTACAGGAGAAAGGATGGGCTGTGAACACCACAAAGGTTCAGGGACCTGGTTTGTCTGTAAAGTTCTTGGGGGTTGTCTGGTCAAGTAAAACTAAAGTTATCCCAGAAGCAGTCATAGACAAGGTCCAGGCTTTCCCAACCCCTACTACTGTGGCAAGAGTATTACAAGAGTTTTTGTGTCTTTTGGGCTACTGGACATTTTGGGCTACTGGAGTGTTTATCTCACACTTGGCACAAATTCTGAAACCCTTGTACCGGTTGGTATGAAAAGGCATCAGGGGGGACTGGGATGAAACATGTGGAGCTGCTAAGCGAGTAGTCAAGGCCATACAGGCCTTGAGTGTAATAGACTCATCAAGGCCCTGTGAGCTAGATGTTCACATAACCGAAGATATTTATGGATGGGGTCTTTGGCAGTGGCTTGAGAGGACACATCAAGCTATTGGATTCTGGTCACAACTATGGAAAGGAGCGGATCTGGTACACTTTAATCGAGAAGCAACTGGCTGCTGTGTACCACACCTTGCCAGCTACGGAGCCCATCATCACCAGAAAAGCTCTGACTAAGGTAATAACCACCTATCCCATCGCAGGGGCAAGACTACACCCAAAGGCCACGGAGTGGTGTGGCACAGATGCCTACACTGGCCAAATGGAGCATATACTTACAGCAGCGCAGCGCCCTTTCTACTAGCCCCTTAAATAGAGAACTCCAACGCTTATTGGGGCCAGTGACCTATAGCAGTGGAAAGCAGAAAGAACTTGCTTTTGAGCCATTGGTAGCCGAGAGTCCTTATCAGGAGGGAAAAGCCCCGACACCTTAAGATGCTTGGTATACAGACAGCTCCAGTAGTGGGCAGCCCCCGAAGTAGAGGGCTGTGACTTTCCACCTTATGGCTGAGACAATATGGATGAAGGATGGAGAGGGGAAGAGCAGCCAATGGGTTGAGTTGCAGGCAGTATGGCTCATGATCACCCAGGAGCCCTCCCCTATAGTTGTCTGCACTGAGAGCTAGGCTGTCTATCGGGACTTGACCCTGTGGCTACTAACATGGTACCATGCCAACTGGATAGTTGGTTGCCGGCCCCTTTGGGGGCACGAGTTATGGCAAGACCTATGGGCCTCTTTGGTCAGACTAAGACAGTTACTGTATATCACATGACTGGCCATTTGCCTTTGGCATCCCCAGGGAATGATAAAGCAGACACATTGGCCCAGGTGCAATGGCTAGAAGGAAAGCCTGCCTCCGATGTAGCCCAATGGTTATATCAGTGCTACTGCACACAAGCCAAAAGACAATGGGGACTGTAGCCTGTTGGTGGGGCTTACTGCTGACCTTTGAAGAAGTCAGCAGAGCCCAAAAGGAGTGCCTTGTATACTCTACCAGGGACTTACACTAAGTCCCACAGCAACATGGGACAACAGCAAGGGGGCTGATACCCCTTATTAGGTGGCAGATAGATTGTATTGGGCCTCTGCCCATATCAGAAGGATATCTGTATGCCACGACTTGTGTGGTCACAGCTACTGGACTGTTTTTCGTTACTTTTCCTGCATGTCATGCAGATCAGCAAACCACCAAGAGGAGCCTAGAGCATCTCTTTGCAGCCTATGGCCAACCACAGGTGATTGAGAGCTATCAAGGCACCCACTTTACTGGACATCTGTTACAAGAATGGGTGCAGCAATTAGGAATAAAGTGGAAGTTTCATGTACCATATAACCCTACTGGGGCAGGAATGATAGAGAGGTACAACAGTTTGTTGAAATCTGGCCTGAAGTCAGACACCAATAGTCTATGGCGCTGGTTAGTTCGTTTATGGACAATGCTACGGCATTTGAATGAGAAGCCCCCTAAAAGGAGCCTTGAGCCCTGTGTATGTGCTAACACATATTGCTGCCTCTCCCATACAACTGTATGTGCAAACCAAAGAGGAGTTATTGAAGCCAGGATATGGCCAGCAGAGCAACATCCTGTTGCCAGCCCCAACCGCATTAAACCCTGGAGACTCTGTGGAATGGACATGGGCCTGGACATTTTGACACATGGACCAGCAATGGCTATCCCTTCTGGCATCTTGGGGAAAAGGCCTGGAAGCTGGCCCCATTTGTGTTCCTGGAGTTAACAGCAGAGTGGCCCCCAAAGATCACAGTATTATACCCAAAACATCCGGGAGGTAAGAGCATCTTACGGTAAAGTTTTGTTTTATCTTTATGGCCAGTGCATGTACCTCCCACAGCCCTATATACTGATCCATCTGTAACTCCCACAGGAATGGGAGTGAAAGTCTGGTATACTAGACCAGGATGAGATACCATTCCTACCACTGTCCTATCAGAGGACCACTTTCTTGCATGCACCCTACCTGATGGACAAGATTTGCCTGTGCTGGTGTCATTAAAACATGCATCTTATTGCCCTTAAGGTTATTTTCTTCTCCCTGTGGCCAGGACGCTCCCTCTGGCTGTGGCAGCCACTTGAAGATTGCTCTGAACTTCCTACCTGTTCAGCTACTGACTGCCTGTGGAATGGGCAAGCTATGGACTAAATCTGCATAGGACTTTGAATTTAGCTGAATCCTCCAGCTTGAGGGTTCTCATGATTTTACTGCTGTTGTTATTGTATGTTATTAGTCTGGTTACAATGCTTCAGTTTTCTCACACAGGGGCCACTGTGGAGATAGGGAGAATAGATTGTGAGGGGTGGGCTGTGGGTAAAATTACAACTTTTCCAGAATCTCTCACCTGGCCTTAGTACATCTCCATATCAATAGGTGTTTCCAAGGTGTGGAGAGAAGTACCATCTCCATATCAATAGGTAATTATAGTCCAGAGCATATCTCAACTGGAGAGATTGGGTGGGGCCCTTTTTTCTGCAGCCAGGTCATAAGAAACATGGGAGAGCAGAAGTGGATGACTGTTTGTAAGCAATAAACAGACTTCTCCCACTTTATTTTCCCTTTGACCAATTTCAGTTTCAAAGGTGTTTTGCCCCAGGATTTTCCCCCAGAGTTACACATACCCGGTGTACTTCAAAGTATCAGTCTCCTGAACCAGAATTTTTTTTTATGATGCTTGACACAAATGTCATCAGCATTTAGATTACTATAGACAAATCCACAGAGAACTTAATTTTGTGCTAGGCACTCTGTTAAGCTTCTGATATGTTCCTCCATCTAATCATCAAACCGACTTTATTAAGCAAAACAAAAACAATGTTAAAAAAAGTAACTTGCACTATCATTCTAGTTTGCCTATTTTGGGGGACTCAATTTACTCAATTTAATTATGTGTAAGTACTAGAGACTGACTGAATACATGAACCAATTCCCTTACACATTATCCCCACCCTCATTCTTCCTTCTTTAATTTATGCATGATTTCTGAACAAAAAGCTGAGCATGCCCCATGGCCCATACAGTGTGGGTATCAAATATGAAATCTGGCCTACTATGTTAATGGTGGAGAAATACAGGGCACCACACTGTTACACCATTCCACTGATGACAACTGCTTCTTTGAAGTATCACCTCAGAGCTCTGTTCTTGGCCATTTTTCTGTAGGCCACACTCTCCGTGACAAATATTGCAGTCTGCGTATGTACCTACTATACTTCACTCCTCTTAATCTTCTGTTTTTTATTTATAAAATGCTCTTTTTTTTTTATTGAAGCATACTTGATACATCATTTTATATTGGTTTCAAGTATACAACACAGTGGTTCAACAGTTACCCACATTAAGTCCTTACTCACACTAGTGCAGTTACTATCTGTCAACATAGGAAGATGTTACAGAATCATTGGCTATGTTCTCCATGCTGCACTACCACCCCCATGACTGACTTATGTTATGATTGAGAACTTTTGTGCCCTTTTATCCTCATCACCCTCACCACCCACCTGCCCCAACCCCTCCCCCACAGTAACCACCAGTCACTTCTCACTGTCTATGAGTCTACTGCTATTTTGCTCCTTCTGTTTTGCTTTGCTTTCATACTCCACAAGTAAGTGAAATCATATGGTATCTGTCTTTTTCTCAGCCTCGCTTATTTCACTCAGCGTAATATCCTCTAGGTCCATCCACATTGTTGCAGGATTTCTTTCCTTTTTATGGCTTAATCATATTCCACTGCGTATATGTACACCTTCTTTATCCATTCATCTATTGTTGAACACTTTGGTTGCTTCCATATCTTGGTTATTGTAAATAATGAGGCAATAAATATACAGGTGCATATACCCTTTGAATCAGGGATTTTGTTTTCTTCAGGTAAATTCCTAGGAATGGAATTACTGAGTCATATGGTATTTCTGTTTTTAGTATTTTGAGGAACCTCCATACTGCTTTCCACAGTGGTTACACCAATTTACATTCCTACCAGCAGTGTAGGAGGGTTTCGTTTTGTGCAAATCCTCATCAACACTTGTTATTTCTTGTCTTTTGGACAGTGACCATTCTGACTGGTGGGAGGTGATTCTCATTACTTTATATCACACTATAATTTGCTTAAGTGTTGTGTTTATTTTTTAATGTCCATCTTGTCTTTGATGCAAGAATACAAACTCCTCCAAGACAGGAATCTTTATTTTATGAATGTATCAAAAGTACCTAATAGGGGCCTGCACACATGAGGTGCTTAATATTTGTGGAATGAATGTACTCATGCCCTCTCTTGATATTATCTTCCTCAGAGCCTCTTAACTATGATTTTTTTAAAAATGTAAGACCTTAACACTAAAAATATTATATGTGTACATTAAAAATATGCATAAATACTGTGACAATTTGTTAATATATGTAAACCGGGTAATAGGACTTTATATGGTTTTTACTTTCTTTATATTTATCTGTATGTTTCAGAATAAAAAGTTAAAACTTTTTAAAGTCTACTTCATTTTATGTAACATTTACCAAACAAATGTCTAGAAGGAAATACTCAGAAATCTCAATAGAAATTTGTTCCACTTCTTCAAGATTCTAAATGTGCATTACTTTTATACCAAACAAAAGTGTTTTTAACAAGCAAGCAACAAGGTCATAATTTCTAAAATCTATTCACAATTCAAAGATAAAATTATTTCCTCTGAGGTGAAATGTGCAGGAAAAAAAGAGTGAAAAAAGGGCAGATGTTGAGCTGAGAGTTAACAGGTCCAAGCTATCATTTCCTCTCTGTAAGCACTCAATTACAGTCAAAAGAATTCCATTTTATATTACAATCCTTATAGTTATCATTATTGCCTTAAAGGTCAAATGTAGCAGCCATTTGGGCTCTGAGGCATATGCATCAGTTGGCAATACATCACAATCAAACCCAGATGATAGCCTGATTAACTGCAATGCTGTGGATCCCATTTCCCTTGGCAAGGAGCCCAGCACCGTACTCAAAAGCACAAAGGCATGACCAAACCAACGAGAAACCTCACATTTTTAAGTCCCATCTCCTGGAGCCACTCCAGGCTCCAATTCTGTATCAGCAGGGGTTCAATCAAAAGCCAGGAACTATACAGTAAACAGAATGTTTACACAAATACCTATTAAGCCATAACAAGATGCTAACCACAATGTAATGAGGGGTGGCAAGCAGCAGGAATGAAGAATTCCAAAGGGGCATGAGGACACCTCTGGGAGTGACAAATACATTCATTCACTTCATTATAGCGATGGTTTCAACGTTACATAAATATGATAAAACTTATCAAAGCATATGCCATACATGTGTACCGCTTATTGTACATCAATTATAAATCAATAAAGCTGTTTTCAATTTTTTTTAAGATAAATAATTATTAAACTATGATAGGAGAATAAGGCTGAGGGAGAAAGGATAAACTTGGAAGAAGGGTCAGTCCTCTCCCCACGGCTAGGGTTTCTCACTGGAGAAGGTAAGGCTACAGCACACTAAGAACAGTTTCACTAGGTTGTCCAGAGTGGTCCAATGTTACAAGGCAAAGCAGGAAACGATTATTTGGAGTGCAGGCAAGCTAAGGCTAGTAGGCAGATATGCAGAGGGAGTCAGAGCACTGCTGCAGGTACAAGACCTGAAATGCCCAGTAGCCATGTCAAGAAAAGTACTGAAAACAATTCCCTGGCATAGACAAAGCTATTCAGGCCAGCAGGCAGGTAGTCAAGGCACTGCAGGCATGAGACCACTGTGCAAGGTCCATGGTAAAGATGGTCACTGGGTGTATAGACACTGCAAGATCACTGAAGGCCTGTGAACTCTGGGCACATGGCTGAGACAGGACACCACTAGATGTCCCTACCCATATGTACTGCTCACAGACTATGCAGCAGGACCAAGAAAAAAGAAAACACAGCTCAGAAGAAAAAAAAAAACCTTTCCTCCAATAAGTTCCCTCTAGCAATTTGTCTCTTTCAGCAGCCTCTCCCTCCAGTTGATAAAGCTTAACATCATGCCCTTTGTAAAGAAGAATTACTTAAGAGTCCAGTCCTATACTGTAGAGCAGGCACTGAAGGGTAAGTCTGAAGCAGAAAGAAAATAAACTAATAATTAACACAGTTATCTTTCTGTTCTTAATGGTATTTAAATAGGTAGTGCTTCTCTCACCTAACAATAGAAGAAAAAGGAAAGTGGCCATTAGTGTGTTATCAAGGTGCAAAATCTGAAAGAGTATTCACAATCTTTATGAAATATCATTTATTTTTAGAAGTCTTACAGTTATGCTAGTCCAGGCTATTTCCCATATGTTTTGAAAAGCAATAAGGTTTTATTGATTGTTATGCTTGTCCACTTCTAGAGGCTGCACACTTTCCTTGGCTTGTGGGTCCCTGTCTCCATATTGAATAACAATGGCAGACTGATTTCTTTTCACATCATATTATTCCAAATTCCTCTTCTGCCTCCTCCTACTTTTAAGGACCCTTGTGATTATACTGGCCCTACCTGGATAATCCAAAATTATCTTCCTACCCCCAAATCCTTACTTAACAACATCTGCAGAATTCCTTTTGCCATATAAGGTAACATATTCACAGATTCCAGGTATTAGGATGTGGACATCTATGGGGGTCATTATTCTGTCAACCACAGTAATTATTTATAGGATAATAGCCAACTGATATGAACTGGAATAATAACTAATTTTTTCATTTATATCAGTATGGAATTATGGATTACTGTTTTATCCAATGGGTTATAACCTGTTCTAGTAATTATTATTTTGATGCCCAACTGTCCCCCATTTGGACAGTGAAGGCTCATTCAAACTGGCTTCTGTGTCTTTCTGACATGCCTCCATTATTCTTGAGCACTTCTTTGTTTACTGGCACAAGATTTTCCAGTCTCATCTTGTACTTTACTGGTCCAGCCCTGAAATTAGCCATTCCTCTGAGGAGAATTATCCTTGTTTGTAGGAATCTTACATTAAGTTTTTTGGTAGGTATAGAGCATTGGGTCAACAACTTACTCTCAAATGATTAAGAAAAAAATGAAAAAAGTCTCCTTACTATTCTTACAACATTTTTGAAACCTTGTGTTTATTTCAAAATTAAAAAATTAATTATCTTAATCATAAATATCTTAGCAAAGCTCAAAATAAGTCATTGGAGGCATGTCCAAATATTAGTAATGCAAATGATTAAAATTTGCCAGCTACAAAAATCATTCCAGTTTCTCTCAGAACCTGACAAATTAAAATTAGCTTTTAAAGAATAATTGCAAAGGCTACAAGTAGAGGTGTAACACAGGGATCAAGGTTCTAATCCTGGTTCCATTTTACTGACTTAAGTGAATGCCACTGTAATTTGCCTCTAATCTTCACATATTATTCATTACATTGCTATCTAATTAAATGTTTATGATTTTCTAATACTAAAAATAATGCTCGTTGAAAGGAATAAAACATTGATTACCCATAATGTTAACATTCACAGACAACATAAGAGTTTGTCCTCATGTGTTGTAGTTCATTTTCACAATATATCCCTGCTCTCCTAACGTCACTTGCAGCTCTCCTTTCTTACCGTCACCCATCTGACCCATAATGACCCAGCTCACTCAACACGAAGCACAAAGGCAATAGCACTATAATATACTTGTAAACCTGCTGCCAGAATTTCTTAAAGTCTAACCCCATCATTCATAATATTCACAATGGTCTGCTTCTCTGGTCCAAACATGAGTGATAGTCTTTTTTCCATGCATATTTTACATCAATTTTATAACATACTGTATTATGATTTGTATGATTTTCCACTTAATGTTGTATCAAACATTTTCCCTTGTTATTAAAACTCTACATAAACATCATAACTGTTTGTTATAACTATAGTTCTATAGTTCTATAGTTTTGGTATAACAAAACATTAAAACTATAAACATAAACAGTAACTGTTTAATGTTTAATGTTACATTATATGGCTGAATCATGACTTGGTCTAACTAGTCCTCTTCTGTTCAATATTAAGTTGAATCCAACTATTGCAATTACAAATAATTCTATGATAAATATAAATCTCTTCCCACATTTCTGATTATTTCCTTAGGATAGATTCCTAGATATGGAACACCAAGCCTAAGAAACATTTAAAGACTTTCTACAAACTGCCAAATTGCTCTCCAGAAATAATGTTTCTATTTGTATTATTTTCAAATAAATGTGCATTTCATTGCATTAATTATCCTTTGCGCATCTTTGTTGGTATTAGGTGAAGCTATAAATGTTAAAAAAAATAGCTTATGTTATTAAATGCTTGCTACATTTCTGGCCAAGTATGCATTAATAAATATGTATTACTTCTTTTAATCCTCACAACACTAACAATAGATAGAGGAAGGTTCCACTAACTTTCCATAGAGACAGGAAACTGAGACTTAGATAAATAGCACAGAGTACTTATAACAGTGCCTCTAGTATAAAGTAAGCATTTATAAGTATTCACTCTTATTTTTAATATTTTTAAAGTCTTTTTAAGTAATTTTTAAATAAGCCCAATGACACCACTTAAACAGCAAAGCTAGGATTCAAATATACTACTGTGTCATGAGATCCCACCCCACCCTTTCCAGACCATCCATTTATCTTGTAAGTTCATACTTCTTTAATTGTCAAGTTGCAGTTATTCATGTGTCTATTCATAATGAAATTATTTTAAACCTAAATAATTGAAAACTTTGTTTAAGGAAGACTAAGAAAGGTAAACTAATGTAAATTAATTATAATTTACATATTCAAATCAGCTTCCTTTCCAGTCTTACTTTTATTATTCATAGTCTCTGAACCAGATTCAGTGATAAATAGGTTTATCTCTAAGGCTTTCCCCATAACATCACAATTAAGTCACACACAGACACACACACACAAAAAAAAATTTTTTAATAAATTCTTATATTCATGTCTTTCTTCAAGCTTAAAGAAAATGAGCTGTTCTATCTTCTATTATAATGACTAAGTATACGTAACATGATACCAGGAATGCAACAGCATAAGTACATAGGTAATCATTCAACAGTATGCTAGAATACCCCATCTATTCATATTCAGGATAACCATTCATCATAGAGATCAAAATTAGTCTTCCATTTTACCTATATAATCCAGCACATATAGAAAAAAAGGTAAGTAAATGACTGTTAAAAAAACAATTACTGTTATACACAAAAATCAGTTTTGTTTCTATACAGCACCAATAAACAATCCAAAAATGAAATTCAGGGAATAATTCCATTTATAAACGTATCCAAAATAAGAAAATATGTAGGAATAAATTTAATTAAGGAGGTGGAAAACTTGTACACTGAAAACTACAAAACACTGCTGAATGAAATCAGACCTAAATAAATGGAAAGATATCTTATGTATTTTAAGACAATATTGTTAAGATGGCAATACTGGGGGGCGGAAGATGGCGGCGTGAGTAGAGCAGCGGAAATCTCCTCCCAAAACAACATATATCTATGAAAATATAACAAAGACAACCCTTCCCAGAATAAAGACCAGAGGACACAGGACAATATCCAGACCACATCCACACCTGAGAGAACCCAGCGCCTCGCGAAGGGGGTAAGATACAAGCCCCGGCCCCGCGGGAGCCGAGCGCCCCTCCCCCCAGCTCCCGGCGGGAGAAGAGCAGGCAGAGCGGGAGGGAGACGGAGCACAGGACTGCCGAGAACCCAGCCCCAGCCATCCGGGCCAGAGTGCAGGGCCCTCGATACTGGGAAAACAGGGCAGCAAGAACAGTGAGCAGGCACTGGAGGCTGGGCGACAGAGGACATAAGAAAAGCGCGCGACCATTTTTTTTTTTTTGCTTTTTTGCTGCTTTGTTTTGGCGAGTGCTTTTTTTGAAGTCTTAAAGGGACAGGGACCCCAATACTAGGGAAACAGGGCAGAAAGAACGGTGAGCAGAGGCCTGAGGCTGGCACCGCAGAATAAAGAAAAACGAACGACCACCTTTTTTTTTTTTAATTAAAAAAATTTTTTTTCTTGTTTTTTCTTTTTTTTTTTTTGTGGTCGTTGTTTTGTTTTGGCGGGTGCTTTTTGGAAGTCTTAAAGGGGCAGGGCGGGTCACTTAATCCAGAGGTAGGGAATCCGGGATCTCTGGGCACTCTAACCCCTGGGCTGCAGGGAGCAGGGAGGCCCCTTACGGAGATAAATAGCCTCCCAGCAGCTCCTGCTCCAACGCGACTCCACCATTTTGGAGTAGCTGCCCGAGCCAGGCCACGCCCACAGCAACAGCGGAGATTAACTCCATAGCAGCCGGGCAGGAAGCAGAAACCCTGTTTGCGCGCAGCTGCGCAGCACAAGCCACTAGAGGCCGCTGTTCTCCCAGGAGAGGAGGGCCACAAACCAACAAGAAAGGAAGTCCTTCCAGCCGTCACTCGTCCCAGTTCTGCAGACAATTCCTATCACCATGAAAAGGCAAAGCTACAGGCAAAGATCACAGAGACAACACCAGAGAAGGAGACAGACCTAACCAGTCTTCCTGACAAAGAATTCAAAATAAGAATCATAAACATGCTGACAGAGATGCAGAGAAATACGCAAGAAAAATGGGATGAAGTCCGGAAAGAGATCACAGATGCCAGAAAGGAGATCGCAGAAATGAAACAAACTCTGGAAGGGTTTATAAGCAGAATGGATAGAATGCAAGAGACCATTGATGGAATTGAAATCAGAGAACAGGAACGCATAGAAGCTGACATAGAGAGAGACAAAAGGATCTCCAGGAATGAAACAATATTAAGAGAACTGTGTGACCAATCCAAAAGGAACAATATCCGTATTATAGGGGTCCCAGAAGAAGAAGAGAGAGGAAAAGAGATGGAAAGTATCTTAGAAGAAATAATTGCTGAAAACTTCCCCAAACTGGGGGAGGAAATAATCGAACAGACGAGGAAATACACAGAACCCCCAACAGAAAGGATCCAAGAAGGACAACACCAAGACACATAATAATTAAAATGGCAAAGATCAAGGACAAGGAAAGAGTGTTAAAGGCAGCTAGAGAGAAAAAGGTCACCTATAAAGGGAAACCCATCAGGCTAACGTCAGATTTCTCAACAGAAACCCTACAGGCCAGAAGAGAATGGCATGATATATTTAATACAATGAAACAGAAGGGCCTTGAACCAAGGATACTGTATCCAGCACGACTATCATTCAAATATGACGGTGGGATTAAACAATTCCCAGACAAACAAAAGCTGAGGGAATTTGCTTTCCACAAACCACCTCTACAGAACATCTTACAGGGACTGCTCTAGATGGGAGCACTCCTAGAAGGAGCACAGCACAAAACACCCAACATATGAAGAATCGAGGAGGAGGAACAAGAAGGGAGAGAAGAAAAGAATCTCCAGACAGTGTATATAACAGCTCAATAAGCGAGCTAAGTTAGGCAGTAAGATACTAAAGAGGCTAACCTTGAACCTTTGGTAACCACGAATTTAAAGCCTGCAATGGCAATAAGTACATATCTTTCAATAGTCACCCTAAATGTTAATGGGTTGAATGCACCAATCAAAAGACACAGAGTAACAGAATGGATAAAAAAGCAAGACCCATCTATATGCTGCTTACAAGAAACTCACCTCAAACCCAAAGACATGTACAGACTAAAAGTCAAGGGATGGAAAAACATATTTCAAGCAAACAACAGTGAGAAGAAAGCAGGGGTTGCAGTACTAATATCAGACAAAATAGACTTCAAAACAAAGAAAGTAACAAGAGATAAAGAAGGACACTACATAATGATAAAGGGCTCAGTCAAACAAGAGGATATAACCATTCTAAATATATATGCACCCAACACAGGAGGACCAGCATATGTGAAACAAATACTAACAGAGCTAAAGGGGGATATAGACTGCAATGCATTCATTCTAGGAGACTTCAACACACCACTCACCCCAAAGGATAGATCCACTGGGCAGAAAATAAGTAAGGACACGGAAGCACTGAACAACACAGTAGAGCAGATGGACCTAATAGACATCTATAGAACTCTACATCCAAAAGCAGCGGGATATACATTCTTCTCAAGTGCACATGGAACATTCTCCAGAATAGACCACATACTAGGCCACAAAAAGAGCCTCAGAAAATTCCAAAAAATTGAAATCCTACCAACCAACTTTTCAGATCACAAAGGCATAAAACTAGAAATAAACTGTACAAAGAAAGCAAAGAGGCTCACAAACACATGGAGGCTTAACAACACGCTCCTAAATAATCAATGGATCAATGACCAAATCAAAATGGAGATCCAGCAATATATGGAAACAAATGACAACAACAACACTAAGCCCCAACTTCTGTGGGACACAGCAAAAGCAGTCTTAAGAGGAAAGTATATAGCAATCCAAGCATATTTAAAAAAGGAAGAGCAATCCCAAATGAATGGTCTAATGTCACAATTATTGAAATTGGAAAAAGAAGAACAGATGAGGCCTAAGGTCAGCAGAAGGAGGGACATAATAAAGATCAGAGAAGAAATAAATAAAATTGAGAAGAATAAAACAATAGCAAAAATCAATGAAACCAAGAGCTGGTTCTTCGAGAAAATAAACAAAATAGATAAGCCTCTAGCCAGACTTATTAAGAAGAAAAGAGAGTCAACACAAATCAACAGTATCAGAAACGAGAAAGGAAATATCACGACAGACCCCACGGAAATGCAAAGAATTATTGGAGAATACTATGAAAACCTATATGCTAACAAGCTGGGAAACCTAGGAGAAATGGACAACTTCCTAGAAAAATATAACCTTCCAAGACTGACCCAGGAAGAAACAGAAAATCTAAACAGACCAATTACCAGCAACGAAATTGAAGCGGTAATCAAAAAACTAACAAAGAACAAAACCCCCGGGCCAGATGGATTTACCTCGGAATTTTATCAGACATACAGGGAAGACATAATACCCATTCTCCTTAGAGTTTTCCAAAAAATAGAGGAGGAGGGGATACTCCCAAACTCATTCTATGAAGCTAACATCACTCTAATACCAAAACCAGGCAAAGACCCCACCAAAAAAGAAAACTACAGACCAATATCCCTGATGAACGTAGATGCAAAAATACTCAACAAAATATTAGCAAACTGAATTCAAAAATACATCAAAAGGATCATACACCATGACCAAGTGGGATTCATCCCAGGGATGCAAGGATGGTACAACATTCGAAAGTCCATCAACATCATACACCACATCAACAAAAAGAAAGACAAAAACCACATGATCATCTCCATAGCTGCTGAAAAAGCATTTGACAAAGTTCAACATCCATTCATGTTAAAAACTCTCAGCAAAATGGGAATAGAGGGCAAGTACCTCAACATAATAAAGGCCATCTATGATAAACCCACAGCCAACATTATATTGAACAGCGAGAAGCTGAAAGCATTTCCGCTGAGATCGGGAACTAGACAGGGATGCCCACTCTCTCCACTGTTATTTAACATAGTACTGGAGGTCCTAGCTACGGCAATCAGACACAATAAAGAAATACAAGGAATCCAGATTGGTAAAGAAGAAGTTAAACTGTCACTATTTGCAGATGACATGATACTGTACATAAAAAACCCTAAAGACTCCACCCCAAAACTACTAGAACTGATATCGGAATACAGCAAAGTTGCAGGATACAAAATCAACACACAGAAATCTGTGGCTTTCCTATATACTAACAATGAACCAACAGAAAGAGAAATCAGGAAAACAACTCCATTCACAATTGCATCCAAAAAAATAAAATACCTAGGAATAAACCTAACCAAAGAAGTGAAAGACTTATACTCTGAAAACTACAAGTCACTCTTAAGAGAAATTAAAGGGGACACTAACAGATGGAAACTCATCCCATGCTCGTGGCTAGGAAGAATTAATATCGTTAATATGGCCATCCTGCCCAAAGCAATATACAGATTTGATGCAATCCCTATGAAACTACCAGCAACATTCTTCAATGAACTGGAACAAATAATTCAAAAATTCATATGGAAACACCAAAGACCCCGAATAGCCAAAGCAATCCTGAGAAAGAAGAATAAAGTAGGGGGGATCTCACTCCCCAACTTCAAGCTCTACTATAAAGCCATAGTAATCAAGACAATTTGGTACTGGCACAAGAGCAGAGCCACAGACCAATGGAACAGACTAGAGAATCCAGACATTAACCCAGACATATATGGTCAATTAATATTTGATAAAGGAGCCATGGACATACAATGGCGAAATGACAGTCTCTTCAACAGGTGGTGCTGGCAAAACTGGACAGCTACATGTAGGAGAATGAAACTGGACCATTGTCTAACCCCATATACAAAAGTAAACTCAAAATGGATCAAAGACCTGAATGTAAGCCATGAAACCATTAAACTCTTGGAAGAAAACATAGGCACAAACCTCTTAGACATAAACATGAGTGACCTCTTCTTGAACATATCTCCGCGGGCAAGGAAAACAACAGCAAAAATGAGTAAGTGGGACTATATTAAGCTGAAAAGCTTCTGTACAGCAAAAGACACCATCAATAGAACAAGAAGGATCCCTACAGTATGGGAGAATATATTTGAAAATGACACATCCGATAAAGGCTTGACGTCCAGAATATATAAGGAGCTCTCACGCCTCAACAAACAAAAAACAAATAACCCAATTAAAAAATGGGCAGAGGAACTGAAGAGACAGTTCTCCAAAAAAGAAATACAGATGGCCAACAGACACATGAAAAGATGCTCCACATCGCTAATTATCAGAGAAATGCAAATTAAAACTACAATGAGGTATCACCTCACACCAGTAAGGATGGCTGCCATCCAAAAGACAAACAACAACAAATGTTGGCGAGGCTGTGGAGAAAGGGGAACCCTCCTACACTGCTGGTGGGAATGTAAGTTAGTTCAACCATTGTGGAAAGCAGTATGGAGGTACATCAAAATGCTCAAAACAGACTTACCATTTGACCCAGGAATTCCACTCCTAGGAATTTACCCTAAGAACGCAGCAATCAAGTTTGAGAAAGACAGATGCACCCCTATGTTTATTGCAGCACTATTTACAATAGCCAAGAATTGGAAGCAACCTAAATGTCCATCAATAGATGAATGGATAAAGAAGATGTGGTACATATACACAATGGAATACTACTCAGCCATAAGAAAAGGGCAAATCCAATCATTTGCAGCAACATGGATGGAGCTGGAGGGTATTATGCTCAGTGAAACAAGCCAAGCGGAGAAAGAGAAATACCAAATGATTTCACTTATCTGTGGAATATAAGAACAAAGGAAAAACTGAAGGAACAAAACAGCAGCAGAATCACAGAACTCAAGAATGGACTAACAGGTACCAAAGGGAAAGGGACTGGGGAGGATGGGTGGGTAGGGAGGGATAAGGGGGGGAGAAGTAGGGGGGTATTAAGATTAACATGCATGGGGGGGTAGGAGAAAAGGGAGGGCTGTACAACACAGAGAAGGCAAGTAGTGATTCTACAACATTTTGCTATGCTGATGGACAGTGACTGTAAAGGGGTTTATAGGGGAGAGCCTAGTAAACATAATATTCGTCATGTAAGTGTAGATTAGTGATAGAAAAAAAAAAAGGGCAGTTTCTGTGTGGTAACCTCCAACGAGTTCTACACAATGGTATAAAGGGCATATAAAAGTGTAGGCAAAGGGTCTGTTTGTGTTTATACAGAGGATCAAAGCCTAATTGGGCTACCCCGAAAATGAACTAAGATACGATATGAAAAACAACTTCCAACATCTGCACTCTCTGGAAGACTCATGCCAGAAGATGATCATCAAAAAACCCCAACAAAGATCCACGCACTGCTACAGCTGTAGATGCACTCATCCCACCAGTTCCTGGACTTGCCATGGGAATGAGGAAGGAGATATCTAAGCTGGCCTGTGCATACAGTAAAACAACAAATTTGACTGGATCTATACTGTTGGAACTCAACCAAGAATTTGGAGAAGTGCAAATTGTAGCGCTCCAAAGTCTTACAACTACAAACTATTTACTGTTAAAAGAACATATGGCATGTGAACAGTCCCCAGGAATGGGTTGTTTTAATTTGTCTGATTTCTCTCAGACTGTTCAAGTTCAGTTGGACAATATCCACCATATCATAGATAAGTTTTCACAAATGCCTAAGGTGCCTAACTGGTTTTCTTGGTTTCACTGGAGATGGCTGGTAATTACAGATATGCTTTGGTTATGTAACTATACTCCTATTATGTTAATGTGTGTGTGCAATCTAAGTAGTAGCTTAAAACCTGTACATGCTGAAGTTACTCTACAAGAAGATATATCAAAGAAATAATCAATCTTCCCATGTTTTCTTCCGCCTGCTACTTCTATAGCTTTTCTTCTTCCTTCCTACTTACAACCCTTAAATAGAATTCGTGCCTCATATCAAATTTACCGAGTATCATAATTCTTCCAAGTGGTAAAGATACCTCAAGACAAATGCTGGGCATAGAAGCCACAGGGCATAAATATGCAAAGAAGTAAAAAGCTAACTTTTTCAAACAATAAGGCTTCTCTCTCACTTACCAACTTCACATTTCCCTGTATGGCCCCGGAAGATGACTGGTTAGCCAGAGACGGGTAAGATTCCTCAAGGGAGGAACAACCTAAGACAGGCACAGTCGCAGTGGGGCCATCAGGTGAGAAATTGGGGATCAACAGAGGTGAGGCTTAGAACCTCACCCCCCCGTTCTGAGAGAAATGTTCTGCATACGTGGATGTTTTATTGCCCTGGTCTAGCTTGGATTAACACATAGTCTACAGGCACACACCTGATCATCTACATGTGCTCTCTTACAACACTAAACTATGTTTTCTACCTTTATCTTGTATCTACCTACCACTTCAGCATTTTATTAAAAATAATAATAATAAAGAGAGAAATGTGGTATCCACATATAAATCAAGTATAAAAACCAAATGAGTATTCATATTTGAACTGACTGTTTAGAGTTCATAATGCATGAGCAAAACCGAAAGTTTCTGTGATGACTGCCCTTGTACTGTTCACTATGTAACTTATTCATTATGTAAGAATTTGTTCTACATGTAAAAACTTGTTTGTTATGCCTCAGAAGATTGGAGACTGACAAAAATTAGGCTTGGGGTGGAATAATGATTGTGCATTGAGCATTGACTCCCCTATACAGAATTTTATTGTCGTTAACAACCATTTGATCAATAAATATGAGAGATGCCCTCACAAAAAAAAAAAAAAAAAAAAAAGAAGGACAGACTTCCAATGGTAAAATAAATTAGTAACCGGGATGTAATGTATAGCATAAGGAATATAGTCAAGATATTGTAACAGCCTGGTAGGGTGATAGCTGGAACCTAGAATTATGTATATAAATGTTCTACCACTGTGTTGTACACTTGAAACTCATGTAATGTAATACTGTGTGTCAACTACCCTTCAATAAAAAATAATTATTAAAAAAAAAAAAAAAAAAAAAAAGATGGCAATACTACCCAACGCAATCTACAGATTCAATATATTCTCTATCAAAATTCCAACAGCCTTTTATGCAGAAATGGAAAAGTCAACCCTCAGATTCATGTAGAACTGCAAGGAGCTCCAAACAGACAAAACAATTTTAAGAAGAACAAAGCTGGAGGACTCACACTTCCTGATTTCAAAATCTAACTACAAAGCTACAGTGATCAAAACAGTGTGGTATGGGCATAAAGACAGACATATAGACAAAAGGAATAGAACTGAGATTCTAGAAATAAATCCATATACTATGCTCAATTATTTTCAACTAAGTGCCAAGACCATTCAATGGAAATAGAACAATTTCTTCAATAAGCAGTACTGGAACAACTGGACATTCACATGCAAAACAATGAAGTTGTACCCCTAATTCATACAACATGTAAAAATTAACTCAAAATGGTTCAATGACCTAAATACAAAAGCTAAAATGACAAAACTCTTAGAAGAAAACATAGGAGTAAACCTTCATGACCTTGAATTTAGCAATAGATTCTTAGACATGACATCAATAGCATGAGGAACAAAAATAAATAAATAAATTTGGTTTCATCAAAATTCAAACTTCAATGCACCAAAGGATATTATCAAGAAAGTGAAAAGACAGCCCACAGAATGGGAGAAAATATTTGCCAATCATAGAGCTAACATGGGTCTAGTATCCAGAATGCATAAAAACACAATTCAATAAGAAGACAAACAACCCAATTAAAACATGGGCAAAGAACTTGAATAGCCATTTCTCCAAGGAAGATATACAACCTCCAACAAGCACATGAAAATATGCTCAACATCATTAGTCATTAGGAATATGTGAATCAAAAGTACAGTGAGATACCACTTCATAACCACAAGGACGGCAGTAATATTAATTTCTTTAATGTTAAAGACTGTCAGTAATAATATAGAGAAATTGGAAAGCTTGCATTTTGCCAATGGGAATGTAAAATGGTTAAGCCACTGTGGAAAACAATATGGTGAGTCCTCAAAAAACTAATAGGATTACCACACAACCCAACAATTCCACTCCTAGTAGATACCCAAAAGTAATGAAAACTGCAACTCAAACAAATCCCTGTATATGAATGTTCACAGCAACAACATTCACAATAGCCAAAGGGTAGGAAGAACTCAAATGTCCAGCAGTATGAATGGATAAAGTGTGATATATACATACAATATAAATTATGAGCTGTAGAAAGGAAAGAAGTACTAACGCTTACAGCAACTGTGGCAGAACCTTGAAAACATTTTCTAAGTGAAAAAAACCAGGTACAAAAGGTCATTTATTATATGATTCCATGTATATGCGATTTCCATAATAAATATGAGATATCCAGTAAATCCTCAGAGACAGAAAGCAGATTGGTGGCTGCCAGGGGAAGCAGGGAATGAGGAATAACTGCTCAATGGGTATGGGGTTTTACTTTCAATTTATAAAAATGTTTCAAACCTAGATAGCAATGGTGATCCCACAACACTGAGAATGTACTGCCACTCAACTGTTCACTTAAAAATGGCTACATGAATAGCCCCTAAAAAAATTTTTTAAGCAAGTTAATGGTCTTAATACACGTTGGACAAATGTGTAAATTATAAGCCAATTCTTCCTTTTTGAAGATCAAACATGTAAATTACAAGCACAGTAATTAGGCAAATAAACTACTCTTCAACATTTAATGAGGTGTGTTATATCTAAGCAAAGTAGAAGTTCAGCTTCTACTCTATTACCAAGTGGGTGTTTCCTCTCCACCCCCACCCTGGATCAGCAATCTTGTGACTGACCAGCTCGGCCACTAATAAACATCCCATAAACGTGCAAACATGCTCTTATTATGTACACAATGGGCAGTATTAAAGCCAAGCGAAAATCCTGATCAGAAAGATTCATTTTTCCCCACAGCAGACTTAATATTAAACATCAAATAAATAGACATCTTTTTTAAATTTCTAGGTCATTAACAGTATAAATTTTAGTCTGATTATTATTCAACGGAAACTCATGATCAGCTCTATTTTACCTACACTAGTAAAGTGAAACATTACAGCAATAGTCATTCATTTTTTAAGTCTTAAACGCAGAATTTTCTAACTGTAAAAATCCAACTACACCATGTCACAATTGAAGAAATGAACTGAAAGGTGGAGTTATTTATGCAAAGCCACCCAGGTAAAAAGTGGGCAAGTTGGATAACAACCAGATTGGCTTAATGTTGATATTTGCAGCTGCAATATAATCTTATTTCCATTTCAATCTCATAGACAAACTAGGCAATGCAATTTATAGCACCCTCTCTTTTTCCCTACTCTCAATCTAGTGAGTATCTGGGTCCTTAATAGTTGCTACATTTAACTGATTCTTTATCTTTAAGATCTGGCCCCTGCCATAATACAACCTCTAACTCCACATCATAACATGTATTGAGTCCCTACATTTGCTGAATATTAAATAGTGAATACACATCTAAGTCATTCCATTGAGAAGAGGAAAGGAGGAGTCACACGACTAAGAAGGACACAGTGCCTTCCTTCAAAATGCTCTAAAATTTAGTTACAATCTGGTATAATACTCATTTAATTATTGTTTAAAACTGTGATTTTATAAACATATAGTACAAGAAAAATCTAATTGTTTTCCATAACTAAAATATACTTTATTTTTCCCATTAGAAGATAGGCTCAATGAGGACAAGGATTTTTGTCTCTTTGGTTCCCTGTTGTACTCTCAGTGCCTAGAAGAACAATGCCTAACAGAAAGTACTTAATAAATATTTGAGTGAGTGAATGCTTTAGAAAACCCATTAAGTAGTAGAATCCAAGTAATGTTTCCAACAGTGATGTGACAGAACATATAAACCCTTCCTTGCCTAAATGCTTGTGCTTAATGTCCATTTATTTTTTCGATTGGCCACTTACTCAGACCCTTGCAGTACAGGGAACTAAAAATAGTTCAGAGATGGATGAATTATACCACATAACTTAACATCATGCCCTATCCAACTGCACCAAACCCTAGAAAATCTGCCAACAAAAGAAACCCACAGGCCTTTTTTCCCACTTAGGTCAATTATAATAGGCCTCAAGATGTTTTTCTTTCTTTCTTACAACAGCTCAGAATTGGTATTATCATCATTATCATCAGTTTACAGAATGAGGAAACTGAAGCCAAGAATGGGTGGCAAAGGAATTCATTTGCAGAATCTCTATTCTTTCTATCACATCATGCATCCTTCTCCTCTTACCCTTTCAGTTCTCTCCCACAATCTTCACTGTAAGTAGTATACACCTCCCTAGGTCCCCTCTTTCCTGCTGCCGTAACAAGCACAAAGGCTCTCCGATTTTAAAGGTTTTGCTATTAATCAATGCAGGGTAACAAAGATGGGATGACAAAAATAAAAAATCTGGAGATGTTACAATTCAACATGTGTGTATAAATGCCTGGCACTGTATATCACAGCATCTTTCCAAGTTCTTAATGTGAGAATCCCAAGCCTCCAATTTACTGGCTTTCTTTTGAAATAATAAATGGGAGACTTACTAGGTTTCCAAAATTTTCCCTCCCACTACCTTTTCTCCTGTCCTTCCAGAACCAAAAACACATGATAGGGGAAAATTGCAAGTACATCTCTACCAGCTGAGAAATTTGCATTTCTGAGGATCATCAAGAATCCTCAGAATTTCACTCCTATGAAAATTTGACACACAGGGGAATGACTGCTTTAGACCATTTCTGCACAAAGTGGTCGCTTCTCTTTTTATGGAGTAAATAAACAGAGCTCCCGGCTGCCATTTGACATTTCCAAACAGCTGAACAACTCAGCTACAAAACTAAAATCTCTATCACAAATTCTCCTCCTAAATCCTGCCAAAACCTGTTCTTCACGATAATATCTTTATTTTTCTTACTTGCATCACCATCCTCCCAAAAATCTTAGGTGCAGACTTGTGTCAGCTACCAATGTCAATGTCAACATTTCTCAAACCTATATACCCTTTACTTCAATCCCACCATCATCATTTCTTGCCTCAACTACTGTAATTAAACTCTATGGTATTCCTACCTTCAGGCTTCCACCTCTTCACCACATTTCTGTTCCAGATTAATACCCAAAAAGAGGGGTTCTTCTCAATGAGAATCATGTACAAAATCCTTAGCCTGGCATTTAAGGATCTCCGTATTATATATTTATCTATCTTTACCAGCCTGTTCCTTAAACAAACAGCCTTGGCAAATGTTCTCTGCTTTCCTACTTCTATACCTTCGCCTGGGTAGTATCCTTACTATCTTTCTTCTCCCATCCTCCTGCAACTGCTAGCAGTCTTTCAAACAGCCAAATTCCTCAACATGAAAGAAAAAACAATGAGGCATATCATTTATTGGACATATATTCTGTCTAGTGCTTTACAAATTACCCTAATTTCCACAAAAACATAGAGGCTTAATACTACATGTTCGAAGGAGCTGAGGAAATTGAGGGTGAAAGGAGCTTACCCAAGGTGATCTAAACCAGCAAGTAAATAATCCAAAATAACTCTATAGCATTCTGCATTTTTAGATAAATTATGACACAAGATGAACAAGCTGCATAGTCAGGATGCCTAGGTTCAAATTCCAGTTATTCCACTGTCTACCTATGTGAACTCACCAAGTTATGTGTTTGTGATGTCTTCATTTCCCAATCTATAAAAAGGGGTAATTACTAGACCAGATGGACTTAACAGATATATACAGAACATTCCACCCCAAAGCAGCAGGATACACATTTCTCTCAAGGGCACATGGAGCTTTCTCCAGAATAGATCACATATTAGTGCACAAAGAAAGCCCAAATAAATTCAAAAAGACTGAAATTACATCAAATATCTTTTCAGATCAGTGACTTGAAACTAGTAATAGAGAAAACCAAAAAGCCCATGAACACATGGAGGCTAAACAACACACTTTTAAATAAACAATGGATCAATGAACAAATCAAAGAAATCAAGTAATACATAGAGAAATGAAAACAAAAATACAACAGCTGAAAATATGCAGGATGCAGCAAAAGTAGTTCTAAGAGGGAAGTACAGGCCTTACCTCAAGAAACAAGAACAGTCCTAAATAAACAGTCTAAACTCACAACTAAAGAAACTAGAAAAAGAACAAATGAAACCCAAAGTTAGGAGGGACATAATAAAGATCACAGCAGAAATAAATAAGATAGAGAATAAGAAAACAATAGAAAAAAATTAATGAAACCAACAGCTGCTTTTTGAAAATATAGACTAACCACTACCCAGATTTACCAAGAAAAAAGAGAGGACACAAATAAACAAAAGCAGAAATAGAAAAGGAATAGTTCAACTGACTCCACAGAAATACAAAGAACTATTTTAGAGAATTCTATGAAAAATTATATGCCAATAAATTAGACAACCTAGAAGAAATGGAGAAATTCCTAGAAAAGTACAACCTTCCAAGAGTGACCCAGGAAAAAAGAAAAATATGTGAACAGACCAATTATCAGTAGTGGAATTGAATTGGTAATCAAAAAACTCCCAAAAAACAAAAGGCCACGACCACATGGATTCACAAACCAAATGTTTGAATTCTACCCATCCTTCTTAAACTATTTCAAAAAGCAGGAGTGAATACTTCCAAACTCATTCTGTAAGGCCAGCATCACCAAAACCAGGCAAAGCCACCACAAAAAAAGAGAATTACAGAACAGTATCTCTGATGAACATAGTGCAAAAACCCTCAACAAAATATTAGCAAACTTAATTTAAAAATACATCAGAACGATCATCCATCAGGATCAAGTGGGATTTATTCCAGGGACGCAAGGATGGTACAATATTCGTAATTGATCAATGTGATAACACCACATTAACAAAAAGAAGGATGAAAACCATATGGTCATCTCAGTAAATGCTGAAAAAACATTTGACAAAATTCAACATCCATTCATGACAAAAACTCTCAACAAACTGTGTACGAGGGAACATACTTCAACATAATAAAGGCCAGATATGACAAACCCACAGTTAACATCATACTCAATGGCAAAAAGCTAAAAAGACTTTCCTTTAAGATCAGGAACAAGACAAGGACGTCCACTCTCACCACTTTTATTCAACATAATACTGGAGGTCCTAGCCACAGCAATAAGACAACACAAAGAGATAAAAAGCCTCCAGATTGGTAAGGAAGAGGTTAAACTGTCACTATTTGCAGATGACATGACATCATAAGGAGAAAACCCTGAAGACTCCACAAAAACAGTATTAGAACTAATAACTGGATTCAGCTAAGTTGCAGGATACAAAATTAATACACAGAAATCTGTTGCGTTCCTATATACTAACAAGCTAGCAGAAAGAGAAATCAAGAAAACAAATCTATTGACAACTGCATAAAACAGAGTAATACCTAGGAATAGAGCTAACCAAGGAGATGAAAGATCTGTACTCTGAAAACTGTAAGACACTCATGAGAAAAATTAAATACACTAATAAATGGAAATCTATCCCAAGCTCATGGATAGAAGGATTAATATTGTCAAAATGACCATCCTGCCCAAAGCAATTTACAGATTCAATGCAATCCCTATCAAAATATCAACAGCATTTTTCAATGAACTCAAATTTAGAATAAGCAAATTCTAAAACTCATATGGAACCACAAAAGAGCCCAAATAGCCAAAGCAATTCTAAGAAAGAAGAACAAAGCTGGAGATATTATGCTCTCTGACTTCAAATTATATTACAGAAAGCTATACTTCAAAGTTACCACAGTATTCAAAACAGTATGGTGCTAGCACAAGAACAGACCCACAGATCAGTGGAAGAGAAGAGACAGCCCATTAATATATGGTCAATTAATATAAGATAAAGGAACCATGAAAATATAAAGGGGAAAATACACTCTCTTCAATAACTGGTGTTGGGAAAACTGGAAAGTTACATGCAAGAGAATGAAACTGGATTACTGTCTAACTCAATACACAACAGTAAAGTCAAAAGATTAAAGACCTAAATGTAAGACATGAAACCATAAAACTCTTAGAAGAAATCATAGGAAAAAATCTCTTGAACATAAGCATGAGCAATTTTTTTCTGGACACATCTCCCTGAGCAAGGGAAACAAAATAAAAAATGAACAAACTAAAAGATCTGTACAGCAAATGATACCACCAACAAACAAAAAGGCAGCCTACCACATGGCAGAATATATTCATGATTTACCCAATAAGGGGTTAACATCCAAAATATAAAAAGAACTCATATAGCTCAACACCAAAAGAGCAAACAACCTGATTAAAAAATGGACCTGATAAACATTTTTCCAAAGAAAAAATACAGATGGTCAACAGGCACATGAAAAGATGCTCCACATCCCTAATCATCAGGGAAATGCAAATCAAAACCACAATCAGGTATCACCTCACACCAGTCAGAATGGCCACTATCAAAAAGACAAGAAATAACAAGTGCTGGCAAGGATGTGAAGAAATGGGAACCCTCCTACACTGTTGGTGGTAATGTAAACTGGTGCAACCACTGTGGAAAGCAATATGGAGGTTCCTCAAAAAACTAAAAATAGAAATACCATATAACCCAGTAATTCCACTTCTAGGAATTTACCCAAAGAAAACAAAATTCATGATTCAAAAAGATATATGTACCCCTATGTACACTGCCACATTATTTACAAGAACCAAGATACGGAAGCAACCAAAATGTCCATCAATAGGTGAATGGATAAAAAAGATAGTACATTTACACAATTGAATATTACTCAGCCATGAAAAAGAAATCCTGCCATTTGCAACAACATGGACAGACCTAGAGGGTATTATGCTAAGTGAAATAAACCAGGCAAAGAAAGACAAATACCATATGATTTCAAATTATTTGTGGAATCTAAAAACAAAGCAAAATGAATAAAATAGCAGTAGACTCATAGACACTGAGAAATGACTGGTAGTTACCACAAGGGAGGGTTTGGGAAGGGTAGGTAGGGTAAGGAAGAGGGATAAAGGGGCACAAATATTCTCAATCATAACATAGGTTGGTCACGGATATGGAAGTACATCATGGAGAACACAGCCAACGATTCTTAAACATCTTCCTATGTTGACAGAAACTGCACTAGGTGTAGTGAGGATTTAATAATATGGGTAACTGATGAGCCACTGCAATGTATATTTGCAACCAATTTAAGATTGTATATCAACTATACGTCAATTTTAAAAAATTTTAATGAAAGGGTATAACTGTACTATCTAGCACAACAATAAAAATTAAAGTTACCTATGAAAATAAAGTGCTTAAGTGTAGCACAGAGAAGGCACATAGTAGATCTGTGGCATCTTGCTACACTGATGGACAGTGATTGCACTGGGGTATGGGTGGAGACTTGATAATATGGGTAAATGTAGTAACCACATTGTTTTTTCATGTGAAACCTTCATAAAAGTGTATATCAATCATACCTTAATAAAAAAAAAAAGAAGACATATGCACAAAGATGTCCTTTACAACATTAACACTGGAAAACACACACACACACACACACAAACACACATTTGAAAATAATTTAATTGTTCACTAGAAAGGAATGGTCACTAAATTATAATATATTGATTTCATGGAATTTCATTCAACCATTAAAATTAACAGAAAGATACTATATCCAATGCTTAAAAAATACAAATATGCAATAATTCAACTACATTAAATACTGATTTATAAATCAATAAGTAGGAAGAAATGGTAAACACTTTATAAATCAATTAGTAAATAAAATTGGTAAAAGACAAAATATTTTAATATGAATTATTTTAAAATATAAGAGAACAACTGTGGTATAAAGAAAAAAGAAAAAGAAAATTAAGTGCTTAGAATTGTATTTTGCCCATAGTAAACAATGTTAGCTATTATATTGTTATTTACATGCTATATATAATAATACCAATACTGACAATACCAATTATATGTTCTCATTGTTCCCAAATCAACTTTTTGTAATGTAAAACCTTAATACTATGTTTTTGTTATGTGCTCAATAAATACTTGCAAAATACATGAGTTTTTAAACAATGACTTATCACCATGCTTCATTAGAAGAAACTAACTTGTCTATTAAATCTGTTTCCTCTTTTGAGAAAACTAATAATGCTTTCTAACTTTCTTTCCTTTTTTATGTCACATAAAACTACCATACACAATGCGATGTGGTGGTATTATGTCAAATGGTGTAAAATACTATTTTGATCCAAACTCATTTTGCCTTCTGCTAAACATTACTAATTCCCAGGTTTTACAGTGTCCAAAATCATATTTTTTATTTAAACACTGTTTTTAGGTCATACCAACACAAAGTAATCATACCATGGTATTTGACCAAGCCATTTCATTACTTACATCCTTTATCAAGAACTATAAAACATAAAATACCTTCCTATCCAATTTAACTTGAAGATACAAACCTATCATACCCATTTCCTGCTCTTACTTTGCAAAAATTAATACCTGCAAAACTTATGATAAAACTTATGTTACTCTAGGATACAGAAATATATCAAAGGAATGGTGCTGAATGCTAGTTACAGCTTAGGTCCCTACGAAATGCTTGAGAGAAATTAGCTTTAAGCAAGGATAGATGAGAACTTACTCCAAACCCTTCAGTATTATACCCTGCAAACCAAAATTTTTTTGTTCTCATCATTCACACTACTATACATGAAGACATCAAGCTAGCTAGCTTCAAATAAAAGCAGAAGTAAAATACTTATATAATAGTTGTCTTGACACAGAGGAGAAATAACTGGGCTTTTCTATCTAATCCTTAAAAAAAAAGCTTTGAGGCTTAACTATGTAACATTTTATTTCAATTAACTTCAACAATTCTTTCCTTATTTACAGATAATGTCACACAATTAGTAAGTGACAGAGCTGATGGTTCAACCCAGCCCGACTCCCAAATTTGGCCCCATGAGCCACGCACTATAGCACCACACTTAACTCCGGTTTAAAGTTCTTTTAACGGCTACCACAGTCCAGTCCTTGAATACATTACACCTGAGAGCACTTCCTTAAATCTTGAATCGATCTATTTCGAAATTTGAATCGAACTCCTCGGCGGCACACCCATCTTACTTATTTACATTGCATCAAAAGCTGCAGATGTTCTTGGACAACAACAGATCATTGTTGAAATGAATGCCTTAGATTTCACTGTTTCTGCTACATCACTGACGAAGTTAACAGTCAGGCAAGTTGGGGCACCAAAAATGGACCTGAGCAGCTGCCCACGGTGCTTAAAATGAGGACGAAACGATAGTTTTGGAAATTTACTATTGCCAGATTAGGATAAAATAGAGGAATTTACCAAAAGCTGGCAGAGAACTCAGAGGTTGCTACCAAAGTTTCATGAGTGCTTCTGGGCTTGGCTTCGGTGTCTGCCCACTCCCTCTTTGGAAAAGAGTTATTTTATCAGTGCGGGTCACCGCAATAAGCTTTCTGGCAGAGTGCTAACTTTAGGAGGGCAGGGACGGGGAATCTGTCCCCCGTCCCACCTTCAATCTGAGCTTCCGGGGAAGGGCGGAGGGGGGAAAAGGCTAGAAAGAAAGGACGTGACTGCCCTCTTTTTCTCAAAGACTAAAGAGTCCTCGCCAAGTCGAGTGATTTCACCCGGGGGCTTTGCAGCAAGTGCCTGACCAAGAGAAGCCTTCCAAACACCTTCCCTGATTCGTGCCACCTCAGCAGGGGAACGTGAAAAGCAAAACAGACCACCCAGCAACTTTAGATACAGATAAATTCAAGGATAGGGATGCGGCGAATCGCCCTCTGAGGGCAGGGCGTGTTTTTTTTTTTTTTTAACCTCTTGCAAAAATATCCTAATTTCCTCCGCTCCCAGCCTGGGGAGGGGTAGCAAAGACCTTAACTGCGGGGCGGCCTCAGAGCTCCAGGGACGAAGAGGGGGTGTGTTCTCCGGGACAGGCCCCACGGGTGACTCCTAGCTTCCCGGCTGCCGCGAGGCTGGAGAGGCTCTTACCTGGAAGCCTGACCCCGAAACACAAAGAGGCTGGTCAGCCGCGTTGCTGCGGGAGAAGTCCCTATCCAGACTTCATGACTGAAAATCCGCACCGTCCCCTACAGCCGGAGTCTGAGCGGGGCTGCAACAACTAGGCGAGGCGGAAGTCCCGCCCCGCGCACCGCATTGGTCCCCACCGAAGGCCGAGAACAGCCACTGGGCCGCAGAGCTGCTCGCTAAGGCTCCTTCCCACTCCCACGCCGCGTCTCGCAGCTTGCTCGCTTCCCTCTGGGAGAAATGCCTAGTTCGCCGAGTCGCGTTCTTGGCCGCGTGACCGGTCTTCCCTGGAAAGGAAGGGTCGGGTGGGGGGAGCTTCTGGAGGGCGGCTGAAGTATTAGCTTTTGGCGAGGGAGGAAGCGGCTGGCAGAGGGGATTGGCTAAAGGAGCCTGCTGCTGACCATGTGCCCCCAGGCGTGGCGGCCCTGGAGTCTGGAGCGGACGGTACCGAGCGGCCTGATCGTCTCTGGTTGTTGGGCCCAAGCAGCCTGAGACCCAGCCGGTGGGCCTGCCCCTGGCGCGCACGCGTCTCTTCCCTGCTCCACCTTCACCCCAACCGCTGAAGGGACGATGCCTCACCCCCTCTGCACGGTAGCCAGACTGGGATGGATGGGACAGAGGCCAACGCCTCAAGAGTCCGGGTTGCGTTGTTAGAGGTGCGAGCAACCCGAGGGCTGACCGGGAGTCCCCTGACGCCTAGCTCGGAGCCATGCTGACCTCAGCACTCAGCTTGACACGCGCAGTCCCAGGATTAAGCAAAAGTCAGTATGATTAAACCCTAGGTCAAGCCTTTCAAAACCCTTGCCTCCTTCTGATGAGCCAAAAAATCTCGGTCCCCTATCGCCTTTCTGATAAACCTGCGTTCCCCTCGTATTCCAATCTTTAACCAAGCGACTTCAAAATTTAAATTAACTGGATTGGAATATCCGCACTGATTAACCAGTTGCCAACTAGCCACTTTAAATAATGAGGCAATTTAGTGCAAAGATTGCAGAGTCCTGGATTAGAATGCCAGGAGACCTCGATTATGGTCCTGCTTCTGCTTCAAAATAAGACACCTTTTAAACCCCATTACAAGCTTCACATCCTTCAACCTCTTCTTTTAAACAAAGGAGATGCTATAGAGGGGGCCATCACATAAACACCTGTAGAATGTAACTTGTAACCTTCATTGCTCTGCGGAGACGGAATGGTTGGGACTGGAAGGAAAAGAAGACCCTCCCTACTGTGTACCTTTTTGTGCCTTTTGATTCTGAACCTTGTGAATATTACCTATCCAAATAAATTTAAATACAAAAAAATTTATAAATCAAATTATAATAAAATCAAGGCAAAACAGGTACTTCACTCTTCTATTTATTCTATATACATATTCTATATATTTTTACATTTTCATCAGTTATGAAGACATACAGTTCTTGCCTTTAAGAAAGTCATAAATAAAAGTCAGAATTTGGAATATTACTATGAAGGCTACTATAATTAGTATGAACATAGTTAAAATACCTTTAAGCATTATCTTCATTAAGTCATCTCAAATTTTATATTAAATAGAGATTTCTTAACATCGAAAAGCCAAAAAATAAAAATGTCCACATTTTACAGATTAAAAAAGAACAAGAGCTTTCATTATGCCTTAAATAAAGCTACCTTGAGTATGAAACATTTTAATCTAACTTTTTTCTACTCTTCAGATCACAATATGTATAGTTCTTTCAGTTATGAACAAGGTAATGTGCTATTTGTACTGCAGTTAGGCAGACTAATAGTGGTACACTCTGCAGAAGAATATATTCTTTCCACTGTGTTGAACGAAGGCAAATTGGAAGAAAATAGATTTGAAAAATGTGCTAATTTTTTTTAAGTAGGTTAAGTTGATAGATGTCTTAATTATAGTTTTCAAGAACTTTAAGTGGCACATGATACTTATAGCCATTAATCATCTCCTTATAAAAACAAATAAAAGAAAATGAGGTTTTAGGATTTTGTGTCTGACAAGTGTCTTTTTTTTAATCCTCCTAAAAGTACAAAGAGGTAGCATGTAAAATCGTAGAACTTCTTACCACCAAAACATTGTAAGACAGCAACAACTAAAAAGAGAAGCTACCCAAATAACTAATTGTCTGAAATAGCTAAAAAGTAGTTCTCTGTAAATAATGACAAGTCTGCAGACAGTCTCTTTAAGCAGTAAGATCAACTAGAGACATTAAAATGACTCTAGGTATTATTAGATTTAGAATCAGAAAAAAAGTGATAACCTCAGAATCAGATCAAAAGTTATTTTCATTTTGAAAAGAAAAAAATAAAAGTATTACTGTGAAAGAATATAATCCATAAAAAATCCATAGGAATTCATGTAAGTATGGAATAGGAACATTTGAAAAGCACCAGACAGAACTTGCAAGAAGTTTTTCAGGGAATTTTTGGCCAAAGACTAGAGAATACTCCCATTTCTTTACCAAGTTCCAAACTAATAAATAAATTCATCTTATAAGAAAGTAAGTGAAAAGTTGAGAACACGAAAGGACAGGTTATCAACCAGAAGGGTTTTTCAACAGTTTATTTTTAAGGAAATGAGAAAAGTCAGGTCAAAAAAAAAAAGTCTGTTTAAGGTTAAATGCCTTAAAAAATGACCTGGTCATTGTTTCCCTTGAGATGAGTTGCTTCCCTCTCTTTTTCCTAAAATGACTGACATACAATTTCAACTTTTCCTTTCTTATTTGGAGCATTCAGAGGCAGTCTTCCTCTACTTGCTAACAAAGTTATTACCAAAGAGGCATGCAAACATTTGTATGACATAATGTAATACAAAGATGTAAGAACTCAGAAGTGTGAATTAAGACAGCCATTTTGGGAAATGATTTGGCCTCATCTGGAAAGGCTGAAAAAGACCAATTTCTATGACAGTAATTCTGATCCAGGGAATATACCCTAAAGAAATATACAATAAATTCATATCTAGGTACATTGTAGTGAAGTTTAAAGAAGATCGAAGAAAAACAGAAGTTCTTAAGTAAACAAAGAAATATTAAAAAACAGGAATAGCAGTTGGCTTCTCAATAGCAACAAAAGAAAGTAGAAGTTAAAATATCTTCAAATATTAAAATAATTACAATTGTCTAAATAAAATTATATGCTAAATTAAGCTATTATTTAAAAGTGAACACAAAGACATTTTTAGAGGGAAAAGAGCTTTTACTCCTAAAAAACTTTTATTGAAAGAGCTTCTAAAGGATATCTTCAAGAATTGAAAGTTGACCCAAAAAGAAGGGATGAGATGCAAGACACTATGGAAACCAAAGAAATTGGGTATAATTTTCAAATCAGTAGATGTAAAAAAGAGAATAAAATAATTACTCAACAGAAAGCAGGAAAGTAGGGGTGGTAAAGAAGCAAATAAAATGTCTTGTAAAAATACAATATGGGATAAATAAAATACATCAGTACTCTCTAAAAGAGGTAAAAAGGTAAATTTGCCAGTTTAAAGACAAATTGTCAGCTATATTCTTTTTATAAGACATAATACTAAAACTTAAAAGAACTGATACTAAAACCAAAAGATTGACAGTAAAAAGAGGGGGAAAGATATGCAAAGCAACTAATAACCAAAATAAAGTTGGTATAGCTGCATTACTAAAAGGGGGGAAAAAGCAAACCTAAAGTCAAAAGCACTGTTATTGGGATGAACATAATTATTAAATCATGATAGAAGGAAAAATTTGCAAAGAAGTTATAACTATCTTGAACCAACAGGCATCCTGAAACAAAGCCTCAAAATATTTAAAGCAAGAACTGAGGCACTTATAAGGAAAAGTTGGCAAATCAACAATCATGGTAGAATTTTATATATCATTTTAAGTAACTGATAAATGCAGCATACAAAACATTAGTAAGAATATAGAATATTTAGACAACATGGGACACATAGAGAACCATGTGGACATTCTTTTCAAGCACACATGGAATCTTTCCCAAAATGGCAGCATATTATGTTGTAACTCAAACCTCAATGAATATCAAAGAAGCAGTGGCATATAAGCCATGTTATATGACTAGAATATAAAAGTTTTCAATTATAGACAGAGTAGGTATTTTTAAAAATTATAAGAGAATCCTATGAACAACTTTAGATAATATAAAAATGCCAAATGAACACTTTCCTAGAAAAAAGTTTTAATTTACCCAAACATTTGAGAATATGTAAGAAAGCTAAGCTAAGAAAACTGAACACTCAAAAACCTTCCCCCCAACAAAAAATCACCTCCAGAAGATTTTAAAGATGATTTTACCATACCTCTAAAGAATAGAAAATAAAACTTTTACAAACCATTTCACAGACCCAAAAGGGAAAGCTATTCAACTAATTCCATGAGAGTGGTATAACCTTGATACCAAAACTGAACAAAGAAAATACAAGTAAGAAAAATCATATGCCATTCTCATTTGAATGAATATGCAAAAATCCTAAATTTAAAAAATTGGTAAACTAAAACTAGCAAACCCTTAAAAAAACTATAATCAAATAGTGCTTATTCTTAAATGTAAGATGATAATATAAAGTTTATAATATGATTCACCATATTAATTGATTACAAGTGAAAAGGTACAAGATTATCAATGTATGCAGAAGTATTTGAGAATTAAAGGAGGGGCTTATATATCGTATAAGATTGTCAAAGAAACCCCTCTGAAAAACTGACGTAAGTTGATATTTAAAGACTGAGGGTTCTAGGTTGGGAGCTGTATTACACATTAGGAAACAATCCTGGTAAAGTTAAGTTCAAAAAGGCAATTTATTTTAAGGATATGGGAATACTCACAGGATTAAAAAGATGCTTGAAATACAGTCTTGTAAAGATTAATAACCAGTAGCTCTAATTGTCCCATGGAATCAACATCCTCATCCTGACAGTACCATTCCAGCCATTTTCATCACTTTGCTCACAGTTCAAATTCCAGGGAAAGAGCCTTCCATTAGCTTACCTTGTGAATGCATGTTTATCCCTTGATCAGGGTGCCTTAATTAACTGTCCCATCAGATCACATACCAAAGGAGAGAAGTAAGGAAATTAGGATGATATCAAAAGAATATAGAATAAGTACTGAATAAGAGCATTGAAAGAATTGAAACAGCATATTCAAAGGCCCTGAGGCTGGAACAAGCCTGGCATATTTGAGGATAAGGAAGCCAATGGGGCTAGAAAGTAATGAGAGAGGGTAAGAGTGATAGGAGATAAGGTTGTAATTGGGCATTGCTATTCAATGTGTGACCCTTGACTGGCCAAATCCACCTTAGCTGGGAGCTTGTCAGAAATTCATATTCTCAGGCCCAAGCTGAGAATCAGATTTTCTGGGAGCCAGGCCTAGGAATCTGGGTTTTAATTAGTTCTCCAAGTAATTCTTCAACAAACTTCAATGCTTAAGTTTGGGAATCACTTATATAAAGTTTTGTGGTCCACATGAAGAGCCTCCAGTTCTATCCTAAGGGCTACTAGGAATTTCAAGTAGAAGAGTGACATGATCTGATTTGTTTTTAAGAGAACCACCCTTGTATCAATATAAGAAATAAATTGAAGGAAGACATGAGTGAAACAAAAAAACGAATCAGGAGATTGCTACAATAATCCAAGAAGATAATAATGGCCAAGACCAAAATGATGGCAATAAAGATGGAAAGAAATGGCCAGAATAAAGATATATTTTGGAGTCCAAATTATGAGGATTTGCTGATGGATATGGGACATGAAGGAAAAGAAAAGAATTAACAATGACTCCCAGGTATCTGGTTTGTGCAGTTGGGTGAGTGGTGGTACCATTTATGAGACCAAGAAAAATTTGGAGTGGACAAAGTTCAAGTTCACTTTTATACATGTTAAGATTGAGATGTCGAAATGGAGATATACAGGAGGCAGCTAAATATAAAAAGGAGTGTTACAACAGGAAATATGAACTTAGGGATCTTCACTGCAAAAAATAGCATTAAACAAACAGGAATGTATGAGGTCATTTACAAGCAGCCTCCTTTGCAGCATCTTAATAAAACCACTAAGTAAAATGTATTTAGAGCTAGCTTTTAGCATGTATTGAGCAGGTGGCCACCTACATGTTATGTTTTGAGGAATCCTTGGCTCCTAGCTCCCTAGTTTTTTCCACATAGAACCTTTACTGTGGTTATCTTAAATTCCCGCATTATTTTCTTTGGATTCAAAAAGGGCAGACATTACAGATTTAATCATCAGCCATCAACACCTCGTATTTCTTAAGTTCTCCCCTCCCCCACCACTCTCTTGCAGATTGCAAGACCAAATTTTTTCAGAGAAGGAAAGTCCGCAGAATTGGAAACACTGAACAGAAAAGATGAGAACACAGAAGATCTGAGAAGGTACTGGCCTAATAAAATTTGATTTGATAAAATTTAAGACAAATTTTGATAAAATTGAGTTTTCTACACAATTTAGACACAGTATAGGGTACAACAGCCTGTTCAAGCAAAAGGAAAGAGGTAGGCATGATGTGCTTGATTTTACTAAATAGGGCAGTGGTTGGGGTTAGAGTTTAATTCAACATTCTGAATTGATATAAAACATTCCAACTAACACAATGATACTTAAACAGTACTGCAATTAGCCTGCTGTTTGTTCTGTTTCAGTTAAGTTGACAATAAACTGTGTTTTACAACTGCTATTTCCCCAATACTGCTTGTTTTCCTAATTGTAGATTTCTTTTCCGTTAGTGCTTGTTATTTCCTGTAGCAAGCACGAATTTATTCCAGCTATCAATTGCACTATTTCACTTCCTTAAAAGAGACTTTGCATCTGGTGACAAGCTCTGTAGTCTGGAACTTCTCCCAGCTTTCGTCCTGATTATATAGTTAAGTCTTATCAATCTTGGCAATTTAATGAAATGCATCTGCCCCTAGTTTGTTAATTTCCAAAAATAAAGACATGGGAGAACTGCTTAATTATATTTGCCATGTGTTCAGATGATCAGATTTTAAGCACTAGGTATGTTAGATTGTAACAATAACCAAATAATGGAAAAAAAACAGACTTTGTATGAAAATTCGTAGAATTGATTCCTATTTTTAACCTTTTTGATTTTTACTTACAGTATTCTCGGTCTTATCCCTCTTCTACTTTATAATGATTTCACTCTTTATTTATTGGTCTCTTCATGTTCAGTGCTAAGTAAATTTTAATTAGGCAGCTTATTCTCAAACCTTTCCAATCTTTCCTTCCACCATTGTTATGTCCAGTAGCCCTCTACCTGCAAGGGACCAGGGCCCTCAGAATATTCCCAGACTTTTTATTGTTCCCACTGCTCCCCTTATTAGTAACAGCAGCAGCAACACTGTTTGGAGCTTTTTTACACATTATTTTATAATCCTCATGATAACTTAGGTCTTTTTCACAAATCAGGAAACTATGGTTCAAAGAAATTAAGTAACTCATCCAAACTCATACAGTTAGTGAGATTTGGAGCAGACCTCTTGGGCTCTGGAACTGGCATTCGAATGCAAGTCCATAGATATCAGAGCCTTATTTCTGAACTGAAATGATAAACAATGAGTAGCCAGTGTGACATGAAAGGAAGAGCTCCAGGAGGGACCCAAATGACTCTCTCCTATGTGATCTGGAATAAGTAATGCAACCTCTTGTTCCTAGATTTTATCACAGTGTCTCTCTGCGTGTCTGTCCTGCCTGAATAGTATCCCTTTTCTGAGCCTATCCTTTACTCTCTAATGCCTAAAATTTACCTGTCATAGATCTCCAAAGCTCTGCTTCCTCCTGTCTAAATTTAGAAGACTTTAAAACAAATGAATACAAGAGTCAGCTTTGTTCATGGAGAATATAGTCAATGATTCTGTAACTTCTTACTATGTTGAGAGATAGTAACCCCACTAGAGGGGATGAGGATTTAATAATATGGGTAACTGTTGTGTTGTACATTTGACTAACATAAGATTGTGTATCAATGATACATTAATAAAAAAAAGAGTATTAGCTCTGTTAATGGTATGTATTTTATAGGGTAGCTTCCAAAACTACGGTACCTTAAATGAAAATGAAATTTAGGTACTGAAAAGAGATGAACACTTGGCAGTCAAGAGAAGTCTTCCTGGTATGCCTCAACTATGACATCCAGGGTTACCCAAACTTTAGTATATTCATGGTAACACCTGGGAGTTTGTTAAACATAGATTTTGAGTCAGTAGGTCTCGGTGAAGCCTGAGATTCTTATAGTCCCAGCAAGTACCCAGGTAATACTTAAACGCTGCTCATCCCCAGACAAACTTGTAAATCATTCACTCCTTCTACAGGTTGAGTCCATCTTCTTTTGTCTATGATTCTTCTCATATTTTTATTTGTTAAATATCAAATTTCAGGTTCTTGCTTCCCTCTTGGGTTGACCCAAGAGGTATCCCTCAGTTTCTTGCAAGCTCTCCTGTACACTAACAAAGATGTATTATATGTAACCCAAAATATCTAGGTGTTTTAGGACCATCCAAACCTGCATAATTGCTTTTCCACTTAAACAAATTTTTTAATTACCTAAAAAATTTTTAAAAACTAAGACTCTACCTTAAGAGGATCAGAAATAATATGAGGACAGGAAGAATATTGAGAATTAAGAATTCTACTTCCTTTTTTCAAACTTGTTTTTATTCTCAATAATCTGGCCTGGGGCAACATAAAGGCCAACCTGGCACTACAGACAAATGCTTTCTATTAAAGTCTTTTCCAATTAGCAAGCACTACATAGAAGTGAGAGTCAACATCCTACATCATCTCACCTAACTCATATTCAAAATGAAGACTACTAGTTCCTACACTTTGGGGAGGTTGAAAAACAAGAAGCAAGATTTGTGGTCAAAATAAGCTTGTATCTTTTTATTTCGTAAAAAATTATTTTTTAGTAAGTGTAACTTTTAAAAAACCATGAATTTAGAACTAAAGGTAGCTCACTTTTATTAATCTACAAGTGAAAAATGCTTATCAGTGTCAGACATATCTCAATAGATTTTTTTTGTTTATATCTTTTATCATTTTCAATAAAAAAGGAATGCAAGATTGAAATCATTGTTTTGTAAGTCTATCTGAGTGGAAGTTTAAAGAATGACTTACTTCTGACTTTCTTTGTATTAAACTGGGAGGCAGTGGGTCAAAATCTCCTTTTACAATTACTTTTCAAAAAGTCTCCATGTAGCTTCTAGTTCCTTGCTATTTAGAGGAAAGTCCAGGGAGTTGTTAAAACTGAATATCTTAGACCCCACTTTAAAATTACTCGGTCAGAATCCACATATTAAAAGGATCACCAGATGATTCCAATGCATATTTATGCTTTTTTAGATGGGAAGAACAGAACTCAATGACAAAGTTTAAAAGTTACAATAATAAAAACATAGCTGTATATTAAAAAGAGATGCTATCAATTCTTTCCCAACACATCAGCATTAAGTATTGGGTAAATAATACTGTAGAGGACCACCAATTTGGTGGTCCTTTATAATATGATTTACTGTGTGACATAAAGTTCTATTTCTTCTTATTTTATATATTTCATAAAACGTATTACATGGATCCATATATAATAAATCAGAAAATACTTTTAAAGTCAATTAAATGTGTGTAATTATTTCAGAGTTTTTAACAGGAACCTGAAGTAATGGGTTTAACTATAATAGGAAGAAAGCCATGACTGTAAGTGCAGAAATAAGAATTAAGTAATTGATTTCCATTTTTGAAATATTTGAGATCAGACGACTAAAATAATAGTCATCGATTGTGACATAGGTGTTTCTTTTTCACTCTGGTCCAGATCTTGTAACATTATTATTCTCTTTCTCTTTCTGTCTTGGCATGTGTCATCTTCCTATTTAGTTGTTTTCCCTACATTGAACCTAATTCCTACCATTATTCCCAATAAGCAATTCCTTCTCTATTTCTTTATATTTATTTAGTCTTTATCTTTTCCATGCTTATCCCTACTATCTGGCCATTTCTTTAAACAAAGCTTATTTACTTATTGCATATTAATTGTTGTCTTTGTTCCTTCCCCATTCCTTACCTACCCTGGACCTTTCCTTCACCCTAAGCACATGCACACATGCACAGTTGTGCCTCTCTCATCACACTTCATACTAAAATACATTTACTGGCCCAGGTGTTTTGGACAACTATCACCTTCCCTTCTCATGGAAAATCCCTTAAGATTACACTCACGACTAAATCTTCCAAAGACCTAGCATAGTACATTGCATGTAAGAGGCACCAAGTGAGCACACTAAATTAATTAAAAATTAGAAAAAGAAAAACAACTCAAAAAGGGCCTCTAGATGCTAATGCAAGCTATTCCAAGGTAGCAACTAGGAGAATTTTTAGTCTAATCTTCATCATTTCAAATTGTACATAGATTGCTAAGAGGGATTTCCAGTCTACTTATCAATCCACTATTACAAGCCAACTTTTAATGATATCAATCTACAGTAATCTAACTTGTTTATTCAGCCACTGTAAGGCACTGGCCACTGGGGATACGAAAGTGATTAAGAATGTATGATGCAGTGAAGGAATAGGGAAAGAGGTCAACTTTCCTGAGGAGATCAGGAAGACTGAGTGGGCTTTTTAAAATTTTATTTTAATGTATTTAATTTCTATTTTTTTTTACTAGTTAATGCATTCCTATGGTTCATAATTTGAAAACAATAACAAAATAATACAAACACTGACAACAATAAAGCCTGGTGAGGATGTGGAGCAATAGGAACTCTCATTCCTTGCTGGTAGAAATGCAAAATTTATAGTCACTCTAGAAGACAGTTCAGCAGTTTCTTACAAAACTAAACATACTCTTACCATACTACACAGCAATTGTACTCCTGGGTATTTGCCCAAATGAGTTGAAAACTCACATCCACACAAGAACCTGCACACAGATGTATACAACAAGTTTATTCATAATTGCCAAAACCTGGAAGCAACCAAGATGTCCTTCAGTAGGTGAATGGATAAACAAAACTGTACTACATCCAGACAACAGAATATTATTCTACACTAAAAAGAAATGAGCTATCAAGCCATGAAAAGACATGGGAGAACTTTATTACTAAGTGAAAGTGCCTTATCTGAAAGTGATACTTACTGCAGGACTCCAAATATATGACATTCTGGAAAAGGCAAAACTATGACAGTAAACAGATCAGTAGTTAACAGGAGTTAGGGGAGAGTAAGGGATGAATAGGCAAAGTACAGAGGATTTTTAGGACAGTCGAACTATTCTGTGTGCTACTATAAAAAGTGGATACATGTCATTATACATTTGTCAAAACCCATAAAATGTACACCACCAAGAGTGAGCCCTAAGGTAAACTATGGACTTTGGGTAACTATGACATGTCAGGCTAGGTTCATCAATTGTAACAAATGTACCCCTCAGTTTGGGATTTTGATAGTGGGTGAGGCTGGAGCATATGGAGGCAGGGAGTATATGGATATATGAGAACTCTGTGTACTTTCTCCTCAATTTTGCTGTGAATCTAAAAGTTAAAAAGACAGTATAGTGAAATGTATTGTTCTCATCCTTGATCCCTGGCTGCTCAAGTGTCCTTTCCACATGCCCAATGTTTCTATTTTCCAGAGTGTACTTCCAGGGATTTTGAGGTATGTGCAAACTATGTATATTATATGTCATATCTATTGGTATTATTTCCCTCATTTGTCCTCCAGTAGTAGTGTACTACACTGTTTTGCACCTTACTTTTTTCATCTAATGATATAGCTGGAAGATTTTTCCATATTGATACAAAAAGAGCATCCTTCTTTTTTATAGCTATATAGCTTTGTATGAATGAAAAATAATTTATTTAGTAGTCTATTGATGGACATGGAAGATATTTCTAATCTTTGCTATTACAAACAACTGACAATGAATGACATTGTACCTATGTCATTTTGCAAATAGGTATATGTATTTGTAAGGATAAAGTCCTAGAAATGGAATTGTTAGGCCAAAAAATACATACATTTGTAGTTTTAACATATATTTCCAAATTTTCCTTTATATAGAATTGTACCAAATTACACTCCCTATGGCAAAGTATGACTGAGATAGATTCAGCAGGAATGTGTAATCAAACCTGTGAATCTTTTCCAATTTTCTGTTAAAAAATAGTGTTATGTTATAGTTTTAATTTCCATTTCTCCCATTACAAGTTAAGCATACATAAATATTTGAAAGCCACTTGTATCTCCTTTTCTTTGAACTATCTATTTGTACCATTTGTTCATTTTTCTACTGAATTTTTGGTCATTTTCTTACTAATTCATGGGTACTCTTTACATATTAAGGAAATTAGCCTTTATCTGTAAGAGTCACAAAGAGTTTTCTGATTCTCTTGTCTTTGGCTCTATATCAAGGGATTTTTGCCATACAGATTTTCTAAAATACACTTGAATTTATCAATGTTTTTTTATAGCTTCAGTAATTTTTGTCACAGAAGACCTTATCACTACAGGTGATTTTTTTTAAACTTCACATAAAAATATTATGACTACTGTTTTCATAGTTACATTTTTTACATCTAAATTTTTGAGTCATTTTTAATTTCTCATGATGCAGGGTATAAAAGTATAGCTGCACTTCTTTTTTTTCAATTAATCCAACACTATCTTGTTTTCCCACACCATCACCTCTGGTACAAGATGTCACTTTTATCATATACTAAATTCTTATAGGTCCACTTTTATGCTATTTTTCCATTGATTTTTTTTTTGACTCTTCATATACCAGTACCACACTGTTTTAATTACTGTAGCCTTATAACATGTTTTAACTTTAGCTAGGTGTGTATCTGTCATTACTCTTCTTCTCCAGGGTTTTTCTAGCCATACTTTCTTATTTTTCTACATTAATTTTAGAATCATCTTGTCTAGTTTGGAAAAATCCTATTAATTAACAATACTGTTGCTAAGGGTAGACCTTAAATGTCCTAATCACAGATACACAAAAATGCTGTGTGAGGTGATATATATGATATTAACTAATCTTACTGAGGGAATCATTTTGCAATATGTGTGTGTATATATATATATATATATATATATATGTCAAACCATCACACATATACCTTAAATTGACACAGTGTTCTATATCAATTATAGTTCAATAAAGGTGGGAAGAATCCTGTTGGTATTTCTGTTAGGATAATATTAATTTTATGTTAATTTTGGAAGAATTGATGACTTTAATGGTTTTGAACCTTTCTTCCAAATTAATGATATGCTGGCCTACTTGTTCAAGTCTCTTCTGTTCATTGGTTGTGTTTTTATTTTGATTTTACACATCTTGTTTCTTGCTAAGTTTACTCCTAATATGTTATCTTTCTTATTTTACAAATGGAGTATTTTCTTCCATTATGTTTTCTATATTGTCATTTGTTTCTTAGAAAGCTATTATTTTCAAACAGAACCACCCAATTGAATTATTTCACTATTAGGAGCTTAGTAGCAGTCTTAAAAATTTGATTGTCACTGTTTTTATGGCTTACAATTATGTCTCCTTTGATAGGGATCATTTTACTCATTCTTTTCTGATTTGTATTACTTGCATCAAAAGATTTTGGCTAGTATCTTGGCAACAACAACTGTGGTGATAATGAACACCTTTATCTTGTTCCAAAAGAATTTGAATCTTGAAGGATGAGTATGAGTTACAACTTTTGATTTTTAGTACCAGAAACCACTGGAGCATGCTGTATCAAAATGAGGAGAATTTATTATATAGAGACAGGGTGTCGCAAAAATTCAAGGGCAACTAAAACTATGGGAGTGGGAGTGGTATCTGGCTCTCTATGCCTTCTGTTTCTCTTCATATGTCTGCTTCATTCTTTCCTAGTTAGTTTTCTGCCACTCAGTCACATTAGAGGAAAATGGTTCACCCACAGTTACTAAGTTGCATGCTACAGATCAGACCACAAAGTCATATTTTTCCTCAGTCCATAAAGAAAGGAGTCTGACAGTTCTTTCCTGGTCCAACCAACTGTGATGATGAGAATAGGGTCACCTTACAAACATGGCTATGGGGAGGCAGGGGTAGGGAGCAAATATTTAATGACGTATTTTGAGCTGAGCATTTACTCCAAAAGGCAAGTCTACTATAGTGTACAAAAATGCACATACATAAATAAACATGCAATTCGGAAAGCTAAACAGCACTTGGTTGTGATTTCTGAAAGCATGTGAGCTTCTCTAAGATCCTCTGCCCTTAGGTTCGTTTCTCTAAAAGCAGAACCTGACACAGGGATTGGGATGCATGTCAATTATCAAGGGAGTGCCCTTTAAGAAAAATAGTAAGGGAAAGAGCTAAGCAGGATTGGGAAGAAGAAAGAGCCAAGGAAGAGTCTCAGGTAAAGTCCAGTCATGGCCTGATCTACAAGGCTCCTTTGCAGAGTTTTCACCCTTTGACATGAGAAAGTGGACTTTTTGTATTCCCTTAGCAGTCAGTTATTGAGAGGGATGCCTAGAATTCTGTCCTAGATCAGGAGGAATTTTAGGAAGATTTACATATATGAAAAAATAATGAGACATAAGAACATTAAACCAGTGTACCATACTGGAGATTTCAGAGGACAGTCTTAGAATTAAACTCTAGTAAAATACTCCAAAAACTTGAGTAATGGTGCTTAATATCTTTGCTCACTTATTGAGTGGGGTTTGAAAGAATTTCCACCAACACCAAGGAAGTTGAAGAGATAGCAATGATAAATTGTTCTAAATAACATAAAGCAAAGACTAAAAGAAATACCAATGATATCGTGTTGCTAATAGGCAGATCCATTAGACAAGAATGGGAAGGGAATGCCACAGAGTCCTTTGCCTACACATTCGTCTCCTTGGTGCAAGTGGGTATTGTTCTGTACCCCATGGCAGGATTAGAAATACCGCCAGGGAACAAGTACACAAAGTTGTTATGGAAACCAGAAAGCTTCAGCTCAGAGTTATTTACAGGGAACTTTCAGGATTATCATATTCAATAAAACCAACAGTTTGGCTTCACTCAGTACCAATGCACCCCAATCAAGTATCTATTTTGAAGGGTCCTTCAATCAGCTAGACTCAAGAATTAGTGGATGGGAGTCCCAAGGCAAAGTGTAATTTGTGTGTCATTTCTGTATTATGTATTTGATGCTTGTTTGCACTTGCCCCAACCATTGTGCTAGTTTCCATAGTATAGGAACAAGGTAGCTGTGGATGGCTACCATGGGTGGGGAAAGATTTCCTCCCACGTAACTACTGTCTGTGTTGCCCAATACTGGGAGACTGCAGGACTTGTCTATTCACATTCAACTCTGAGGCTTGGCAGTAACCACTTGTCTCTGGCAGTCATTTTTGTTCTTAATTGTGAATTGGAATTTTTCCACTATCCAAGAGGATCTTTACAAAAAGTTGTGGAGTTTGTTTTCTGCCTTTTTTGTTGTTGTTGAGAAAATGAGGATTTTCATCGCCTTTGAAGGATCGTTTGAACCGTTTGATGTTTCAGCAGATGAAACTGTAGGGGCTGTCAAGCTGATGATACAGGTATGTACTTCGTTCCTGAGCTACTAAAATGTGTATTAATTTTAACTATGCAGCAAAATTTAAGCTGCACAAGGGTAGAGGTACTATTAGGTACATTTTCAGCTAACACGGAACTGATAGTCTTTGAAAATATTTGCTTACACAATAGCTTGATAAGAAGATAGTAACTATACTTCAGTTTAAGAAAAAAATAAGATAATAACTATAGAGGTGTTAGGAAAACAAAACAAGTTAGTAAATTCTCAGAAAAAAAAAGTTTTCAATTTCTCTTTATGAAATCTGTAGGTTGTGCATAGGCCATATAGTATTACTACAATTCTTCATAAAAGGACAAAAGCAGGACATTAACTCTAGGCTAGATAAGTGGAGCATGCCAATTGTCAGGTTGATGGCTTGTTTACTGAGCAAGCAGCTATGAAAAAAACCAAAAGATTTTGGAGGTGGAGAGAACTTTCAAGAATTTCTGGGGTTTAGTCTTATTTTGCATCCAGGGAAACTAAAGCTCAGAGAGGTTGACCATCTTACCTAGGATCAGTGAAACAAAATTAGAAATAATTTGAGTGCAGTATCTTTCTTACAAGTTTCTTATAAATATCCACTCTAAAGTAGGAAATTAAGACAAATATTTAGGTCCTGACCATAAAACAGTATTTAACTGGAGATGATCATTCCCATTTGCTAGGTAGCATCTATTGAATTATACTTACAAGATATATTCAGTAGATTACTGTGATCACTGAAATCTAGATCTTCTAATACAGAGGTTCTCAAACTTTATGCCTCATGGATCCCTTTGGCTGTCTGGTGAAGCTTATGGACTCCTTAGAATGTCTTTAAATGCATAAAATAAAATACATTCAAAGAAAAGGAACCCAGTTATACTGAAATATAATTTTCAAACATTAAAAGACAAATTTGTGATATAGCAACATGTGGGCTTCTTTATTAATACATTAACAAATTCTAGCAGTGTATCTAATAACCATTGTCATTTCAAAATAGTGATCAATACATTTTGAGATATCTGCAACAGTTGTAATGTGATGTGAAAATACCTATGATTTCTACTGGTGACAAAGTCACAGGTACAGCCAACTACAACTATTTTAGTTTGTTGTCTACATGCATAATTGAAAGAAAATCTCAATTTCATTTACAGTTAATAAAAATAAAACACTTTCCCATTTATTTATTCTATACATAAGCTTTTGGTGAAGGCTATATAGAGTCCAAGAAGCCCTATCTAAGACTTTTTCCTCCATCACAAACAATTTTACAATGCTCAGTGGAAAAGATGTAAAAGAAAAAATATTACATTGCTGGTCTAGTACCATAGAGATGTACTGTTTTCATGATTTGCTATTGATTTTTAAGGATTATTTCCATATTAGTCTCTCTGAAGATGAACAAGGCAGGCGGTATCTGGAGCTGATATATGCTGGAGCAGCCCTAAAGGACAGCTGGAGTCTTGCTGATGTTGGAATATCTTTTTGTTCAACTCTCAAATGCTCTGTTAAGGTATGATGACCAGAAGAACACTTGTCCAAGATGTCTACTTCATTTTGAATAAAATTAGGGATAATTCAAAGGTAATAATTTTATAAATTAGGAGGAGAAACCTGTTCTTGCCTTCCCTTGCCTTCTCTCTCTCCCACGTGTGTAACTGGCCTTATGCACAACTTGTGCTATAAAGGGAAGTAAGGAGTGGAGACTGGATAGTTTCCTTTGTTTACTCTTTCCCTCCCTTCCCTCACCCATAATTCTTGTTGCCTGCACCAAACGGTCATCACACAGCAACCCACAAACCAATATTAGAACAAGGCCAAAGGGTGGATCATTAATGTGGGAGAAAGATTAGATCGCTTCAGTTGGTCCACAATAGATTAGGGGCAGTGGAGTGAGGAAGGGAAGAGAGGAAGGGAAGAAATTTTCAGTAATAATAAGAATGAAGGGGTAGTTTTTACATCCAAATCCAGCCCAAGTAGCTATTCATGAATTAGGTGTACATACAAAAGAAATAGTCTTTTCCATTTATAGGTTCTTTAATTAGTGTTGCTTAACTTGGGGTCCATGGGTGGGCTTTAAAAACTTTACAGAACCCTACAATTACAAAATATGCAAAATGGAGATTTTCTAGATGGAGGACTCTTAACTTTAGGAAATTTTTTTAAAGAGACAAGTAGGCTAAAGAGTTTAAAGGCTGTTCTCTGGGGGTAGGAACATTAGTCAATACTAGTTCTTTACCCAGTAAGAAAACATGAGTCTCAGGGAATTTAGTAAAGCATATATTTTCTGCTAAACAGCACTAATTTTCTCATATTTAACATTTTAAAGAAATGTCATGGTAGCCAAAGCTCTTTTTGTTTTAATATGTTTTAGTGATTGTCTAAGTGGGAAGTCTATGTTTAAAAGGAATCCCCTAAAATATTTATTATTAAGTAGTAAAGACAAGTCACAGAAAAATAAGTATTGTATGATTCCATTTATGTAAATAAAAAGACTGCATGTGTGTATGTATTAATGTTTTATGAGCATTTATTCATGTGCTATTTTTATATTCTTGAAGAAAGTTTAATTATCAAAAAGAAATAAAAACAACTTCTTCTCTCCTTCTGACTCCAAAAATTATAGTATAATATAGTACTTTTTATAGAAGACTAAATTCCATGTCATTTCTTAAATGTCTTTTATGTCCTTAAATATATTTGTATACTGGGTTTTTGAAACTGTACAGGATAAACCATCTAAAATTTCTTGGATTTTCCAATGCCAAAAATGATGTTCAAAAGTTTTTGTTGTTTGCTTACTTGGAGATAGTGGTAGAAATTCATTACTAAAATTTGGGATGGCTGGAGAAATGTGATTAAGTTATGGTTATTGAGGGATGGTGTGTTAAAAGAATTAAGATTCTATTATTTAACTAAGCACTGACTTTTTCTTAAAAAAATTAAAATTTTCTTTATCTTTGACTAAGTACATTCAATTGCTATTCAATTCAGAAGATCAGAAAAAGAAACAAAGTAAAAAGTCTCCCTCCAACCTCTGGCATCCAGTTTCCCTCCCCAGAGGCAATGTATTTTTATAATTTTACTTGTAAAAATATTTCATAAATTTTGTCAGTAAAGCATCAGTTAGCACAGTGATGCAAGCTGCCTTTGCACTGAACCCTAAACCTTTCCTGGGGTTTAAACTGCTAATGAAAAAAACAAGAGTGTAGAGGCAATGGGCCTATTCAAGAAAGCAGACTAGAATCAGACATCACAGGACTGGCCAACAGGAAGAGTTTAATTAAAAACTCTCAGATTCCATGGAAATCTTACTGATCCTAATCTTCACCTTCTCCAGTGGAACCACTTTTAGAGAATTTCTTGTCACTGGTTTGGGGGAGGGAAATAATACTATGAGTCTGATGGAAGAGAATTACCTGCAAAGGCCATATATATTGGTTTTCATCCTAACTTAGCTCCTGTTTAGTTAGATAATAAAAAACAGGCCTTTTCTAAAAATCCACACTATTTACTATGTGTGTATGATAACAGTACAAAATGGGCTTACAACAAAAATACTTCATGAAAATGTTCCATGCCCTAAGGACTGCAGTCATAGCAGCTCTATGCTGTTTGCTCTAGCTTAGGTAACCAAAGGCTGCCTTCTATGGCATGTTGTTGATTTATTGCATAATTAGATATATGCAAATTTAAGTAGAACCTTTCGTTTTCAACCATGTTGCTGCATGTAATTAGATCTATCTTCTGAAAATCTAGAAAGTTAGAGTCTCTTTATTTTGGTACAACTTAGAAATATCAAGACATTAACCAACTTTGGCATAGTTTAAAACTTCAAATAAACAATTTCTTGTTTTAAAATGATACAAGTTGATATTATGAGTCATGAAGTAAGTCCAAAATATTTGGTTTCTTTATGGTCCTTATATTTCTGTGTGGATATGAGGTTTTGCTTGTGTGAAAAGAAGGAAAGACATTAGATACAGTAAGAGGTAATCTGCTCTTAAATACATATTTTAAATAGTCAATACATTTCCAGTTTCCCTGAGTTTTACACCTTCTTTAATGGTAATGGAGCCACCTTTGGAAAAATGAAGAGGGGAGTGACCTAAGAATAGTGAGGAAAGAACATTACATTAATTTTTCCTTCTTTGGCAAAAAACTACAGAGACTATAAGAAATATTTTCTATGGTACTTAAGTACAAGTTCTATTAACACAGGAGTCAGTCCCACCCATTCACCGCGGCCCTGCTGCAGTTCGCTGTGTTCCCATAAAACACGGCACGCGTTCCCATAAAGCACAGCACGTGGCATTGCAGAGGCCCAGGTTGTCAGTCCAGCATGTGGAGGTGCCGATGCATTTTCCTCCTCCATTCTCACCCGTGTCGTTGTGGAAACTATTGCTTGAATTTTGCACTGTTGTCACCCGGTGCCTAGAATAGTACTTGGCACATGTTAGGCTTTCCATAAATATGTGTTAAATAAATGAGATGATAAAGGCTTGGAGAGGTAAAGTATGAAAATTAATAAGAAAGTATGTGATTGTTGTCAGAAATGTCCCAGCAAGGTATTGAGGCATTTCAGGGTTGGATTCCCTCCCTTAGCGTGGCCTCTCTGTCCTCTCTACCCTAAAGACAAGGTGCTCCTGCATCCTTTCCCTTTGCCCTATCCATTTCCCTATCCCTCAGTTGCAAGCAGCAGAAAGGAACCCTGAACAATTTAAGCAGAAAGTGAACATATTGGAAGGCTATGAATACAGTCTTTACAGGAAGATTGGAGAATTGGGCTCAGAGATTATGCAGCCAGAAACAATACCTAAATTATGCCCCAGACCTAGTCAAGGCCCCACCACTGCAGCCATCCCTGAGCCCTTGAAGCAGGCCTTGGATGCAGTGGCCAGCTCTGCTGCCAGGCCAGCAATGCTTCAGGTCGGCCCCTGCCAGAGAGGATTCCCTGTGTCGGCTGCTTCTCTGCCTTACTGGCTCCTAATTCAAAGTGGGGTGGATGGGTGGGCCTGACGGGGAGCCCCCTAGTCACAAGTCTGGACCCTGCTGTAAAGGGGACTGAGAAGCAACTGGCAGGTTTGCCTCCTATAAAGTGTGAGGTGGGCTCAGGCTCCCACCCCAACTTGTGGTTTCCCTGCCTCCTTCAATCACTTACTCCCAACAACTTGGGCTGGGTTAAGATTTTGTTTCCCTTTCTGGCATCCTTGGAATGGGCTAGGGTTAAAACTTTGTTACTCTTTTCTGGCATCCTTGGAATGTTGTTTTACAGGAAGAGATTGGCTTAATTGTGTTAGAACTGAGTAGATGTCTATCAGACAAGTTGGAGAAGTTTGAACTATATTAGTAAGTCTAAAATTGATTTAAAGTACGTTTTAGCTTTTGAAAACACTGTTAATGTATAAACACCAAAATCCAAGAGACACATAATATGTGAATTTAGATTTTAAATACATTTTATACACAAAAACATGTATAAACCTGCTTCTTAAAAATGTATAACTTAGAAATGAAAACATGTTCCTAAAAAAATGACTATTTCTTCTAAGGTAAATAGTAAAGAATTTGGTGAAGAAAAATTGCAATTAAGTGTCCTAGACTCCAAAGATAACCTCTCCAGGATGACTATCATACAAAAAGAGGAGTTTATGAAGACATCATAACTTTAATTATTCAGTTTAACAAAAACAGACCTGATTTCCTCTTTTGGTCTCCTCTGAAATAGTTAGGGTAAGTTTCTGCTTATTTGGTGCTATAACTCCAAAGTAGCAAAACCAAAAAAGCAGAACTTGTGAAAAAAGTACAGCAGTGTGAGAAGTGACTTGTGGTTGCCATGGGGAGGGGTTGGGGTTGGGGAAGGAGATAAACAGGCACAAAAATTCTCAAGCATAGTATCAGTTGGTCATGGAGATGATCACATCATGGAGAACATAGCCAATGCTTCTGTAAGATTATCCTATGTTGACAGATAGTAACCACACTAGAGGGAGTGAGGATTTAATAATATGGGTAACTGGTGAGCCACTGTATATACTTGAAACCAATTAAGATTGTATATTAACTATACTTCAATTTAAAAATAAAGGACCTTCCCAAAAAGAAGTACAGCTGTTCAAAATCTGCATTAACTTCCTTTTTCTTTCTGTTTCTCTTTAACTTTTCCTCTTTTACTGTTAATGCCCATGTATGTATTTACAGTGAGTTTGACTTTTTTTAAGAAGAAAGTAGAATTATTCCATGAAGTAAATCTCTGTATTTTATTGAAAGGTGAGACACTTTGCATGTACCTCCTACCATGGTATCTTGATGTATTTGTGAAGGAAAAATTCTGATTTTACTTATGTCCGACAATGATTTGTGTATGGTATTGTCTATTTAGTAGCATCTGAGTTCCTAGTAACTAACAGTGTTCCCTTGTTCAGAATATTTGAGGAGAGGTATCTTACAGCCAGATACCTTCTCTTATGTCGGTAAGGTGAGTTAGCAAGTTGCTGTTAATCAGCATCTACCTGGTCCGTCTCCATCTAACCAACATGAAGAAATGTCTCCAACTGGTGTGCTTCCTCTGAACTTAAAATGCATTTTCCCATAAAAATAAGGTATATAAAATGGTGGATATACAGAATTAAAATAGTGCAAAGAGAACTACATGACAAATACATTAAGAATTAAATGGGCCAGATGCTAAAAAAAAAAAACATGAACACGGTTGTTAGTTTTCTTGAGACTTACTTCCTTGCACTTTTGACTTTCAGCTAGATGGCCAGATATTTTGCAATTGTTCCTTATTACTTGTTTCAGAGCTTTATGTATACTTATGTCATAGATGTTTACTCATATTCTGAGAAGCTCCCTTTTAACTTACCTTACTTCCTAACATCAAATAGTAGCTAGTTAACTCCTAAGAGTGACTTGCTCTTTTGCTACTTTGCGTGGAGCCATAACAAGGCATAGTACTAAAGAGAAATCAGAGTAGTCATGAAAGAAATAAAGAACAGCTATTATATAAAATATAATTTTTCTCTCTTCCCCTCTTTTTACTCAGTTCTCATAGGAATTTCTTCCTACCTAAAAGTATCACATGGATGAGATTGGGCCTTAATGGAGCCATAGGAAAGCCAGAGTATGGTGGAAGGGAAAGGGTGAATCCCAGGTCCTTTCACTTTTTACTGAGCAGGTTTAGGACAAGCTGTTCAGAAAGATTATTCTAACTAAGCACTGTAGACTCAGGGGGCAGTTCAGCTTGCTGGATGGTTTTACGCTCTGCAGAAGAGTGCCGGAACCTGCTCCCAGCCATCTGAGTCACTGAATGGGCCCTAGATCAAAGCATTGCACTCTAGAACTCTAAGCTTTCATCAATATCATCACTCCTTAAAGTCTCTTTCAAAGAGATCTGCATGTTGACGATATTATGGCAATGTGTTATCTGGAAAGAGGGGAGTGAACTTAATGTATTATCAGCCTGAAGGCAGGGAGGGGCCCCTGAAGAAATTGCAGATGGATGGGAGGAGGGGGAGGGGAACAAGGGTGGAGCAAGAAAGCAGTGACTGCCTGGAGCCCCCTTGAGCAGCTGCAGGCCACGTGCCCACTCTTCAGGTTTGATCAAGGCCCCCCTCAGGGAGTCCCATGCCCCTGGGCACTCAGTGGGGCATTGCGCACTCCCGGCTGCCAAGGCAAAACCAAAGCATTGAAGACAAGCAGGACTGTCCAGTCTGCTAAAGAGGATATTGAGCCAGTTTCATTTTTTTGTTCAAAAAGTGAAAATATTTATAATCTTCTCCTCTCCTCCCCTGTCCTCCATTTTTCCTGTTTGCTATGTTTTTAGTTTTGGTTTGGCTTGATTTACCTGTTGTTTATAGAAGGATTAGTATTTTCCCCAAACTTTCCATCTTAATTCTACCTCAGATATATCAGTTCCATTTGCTTTCCTATTTCAGAAATAAAAGGAACAAAGGAAACTTTTTTTCACTCATATTTAGAACTTCCCTTTTTAAATAGTAAAAACAAATATACATGGTTATTTTTTTTAAAGTCAGACCATACTGACAATGTAGAGCATAAAATGATAAACAAAACTCACCTCCCACCCGGAACTCAGTTCAACTCTCCAGAGATAACCTCTCAGAGAGGATTTTTAGAAACTGAAGGTTTAGAATCCACAGTATTTCCCAACTAAAGCTCAGTACAATGGAGGAGCTGTTTCTAACCTAACACCTCCATAAGCATAGCCTGGATATAAGTTATCAACATTCCTCTTGTGTATCTGGGTCTGTAGACTAAGAAGGAGGGTCTCAAAGCCCTCCCAAGTCTCCTTCATTTACTCAAAACAGGAGGCCTCATTAATACCCTCAGGAGAGAAGAGCAAGGCTCAGACCAGAAGTCAGGGAACTTAGCTGGCCTGTGATTTCATCCTCAGCACCCTGTTGTGGGAGCTAGAGGCACTCAGAGCCACCCTCTGAAATGTTTGTCCCTAGTCCCAACCTCCAGACAGTCCTTAATCCTGAGTTCCCTCTTTTCTCTCCCTTTAGGAAGAAAATAAGCCAACTCTCTACGTGTTCAATGCTGTGATCCAAGAGACAATGCCGATGATGGAGTGCATTTCTTTTCTTGGTAAAAAAGTGTCTGATCTGAGGACAATGGTATCTCTGAGATGTGGCTTCCCTGTGAGTGTCTTCTGTCTCCGGACCCCAAAAGGACTGGAGATGTATGACTGCAACACCCTCGGGGACTACAAGGTGGCCATCGGTACTGCCCACCATGTGTGATATGAGCTACTACTCAGCACTAGGGTTCTTTGATACCAGATTTGCCACCAATTGATAAATTGTTTCTTAACTAAAACCTCTGTGATGGCAGTGGGGCTGTAAATTAGCAACACCCTTTTCTGGTGTCTGGGTCTCTAGTAAGAAAGATAAGGCCCCATATCTTGTTCTCTTTACTCAAAGCAGAAGAACTTGGTAATATCCTCAGGATGAAAGAGTGAGATTCATACCAGCTTATATTTTTCTCTTTCAAGATACATTTTGAGTATATATAGAAACAAGTTCAAATACATATTCTTTTTCCTCTTTTTAACACAAGTGGCAGCATATGATACACACTGTTCTGAATCTTGCTTTATGCAATCTCATTTTAAAATATTGTCAGTTATATTAAACAACCTTGAACAGTGTGAAGCCAAAACTATTCAGGCTGAACCACTGCCTCGGTGAACTGGCATTCATCCCGGATAGACACATTACAGTTCTCTTTAAATATGCTTCTTCTAGGTCGTGTCTGCCATAGCCATACACCATTAAGACAAAGTCAAAGCCTTATCAGATGTATTTTAACCATATTGGAAAATGGTTCAAACCTTATAGAGATTCTTGCCTGAGGTGAATGAGTCTCTGCTGACAATCTGCACATCTTTAAGTGATGTACTATGACATTTGTTGCAATGGAATTTGAGTCCTCCCAATTTACAGCAGGGTTCTGTAGAGTTAAATAGTTTTGCTTTTTAGAACTGTTGAATTTGCATATATTGTTACTTCCTATTTTACTGGCTTATTCTCTCATGTTATTTTTAATTGAGGGCTCTCAGAACTTTGCCATCAATTATCATCCCTGTTTTTGATCAGAGGAAGAGATGTTCTAGGATTTGCCCCTGAGCACCTCACTGTACAGCAATTACCTGCTCTGTGTTCGTGCTGGGGATCAGCTCTGCCCAGAACATAGTGGGGCTTATGTGAGTAAGAGCACTCAAGGGGCATTTATCCCCAAGCAACTTGTGATTTACCTCTTTAATGAAATAACAAAGGAAAAAGGAGAAAACTAGAGTGACTGCTTTTCAGGCCTCTGCTACTCAGATTGTGACATAACATTTTAGAGCTGAAAAATAATTTCGAAATGGTGTGGCCCAACCCCAAATCTTTATATATTTAAAGAAAGCCAAAAGGTTCTGAATGGTTAAGTGACTTGCTCAGGTGGTGTCAAGGACAACACATTAGCCCCTTAAAATGACCCACCAGCAGTGAAGGTTTTCAAACGTCAGGTTACAGGCTAGAGCAGGAACAGGGTCAACTGCTTTGGCCACCGTGAGAACACAGAGCATGGGAGGAGAATCCAGGAGAGAACTGGGAAAGGAAGGGAAGGAAGAGTCTTTGGCCTGCTTTGCATCTTTTTTTTTTTAAGGTTTTATTTAAACTATTTATTTACACTCTTATGAAGGTTTCACATGAAAAAACAATGTGGTTACTACATTTACCCATATTATCAAGTCCACACCCATACCCCAATGCAGGTACTGTCCATCAGTGTAGTAAGATGCCACAGATTCACCATGTGCCTTCTCTGTGCTACAGTTTTCCCCGTGACCCCCCACACCATGTGTTCTAAAAATAATACCCTTCAATCCCCTTCTCCCTCCCTCCCCACCCGCCCTTGGACATCTGTCCCCTCCCCTTTGGTAACCACTAGTCCCTTCTTGGAGTCTGTGATTCTGCTGCTGTTTTGTTCCTTCAGTTTTGCTTTGTTGTTTTACTCCACAAGTGAATGAAGTCATTTGGTACTTATCTTTCTCTGTCTGGCATATTTCACTGAGCATAATACCCTCTAGCTCCATCCATGTTGCTGCAAATGGTAGGATTTCTTCTTATGGCTGAATAATATTTCATTGTGTATATATATATACCACCTCTTCTTTATCCATTCATCTACTGATGGACACTTAGGTTGCTTCCATATCTTGGCTATTGTAAAAAGTCCTGGGATAAACATAGCAGTGCATATGTGTTTTTGAATCTGAGAAGTTGTATTCTTTGGGTAAATTCCAAGGAGTGGGATTCCCGGGTTAAATGGTATTTCTATTTTTAGCTTTTTGAGGAACCTCCATATTGCTTTCCACAATGGTTGAACTAGCTTACATTCCCACCAGCAGTGTAGGAAGGTTCCCCTTTCTCCGCATCCTTGCCAGCATTTGTTGTTCTTAGTATTTTTGATGCTGGCCATCCTTCCTGGTGTGAGGTGATATCTCATTGTGGTTTTAATTTGCATTTCCCTGATGATTAGTGATGTGGAGTGGCCTGCTTTGCATCTTATCTTTACCTGAAGCACCCCTAGCATTCCTTAAGTAGCCAGACCACCTTTTTTAACTGGAGGGTGAAGAAATCCTTGATCAGCCTCTCTGCCAGGTTCTCCTCTTTGTAATCAATGAGTCATCCCCTGGTGCTGTCAGGAGTTGAACCTTGGCCCTTTTCCAAAGACAATGGAAGACCAGAAGGTTTTGGATAAGCAGTTAAGCTTAGACTGAAAATCAAAGATTTAGGTAGTTCAATTAGTCACTGTACCTACTAGCTGCAGAGAAACACACAAAACTGCTTCTGCACACCGGGCATTTAGGGTGAAGTGGGAACAACAAGGCATGCACATACACTCAGTTATGATCCAGCAAGTCAGCTCAGTGCAGGCTGAGGGGCCCAAGGGAAAGCATTCTGGAGAATGTTGGGCCTGAGCACACAAATGTGTGGGATATATGAATCATCTGAGAGGAGGAAGGGAAAACATTCCAGGCTTCCAGCCCAGGAGGAAAACATGAGCCACAGGTTCATGAACATGGGCATAATCCAGGGAAGACGGAAAGCAGGAGATGGTTCTGAAGAGCAGAGAAGCCTTGCTGAGACCAATGGGAAAGAGCTGAGGTCAGACTGAGGAGCATTTCAGGGGTGAGGCAACAGGGTGCAGCCCTCATGTGCTTGTAACCAGAGCCATGTCCATTCTGGAACAGGACTGTTTTAACAGACGTTTAATCTGGCAGCCAGCAGCATGAAATATAAAGGTGTGAGGAGGACTGAAAGCAGGGAGATATGCTAACTGGTGCTTTTGGTAATGCCCATATTAACTAATTCTCCCAGCAATGGTAGAGACAAATCTAAGACACTCAGAAGAAGAGAGAGAATGGCGTGTGGGATCACATTTAAGAAGAGGGAAACACCAGGGCTCTGATACCAGAACACTGGTTGTGAAGTTGGAAAAGGAACTTATGCTTAGGGTCCTAAACTTTACATACAAGGAAATTCAGAGTACATTTTTTTCCTGAAAGTTACTCTTAGTGGAAAAGCTGTAAGTACAAATGACGTCTTCTAATTTTCCTCCATAACAAACATGGAGCTGAGACCTGAGTAATGGGCTGGGTTAGGAAATACTGCTGTTGGCATCCTGCCCATGGAGTTGGGCGCCCAGCCCTATGAGAGGTGTTTTCTTAGAGGGGGACACATCAAGGGCCAGTGCTCCAGACATGCCAAAGGCAGGACTAGGATAAGAGGAAACAAGGGAGCTGTCAGAGTCAGGAGAACTGGGACTTTGCATTGTCACAGATGACAAAGAAAAAACTGTGTTCAGGCTGCTGGTGAAAAGCCAAAGATGATGTCTGAGAAGAACATTTGATGTGGCTTCAAGGTCATTGGTGAGCTCAGAGAGAGAAGTTTTAATAAAATGGATGGAGACAAGAAGATTGCAGAAATTAAGAAGATAAGTAATAAGGGAATAAAGGGATTTTTTGGTGGTAGAATATTTGATAGTTAACTTATAAGGAATTTATCAAAGCTACACATCTCCCAATATGTGTGATTTTGTGATTTTTGTGACTTGAGGTTTAGTGTCACGATATTAAGTCCAAGACACACCCACTCCTATTCTTGTATCAACCAACCTATGTGGGACTGTTGTTTATTTTAGCCCCATTTCTGGTTCTTAAATCTACCTTCGCCTTTGCTTTCCTCCTGCTTATCTATGTACTGGTCTTCTTGTTGTTCTGTCTATATTTTATATATGCTTATAAATTGATATTAGTCCTTTCTGGAACAAGGTGTACCTAAACAAATGAGTGAGTGAATGAAGGACTTTCCTTTACAGGATGGTGCCATGGGTACATTTCATTGTAAATGCCTCGTGGCATGTGTTCATAGCCAGACGGAGCAAATAATACCTGAGGGACTGTTCCAGGAGCAGGAACAGCTTAGACCCAGGAATCTGGGCTGGCTCCAGAGTCCCTCTACCAGGCATAGGCCCTTGGAAACCTACTGTGTCATTTTAATTCCTTTTATAAGTAAGAACACTCAGGCTCAAAGAAGTTAAGTGACCTGCTGAAGGTCATACCACTAATAAATGGTAATCACACACTCAGGACTGGGTTTTTCCCAACAATTTATACTGCATGCCTTTATTGATTCCTATGTTTATTGGTGATCTTTAAGTTCTGATCAATGTTTTGGTTTATTTCCTGGTAGGGGAAACCCAAATCAGATAAATGGTTTCCACATTCAAGAAGAAAAATCCCAAACCAGATAGGCAGATACTGACCCCAGAGAGTGAAAAAGAAATCCAGAAACTTAGGGTCCAGGGACCACATGAGGAGAGGTTGAAGACAATTCCCCAGAATAGGCACTGTTGCAGCTACTTCCCTGCCTGCTTGGCGTCGTAGGGGGGGTTTGCAAGTAGAGGGATCTGAGAGCGGGCAAGTGGGTGGGTCTAGACTTTGTAAATACATACAATTCTGTGGGCCTCTTTAGAAAAGTAATCCAAAATTATGAATAAAGAATTAGAATGCTCATGTAGTGAGAGGCCCTGAAGCTTAATTAAGTCTCATTAATTTTACTTTCATTTTGGCTAGAAATCTTAGTTATATTTCCTGGAGCAACATAGTGTTTTTTGAGTAAATTTCTATTTCCCACAGAATTCCTAAGCTTATGAAGAAATTTAATGTTTTACAAAGGAGGCATGACAAATCAGTTGGGATGGAAGATTGTCCAATAAATCATGCTGATTAACTTACTTAGAAAGTCTCTGGACATTCAAACTTCAAGCCTTAATGTAAAAACCATCCATTGCTATTCTTGTTCTTTGAGGACTTAGGACTGCTTCATTGCAAGAAATGGAAATTTATAGTTACAACATCGGTAATATTTGCTCCTAGATAGAGAATAAAAGGAGAACATAATACAGGGAGGGCTTGATAGATGTGTTCTACTGTTAATGAGGATTTCAATCATATAGCCTGTATATACTCTGTAGTTTTCAGAATTAGGGCTCATCATCAGTGGACAGGCTAACCAAGGGAGAGCTGAGACCCTGAGGCCAGGCAACCACTTAGGGAAGGTCAGATGGGCCAGGAAGAACCAGCTTGTAGACATCTCACAGAGGGAGATTAGCTTCAAATAAGTCCTGCTGGTGGGATCCTAGGATAGGCAAGTATGTCTACAACCGGCAATTGGTAAGACTGAAGAAGCCAGAAGGTGAGACTCAAGGAGACCCAGCAGGAAGCCAGTAGGTGAACCATAGCATAGTATCAAGGTAGTAAATGAATAAATGGATGAATGACATAAAAGGTGGGAAACCAGTCAAGGTGGTTGTTGACTTCAGAGGCTCTGACAATATACAACAGACAGCTAAACCCAGAGATTGGAGTTCCAAGAAGGAACTTCCGTTCTAGGCTCAGAGAACAGAGATGGAACCTCAGTTCTAAAATCCAAAGGTAGAGAGGGATACTGGGTCATAAGGTGAGGACTTGGTCAGGAGGAAGAAGGCAAACTACTAGATTGGGACAACTGAGCAGGATGAATCATTAACACCAACTTCCCACCAAACTTCTGAGCTACTGGCCTGGAATCTTAACAAATCCCCTCCTACTGGAATTAAGATTGTTGGCTGGGCCTGGGGCTGGGCTGTTTCTTCAAATTGAAGTTGCGTGGCCTCAGCTATGGGGGACGAAGGAGGCTGGAGTACGGCACCTGGCTAAAGCTTTCTAATGCTCATCTGTGAATGATTTGCACAGTAAACTAAAAATAGAGTAAATCATTTACATCAGGAATAAATGTACTTGGAACAGTGTTTAAAATCCTTTGTTTCCAGCGCTACCCATAAGAATCAAACATTTTATAAAGAAAATTTAAGTACAGCTTGAAGCTTTAGAGAATCTAAATCTATTATGTCAAGATGATCCATATTTTGGAAAATGTTTATTAAGGCATTTCTATAGGATATCTGCAGAACCACTACAGAATAATACCATAATTACCTAGCACAAAGAGTGAACTCTCCCAACTCAGGCCAGATTTGTAAGGTTTGAGGCAGGTTAGACTCAGGTTAAAGGGCAATAATATAGATCAGGATCTGTGAGTAAGCAAGCATGGCAAATAGGAATCAGTACACAAGGAAAGTGAAGCCAAGGTCAAGAAATCCATGGCCAGGGTAGGGAGTAATGGAGGAAGAGCTGTTTCAAGCCATTTCGAGATTATAGGTTATAACACAAGATCCAGAAAGAGATGGATCAGCAGAGAGAACATATACTTAGGTGTGTGTCTACCTGTGGAATGGAGACAAGAAGGGAAAGACAGGGAAGTAGAAAGGAAACTGAAAGGAGAAGGCTTTCTAAGTATTAGAAAGAGTCCTAAAGACATAAATTCCACGCCAAACTCTATGCCCTGCTTGCTGAGTAACCTCAGGCAGTTTACCCATATTTTTGGGCCTCAGCTTCCCAGTCTGTACAAGGGGGCAACTGAGTCTTTTAGGACCTCTTTATCTTCAGCATTCTGTGACTCTAAGATTATGGATGTTACAATATGCCAGCCAACAAAAACAAGCAGGGCTCCAAAGAGCTAATGACACCTGCCTTCTTTCTTCCCTCCTTCCCTCCTTTTTTCCTTCTCATCTGCAAATACTTATTATGAACCTACTTTGTTTCTGAGCCTGAGGATGTGTATGGATAAACCAAGTCACACATATGCCCAGCTCTACTGCCATGGCCATCACCTGGATGCGAAAGCTGTCAATCCATAGGCTGTCCGTGACATCAGCGGTGACAGCTGAACCAATTAGAGTCTTGTTTGAAGACAAGTATAACATAGAGAGCAGGGACATGGACACAGGGGCCAGACTGCCTAAGCCCAACACCTGGTTCCACTAGTTACTGGGTTTGTAAAACCTAAGCAAGTTATTTAAGCTCATAAAGCCTTGGTTTCCTCAGCTGTAAAATGGAGACAATAATACAACTTGTCAATTAGAGTTGTTGTGAGTTTTAGATTGCCTGTTCATGGAAAGTACTTACAGCAGTGCACAAATATAATAAACATTCAAAAATCTTAGCTATTCATTTTCAATACATTATTATTATTCATTTTTATTATTACTAATAATTAATACTTATTAATCTTGTGCATTCAAACTGGGAAATGCAGAGAGACAAAAATTGGTTATCGGTAGGGGCAGAAAATGAAGGATGTCATGAAGGAGCAGTGGGTCATGGCAAACCAATGTTGCATGCATGCTGAGGTTGCGATAGGACAGAAACTGCAAGTAAGTGGGGCAGTCTGTGTGAGGAGAAATGGAGAAGACCCACAAAGAGACATAGAGGGCATGAGAGTGATCCTGTGGTCAATGGGAGAAATGGGAGTGGCCCATTATAAGAGGTGCCTTGGTTGCTAATGTACGGCAGATCCAGGCATTGTCTCAGTATAACAAACCCCATTTTCTTTTGGGCCTCCGTGCAACCCAAGAGCATAACTAAAAGAGATCCCATAGACCGAATGAGAGATGATGCTTGGTCTCAAAGAGTTCTCAGTTAGTGTTTGTAAACTGATCATTCCAAAGCAGAAGTGTATGTTCAGTGATAAAGAGTTTCAAAGTATATTATGGTAATGAACTGAGCAGTCCTTTATTTGGAGAGGCGAAAGGACAGTTAAAGATAGTCCAGGAGGGCTTCCTGGAGGAGATTATGCCAGGGTTGCATCATAAATTATTGGTAGTGAAGGGTTCAGAAGAATTTAAACAGCAAAAGGGCAGCAAAAGAAGAAGCCCTGAGGCCAGAAATAGCCTGGTGTATACACTGAAGTGCAAGCTAACCTGCTGGGCTGCTAAAGGTTAGGAGGGCAGCACATGGCCAGAATGGGTTTGCACAGTAGGGCAGAATTTCGCTCAACAAATATTTACTGAGCATCCACAATGAGCCAGGCACCAATGGGGAAGCAGGCATAGAGCTTGAGCAAGAGCAGCAAGGTTCCTACCCTCTTGAAGCTTGCATTTCAGTGGGGAAGGCAAACACCATCAAATAAACAGAAAAAGATTGAATTTTAAATAGAAATAAAAACTATGAAGCAAAAAGAAAGGAGGATAAGGGCATAGAGTGATGTGGTAAGGTGGGGGGAAGCTATTTTAGTTAGCTAGAAAAGGAGATGGCATTTCGGCAAAGATGGGGAGGCTGCTGGGAGTTTCTCAGAGTTCATTTAGGCAAGAGATCATCTCAGCATGAAAACGGTGGAGCTGGTTGAGATGGAGGCAAGGAACCAGAGTTCTTAAACATTTACGAGATAAGCTTGTCAATGCTTAACGATTGTGTACAAGTAGGGCATGAGAAAAAGGGAGGGATGAAGAGCAACTCCCATATTTCTAGTTTAGGTAGCAAGGAAGATCGTGGTGCCACAAACAGAGTCACAGAATGCAGGGGGAAAAGCAGGTTGGGGATGAAAGCTGACAAATCTCCTTTTCGAAAAATGGGTCATAATGCAATCCCTCGGTTGGCAATGTCCCCAGCAAAGGGACTGTGCTGGTGGAGCAGAGGCCGGGGCTGGAGATTTGGACTTGAGAGTGAGTGGCACATGGATAATGAAGCCATAACGTCACTGAGATTGTTTGTTGGTCAGCCAACAAGGATTTAATGAGCACTTACCAAGTGTCAGGCTGTGTGGCAAGTCCTGAAAGAGCTTTCTTTTTAGTGTGGGCATGACAAAAAAAATCTCCAAACAAGGAAAACAAATTCAAGTACTGATTATAGGGATTTTGAATAAGCTAAAAGAATGTCATGGAATAAAGAATACTGAGAGGGGAGGAGGTAGTGGAGGCAGAGGTCACTTTAACTGTGGTGGCCAAGAGGGTCTGCTGTGGAGACATGACACTTGAATTGAAAGTTGATTACAAAGGACACTGTTCTGTAAAATTCTGGATGAAGACCCTTTGAAACAAAGCAAATTGCAAGTCTTTTGGTTCTGAGATGGGAGTGGACTTGCGTATCGGAAGGACAGATGAAAGGTCAGAGTGGCTGGAACAGAATGAGCGAGGCCGACTAGGCGGAGCTGAGAGAGGTCAGGACGGGCCAGATAGAGGGGAGATCGGGTTTTATCCCAAGGGAATGTAGAGCATGTAAAGAGCAGAAGGCTAAGGAAAGATTCCTGGATAACACCAACCTGAAGGACAAAGGGAATGTGTCATCACAGAAACCAGGAGAGGGTAGACTTGTGAGGAACAAGTGATAAATTCTACAGCAACAACAAACATATTAATTTTGTGTTCATAACATAGAATGGCTCCTATTTTGTGAAGGAGAGACGAAGGATCAGTTGACTCTGCTCATAGCTTGCCCCTCAGCTGAAGGCCCAACGGCCCATGTGTCCTGCCGTGGTTTCTTTGGTTTCCTCTCCCAACATCACGGCTTTAGTTTACATAGGGATGTATCTGTTAGCAGGGAATCAAGGTCCAGAACTGCTCTAAGATAGCTGCAAAAAATATTTCAGCATTATATACAGTCACTGTGCAGATGCGAAAATGGAAATGCACAGAAGTTAAATGGCTTTTCCAAGTCAGAACAAGCCCAAGCTAAAAATAGCATTCCTGTCTACTTCTTCCAAGGTTACCTTTTGTTTGGCATCCAGCTCATGCCTGTTTGGGGAAAGCTGTCATTATATGGACTGCCAAACCACAGTGATGGACTGAACCTATCAATTGCCTCTCCTGATCCACAGGCACAACACTGCGCTTGGACGTCTGGGATGGATGGAAGGAATTCCTGAAGGGCTGTCTCCTCGGACAAAAACTTAAAGCCCAGCGCTATTTATCAAATGAAGGACCAGTACTCAAGTATGGAGATAAAGCAAATGCTAAGTTAATTTAAGTAATTTTCACTAAACTTCCAAAGGACCTTGAATCTGCAATTCATCTACAGCTGGAGTGCTGCTCCATGCCAGTGCCACTTAGCACGTCTCCACCAGACATTATTATTGAGATATTTGCTGAAATAAGACAGCAAGGATGCCACCAGGGCTGACAGCCTTTGGTGATGGGTGGCAATTCAGGCTGATTTTCCTTAATGGGTTCTTTCAGTTTGGTTTGGATATCAGACTTTTAACAGCACTTATCAAAGCTGTCAGAATAAGTACCTTGCCACACTCACATTCAATTATTCTCAAAAGTACGAGTTGTTAATTGATTGGCTGAAAACATTGGCTTCTCTTCTTAAGGTCCCATGTAATTTTTCAAACTACATTTAATACAAGCATTCGTACTTTTGCCAACATGAAGGGTAACATGTGTGGCTGGGACAGGATGGTCTTAGAAAAGCAGGTGGACATTCTAATATATCTCTGAAGTCAGCAGCTTCCCAAATACCTAAATTGCATTGCCCTTTAGGGTTAAATTCAGCGGTATTTTAGGACAGTGCCCCCTCGTGGATGACTTAATTGTGCTTCACAGAAGCAACATACACCCAAGGAACTCTAAAGAGCTCTGTGAAGGGACAGATTAGAAAACCAGCTTTAGCAATATAAAATATTCAAAAAATATTTAATGAATTTCTATTTGGAGATAGTGATAATTCTCTTTTTTCGTGCTCTGAATCCAAAGAAATACCTGTGTTGTTCTGTTACTTTTAATAGTGCATATTTATTGAGTACCAAGACACTGTCATATTTATTACCTACTTTTATACTTATAACAACTTTATGAGGTAGATACTATTTTATCTTGTTTTATAGACAAGGAAACTGATATTAGGAAATCTGACCAATGTCACACAGTTTGCAAGGGCACAGCTGGGTGTTGGATTCCCAACAATCTAACTCTAGTGTTCATAGGCTTAACCATTTCCTTTTGACTGAATCTTTAAATAAAATCTAAGAGCCCAGAGAATGTCAATCAATGACCAGACTGAAAAGCTCCTTTCATCCCTCCATCCAATCAATAGATATCTATTGAGCATTTACTATGTATTATGCAAGATCCCAGGAATATAGCAATAAACAAGATATGGTTCCCACCTTAAGCAAGCTTACAGTCCAGTAGGGGAACAGAAACAAGTAACCAATTCCTGGAAAAGCAGAACTATAAAATGTTTGGCAATATAAACTCCAGGGACGATCTGCTTAGGTTCAAAGCCCTACTCCCTCGGTGTTTAGTTCTATGAACTTGGGCAAGTTATATAATCATCCTGTACTTCAGTTTTCTCTTCTATAAAATGGGAATAATAGTAGTATCTATCTCATAGAACTATTTTAAAAAATTGAATGACCAGTAATCATAAGAAATTTAAAGGGCTGCCCGGCACAAGGTAAACAGAATATAGATAATAGTTGTCGTCATCATTACCATTCAATATGAAAAGTAATATGACAATGCTCATTTGGGGGTGTATAATATAGACAACTAACTAGACTTAGGGACTCAGGTAAAGCATCCCGAGAAAAGGAATTGATGTGGAGACCCAAAGGGCTGGTACTCAGGTAAACAGTAGGGAGAAGAAAAAGATGTTCCAAAACAGATGGAACCACCAAGTACAAAGACCCCAGGGGCAAGAGAACAGATTCAAGGAACTGAAAGAAGATCCACGTGGCCAATCACAGAGTGAGAGGGAGCTAGTGGCCAGAGGCTACAAAGATAAGAAGAGGCCAGCTCACGTAGGCCCCTGGAGGAATGTAAGGAAATTTGGGCTTTATCTTTTAGGTGTTGGGAAGACATGGAAGGTAGAGACAGCCCCTGATGAGATCTCCCTTTTAGAATGTTGGCTCTGGCTGCAGGCAGAGGAGGCACGCAGGGGGACAGGGACAGTCAGGAGATGGTGGTGGTCTGAAACAGGCTCACGACAGCAAGAGGTGGGGCTAAGCGGACAGACCGTGAAAAGTTACATTTGGAGGCAAAATGAACTAGTCTCCATAACAGGAGTGCCTTTAGCTCCCACATGGGTGCTGAGGATGAAAGCAGAGACCAGTTAGTCCATCCAGAAAGAGCTCTTCTCCACAAATTGAAAAAACCTGATCAAATTCAGAGATGTTGGTTTGCACTAACAAACTTCAAAAGAAATTGATATGTGAACCAAAATACCAGTATATTAATGTATAACACTAGTTAGTTATAATAATCTAACTGCCAGAGGGTCCTAGAGACACGTGTTCTGAGCAGACCAGCTTCCTCATACAGGAAAATTACACGGGAAGCTGCACGCACACCAGAAGATGGTGTGGTGAGCATGCAGTCAGACACCGGAGAATTAGTTATGCACAGCAGATTTTGGGTGATGCCAGGTCAGCGGTTGTCTCCATCTCTACAGTGGGGTCAGATAGCCCTGCCCAAGTATATCCTGGACAATACCTGGTGGGACCCTGTCTAGGTTTTCTCCCCTAATTCTTATTTCTCTGAGCAGCCTTCACTAATCATTCAACTAATACCTTGTGGGGTCCTGGAGGGACAGTAAGAAGGCCAGTGTGGCTCCAGTGCGGTGTAAGAGAAGAGAAGTGGTGGGAAATGGGGTGGGAGAGGGGACAGAGGCCAAATGACCAGGGGCCTTGTAGACCGAGGTGAGGAGTTAGAATTTCAATTGCAGTGGGAGGCTGATGGAGGGTTTGGGGCAGAGGATAGGTAACCTCTAATTTAGGGAATAAAAGGGTCACTGAGCACTGTGTGAGGAAAAGCCTGTAGGGGGATAAGAGGCAGTGGGAGGCCGGTTAGGAGACCAGGGCGTTGGCGGTGGTGCTGGTGGGCGCGACCTAGTGGTGTCCATCAGAGTAGCGGTAAATGTTTTGAGAAGCCAGAAAATAAGGACTGTTAGAAAAGAAAAACAAACACACAAAACTTTCAAATTTCTAAAGTATGCTGCATTTCTTGAAATACTTTCCCAATTAATATAAACCTTGATATTTTTCCGGAGCATTTGATTTTCTTAAGAAAGAAAACTGCTCCAAGGAAATGAGTTTATTTACATGCACATAGTAGAATAACATGTATAAACAGGATCTGTGCCATTTAACCTGTATATTACTATCTGCCTTTTCTGAAGATATTTTAGGTTAAAAATTAGGAAGAAATAAACATTTTAATTAGAATGTTTCATAGGTATTTAGTGTAACTACCATTGTCTATTTGCTGACTTACTAAACAGCCCTACCCCTACTTCTTTCTTTTATTCAGGTATCAGAAAAGGGTAGCCCTGTACATTGCTGCCTTTTACGGGTACGTCGAGCTCACAGAATGGGCCCTGAAGCAGGGCGCAAGGCCCTACGAAGCAGTCGGTGTTCACCCCTGTCGAGCATGGTGCCTTGAAGCCCTTCATGCAGATGTCTCTAAATGCCCCATTCATGCAGCAGCAGAAGCCGGCCAACTGTTGATTCTGAAGGCCTTTGTCAACTGCAGCGTGCTGTGCCTGGAATGCAAAAATGCATCAGGCCAAATTCCCCTGACCATTGCATTCAAACACCAGCATAAAGACTGTGTATTATATTTACTAAGTAAAATGTGGTCCACGGTTTCTTTTGCAAAAATTTCAGTCCCCATGAGGATTTATGTTAGAATAAAACAATGGGTCCTCAGAGCTCAGAGTCACAACTTTAATAAAAGTCAGCTTTGCAGAGCAAGGGTCTTTGGGGAGAAAGTTGGAGACACTGTGGTGGTGGATGGTTTCACCAAACCGAAAATGACCTCCAAGAGCTGGCGTAAGGCTGGGAACAAGAACTCACAAAGCCCTGTGGGCAAGCTACCAACTCTGGGCAAGCAAACTGCAAGCAGGAAACCTGTCGATCCTTTGGCAATTTCTCAGCAGAACACAAGAGAACAAGCCCTCAAATTTCCTCCTCTGGTAGATGCAGATACATTCTCTGAATTAGAGAGACATCAACAACCAAGTCAGGAAAATATTACTATCATAGCTAGGAAAAAAGAAAAGCTTTTAAAAAATACCTATCTCCCCCAGCTCCCTCTCCCTCCAGTTTCAAGAGTGGGCTATTCACACCCATCGTTTTACTACGCGACACCCAGTGCTGATTGGGTATTCAAATCCTCCTTCACCTCTTTCTCGGAGCACAGTGGGAAGACTCCAAGGGAGAACGCCATCTACTGCTTAGCTGTGGCCAGGTAACATTTTCTCTTGAAACTTACAAAGGCAAATCTTTAATAGGGCAGATCTGGGGCAGGGAAAGGTCCATGAATCCCTACCATGCCGTAGTAGTAGTAGAGTTTAGAACGGTTGTTCTAATGCATCAGTACGCAGCTTCAAGGACTTCATCTCAACTGATTTGTTGGCCAATCCAATCTGTGTAGTACTTTACTCCTCCAGCTTTCAGGAAGAAAAGAGACGCAGTGAAGAGTGGTCTCAATTAACAAGGTCCCTTGACAGGTTGGACAAGGTTTGTCCCTTGGACAGATTAACAAGTTTCTTTTCTTTTTCTTTTTAACTAATAAGAAATTATTAATTATAGTTAAAGGAAGAACGGGGAAACTTGAAATGTGAGAAGAGACATCAAAAGTGTCACAGAAGACTGGATGTTAATGAAAGTGCAAGGAAGGAAGGAAGGGAGCAATTTAATGTCAAACGGCCCCATAAAGACTTCAGTTAACTTACTGGGCAAGTCCCACAGGCTGCGGGAGATCTATATTGGACAGAGTAATAGAATTGAAATTAGTGGTTAAGGAAAATTTAAAAAGTAATGCATTATCACATTTAAAGACATAGACAAGTGTATCAGAAGTGGATTTTTCAGGCATATTCTTCTCATAAGAGAAAACATTATATACTGGTCATGAGATTTCACTGAGAACACAACTCAGATCAAATCTCAGGTCCCATCCATTTACTTATGAGGTATTATTGGGTGCCAGTATTCCAGTAGAAATAGCAATTTATGAGTGGCTTTTCCTGTTACTCAATGTAATGAGAAGGAAAATAAAAACAAGGTTCATTAACTTTGGTTGCCTTTCTGATGGGTGTTTATTTCAGCTAGGTTGTTGCCACCTAGTGGTGAGAGTGATTTGGGGTACAAAACCGGCAAAATTCAGGATCCAGCACAATGAAATTGACAGTAAATGAAGATGCTGCGGAACAGTTTAGATCTTTGTAATCTGTGAGGTATCTGTGACTAGAATGTATGTGAATAGATAACCTAAAAATCTAGAAAAATACTAGAGCATGGTGTATTGAAAAAATTATGCCGCCCATCTTAAAAATCAGGCTGTAAACATGAGAGGAAAAACTGCTGAGTTTTATCAACAGATGCATGTTAAAAATTAGTTTAATTTTCAAACATCCAATAAGTCCTTATTATGGCCCAGTGCAGTGCTAGGCAGAATAGCAATGTGCAAAAACATCTGTGTTTAAGGTGGGCGCATGCACAAGTTTGGGGTGAGAAAGACTGCCAGTGTCTATTGTGTGTAGTGCTTTTGGGGGAAGAAATTGAAGTATGAAATATATAGTAAATTACATAAGGAACACTTATCTCACATGTATGGCTCATTGGGTTTTTACATTTGTAGATATCTGTATAACCACTCACATCAGGTGCAGTACCCTACAAAGTTCCCTCAGTCAGTAACTCCTCCCAGATATAAGAAATTATCAATTATAGTTAAAGGAACTTTATACAGATCAGAGACTATCTCCAAGGTGTGCCTAGAAAGCAGTCTTCTTTATCACTTACTGTCCAATTCCAGTGAGGTTTATGTGACTTAGCAGGTCAGTTAGTGAAGATTCAAATGTGGAGGATTGGTCCAGAATTGCTGAGTGGACTGAGAACGGATAGAACTCCCCCAGGAGACTCCGATGGGCTCGGCTCTCGCATGCTCCTGATTACAGGAGAGAGCTCTCTCCTTGCTGTTTTTATAAAAAGTAGCAGGGATGGGGTAGGGCACCTTTCCACAAGTTTAAGCAACTAGCTGATGAGGGTGTTCGCCTCCGGCTAGGAAAGCAAATACAGGGATAAACCTGCTTGGCCTGTTATGTCCCTAATCCCCACTCTTAAAGTAGGGATAATTCCTCTCCAAAGGCCTCTGGATAAGTGGCCTAGCTGATGGGGATTCTAGGAGCACAGGAGAGTTTGAGGTGGGGAGAAAACAAATGGGGAGGTGGAGCAGAAGTCTGTGTAGGCAGTGTTGGTACAGAAGGGAAAGTTGAACGATGGACTATTTTCCCTTGAAAAAAATTTTATCACAAAATACAGTGATATGTGCTTTCTGGGAAACACCCAAACAACATAGGAATATATAAAGTAAAATCAATATCTATGTCTCCATCCATCCTTCATACCACTCCTCTCCCCTCTCACATATCCCAGAAGGTATCGTTACTCCTATTTGGTTTGTAAGCTCCTAGAACTTTTCTGTATCTCAATATATGGATGCGAGATATGTATATGTTCATGTCCTTTATATCATAAAAGGGATTTTACTCTATTTATTATCCCCAACTATCTATCTTTCAACCATATCTGTCAAATCTTTCCACACTAGCAAGAGCAAACTGCTTCACTCTTTCTAAAGGCTGCTAGAATTCCATTGTGTCACATATAAAAAGTTATTTAACCAGCCCCATCTTGATTTACATCCAAGTTGTTTCCAGTTTTTCACCATGATAGCAGTGGTGTGATAGATATTTTCAGATATAATGCTTATTCATTTGATATCTATAATACCTATTGCTAAATACCTATAGAAATGCTTACTTTGTATAGGTACTTACATTGAAGTGAAATCGTTTGTTCAAAGAACATATACATATGGCTGAGTTACCTTTCTAAAAGGTCATACCAAATTATATCCATTTATAGAGTATGAGAGGCTACTTTTGAGTTAATTACAAATGTCCAGCTAGGAGGGGCCAAACCGGAGGAAATTGTAGTGAGGAAGTGACAGAGAGGACCTCACAAAGTCTCTGGGGCCAGTCTGTGTGGTTCCAGGTAACGAGTCAGCCTCCCGTGAGAAGTGACCGACCCTACCTTAACCAAGACAAGTTTGGTGCAATTCAGCTGGTGGCTCTAGTGGGACAAGGCCTGCCTTAAAATGGGGGTGGAGCAGATATTTTCTCTCTTTGATTCCTCAAGGATAGAAACTACCCTCTCCCTGTCCCTCCCCTAACCTCCTCCTCCTTCACTAGATGCCAGGGCACAGTGGGAGCAGAGGTTAAAGCTCTGCTGATCTGTTACTGGCAAACCCAGCCATTTTGCCCAGGTGAGCATGTGGGCCCTAGGGAACTAGACAGTGAGCAGGTCCCTGTTCTTGTGCATTCGTTAGCACTGGGTTCAGGAGACCTGTTGCATCAAATCCTCTCCCCAGCTCAGCTTTGGATGAGAAAACCCCCACAGGATCAGCAAAGGGAAGCATGAGCTGGGCCTTCAGCCTCATACACAGGCCAGAGCACTGACTGAAACCTGAGGGTACAGCCTCCCAGGCTAACTTGTCAAACAGTGCAGGCTCCAGACTTGCCCTCCGGTTGAGGGATCTTGAATTCTGTGACCCATCCAGGTGGGCAAGAACCTTATTTCGTTTATCCAAGTTTGTATCTGACACAGTACTGGCATATAGTAAGGGCTCAATGAATAGTTGTTTAATGATTGCACAGAAGCCAGGGAGAAGTGTTTATAGTTAGACCATCCATCCCTCCCCGAGCTGAGAATTTTCATGCTGAAAAGAAATGCTAGGATTTAGTCAGGTGGTTGGGATGATGGCCCAATTAATGGTTATTAATGGTTATTCATTCAACAAACATTTATAAAGCTGGAGATATAGTGGTTGGATCCAGTGGTTGGATAACTAGATACAGTGGTTGGGTAAATTGGTTTTTTCCAAGTTTTAGCACTGCAAGTCTTGTTTTACTGGGAAATCTCTGAGTCCTAAGCAACCAAGATGGCTGATCACGCCATAACATAGAGAGCAAACACAGGTACAGCCCTGCCCTTGGGAAACAAACTGTTCAGTGAGGTGTGGTGAATATTTTCAGAGGCTTCCTGAGAAAAGTGCTGTGAAGGAGAGGAACTTGGAGGGAGTGGTTCTAGGGAAGTCTGACATGGACCTTGACCTCCCTGAGAAAATGTCTGAACTGAGATTGAAAGGATGAGTAGAAATTAACCAGGTAAAGGAAGAATGAAGAGAGAGTACTCCAGGTAGAGGAAATGGCTTGTGCAAAGGCCTGTGGCTACAGTTCATGGGACATTTGTGAAACGGAAGACTGCGTTACAACAAAGAGAAAGAAGAAAGGTATGAGGTAGACATGGAGAGGTAGGCAGGGGTTCATATGAAGGATCCGGCAGTTTTAATCTAAACATGAGAGGATTGAAGGGTTTGTCTTGATCAGCTTTGGATGTTTTAAACACCACTTTGGCTACAATATAGGAGAACTAGAATGAGTTCCGTAAGTCAGAAAGGGAGAACCACAGGGGTCCAAGTGGTAGATGCACTACAAGAGTGACGCATCACGGAGATGAGCCCATGGGTTGGAGGCAAATGTAGGAAAGAAATTGATAGGAGTTGGTGGTAGATTGCATATGACAAGGAATAAGGGAGAGGGTAAATGCAGGGTACTCACAGAGTACAGATATCTACATAATATTAACTGGAAAATCTACCACTTAAAAAACAGAACTTATCACTATTACAAATATGTACAACTTGATTGTTTCATGAAAATTTATAAACAGGAACGGAAATAGTTTTCTGTAAGGGCCTTCTTTTTGTAGCTAACCTTGCCATAGTCAAGCATTAGTTGGTAGAAAATGTAACTGGTTGTCCTGTTTACTCTCCTTGAACCCTATATCCCTTCATTATCCCAAGTTAAGACAGAAAGGAGGCCTAGGAGCTTTGCTGTGTAGTCCCCCAGGCTGGAGACCATTTGATGGATGGTGAATGATTTAAGAATGCCTTCTTATATCTCAATAAAACTGGGGAAAAATTTACATGAAGGAGAAAAAAAGTTCAGTCTTTTGAGCTAATCAAAGCAGGGTGAGGTTCAGGGCTCCTTGATACCCTCAGCCACCTCTGTGGCACCACACACAGTCCGTAGTGCTCTGCTCCCACCTCCAGAGAGACACAGGCTGCTACAGGAAATCCCAGGTTTCTCAGGAGCTTGCAGATGTATTTGAAGTGGGGCATAGTGTTCAGAGAACCCAGGCAAGTACCTAACTGGTGAAAGGAACATGCTGCTGCAGCACAACAGCCCTGTTGGCCAGGGTGCTTGTTGCCCTTGCCTTCCAGAGCAACAGGAACTACGTCTGCCTCTCCTGGGTGAGTGCCAGAGACTCAGAAATGATGACTTGAGGAAAAAATGTCTACCTTCACCCACTTCCACATACTCACAGCAGGGCCTGGGCCTGGCAAAGAGGCAGGGGCTGTTAGAGAAGAAACTGATCTGACCGGGTGCCCAGCCTGACCGCCTCTCTCCAGCCCTGCTGTTTTTATTCATAGTCCTACCAGTCTGATATTTTATTAGCCCTCTATTTGTGTGTTTGTCTTTCCCTAGAATGTAAGTTCCATAAGGGTAGGGACCTTGTGTATTTTGTTCACTTTTTATATCTTCAGCACATAGAATAGTGTTTGTCATGTGATGAGATAAACTAGCCACAGCTACAAATCAACCTAAAGATTTCTTTTTTTTAAAGATTTAAAAATTTTAAAGATTTCTATCATTTCAGCTATAAATGGAGCAAGATTGGACCTCCTTATGACTCCAAGAATGAACTAGTGGTTACCAAAGGGGAGGGGTGTGGGAGGCCGGGTAGGGAGGGAGGGAGAAGGGTACTAAGGGGTATTATGTTTAGTACACATGGTGTGGGGGATTACGGGGAGAACAGTGTAGCTCAGAGAAGGCACATAGTGGATCTCTGGCAACTTGCTGCATTGATGGACAGTGACTGAATTGGGGTATGGGTGGGGACTTGATAATATGGGTAAATGTAGTAACCACATTGTTTTTTCATGTGAAACCTTCATAAGAGTGTATATCAATCATACCTGAATAAAAAATTTTAAAAAAAAGATTGGACCTCCTTATAAATTATATCTTGTTCTCTTGCAGTGCCTTTAAAGAGAAACGATGGCTTCAGCAGTTAGAAATAGCAAGAGTTCTAGCCAGAAAGAGCATCTCTAACCTGACTACCCAAGGTGGCCTGACAGCATGTGAAAATTCCCCAGAAATTATGCTTTGAAGTCATAACAACCCCAGTTTGGGCAAAGACCTGGTCAAACTGTAACTCCCAGTTCTAATGTTAACATTTCTAATAACTAATGCTATAATTTCTAGTAACAGTTCTAATGCTGCATCTCTATCAACAGGATATTCCATGTTTAACACCTGGTTTTTTGAATTCCATCACCCTAAGTGAAAATTTAGGACATTTGCTTCTGCATAAAGAGCTGAAGAAGAATTCATAAGAAACTGAGAATTGTATTCACCTACGGGCTAGGGTAATTAGGAGTACAGGAGAGAATTTTTACTGTTTCTCTTTTTTTCCTTTCCTGGGTTTAATGCTCTTTGTATTTAGTTCATAGTAAAAAATAAAATTTTTAAAGTTCTATATAAAGGAAGTACCGAGGAGAGTTACAAATACCAGCTAGTCTAGTACTGGTCTTAGATATCTTTTGAACTTCTGCTAAAACATTGCTTTCTATTACATTTTTTTAATTGAAATAATGTTTACTTCTAGTGAACTGCATAGATCTTAAGTGCAAGATTCAATGGCTTCGACAAATATAAACATTTGTGTAACCATTGTCGCAATCAAGATGTAAATACTTCCATTACCCCAGAAAGTTCCTTCAAGCTCTTATATCTAAGTCTATTCCAAGCCCCTACAGGTTGATTATTCTGATTTTTAACTCCATGCATAAAATTTCCCAAAGGAATCATATTGTTGTTCACGTTTGTGTCTGGGTTATTTTGCTCAACTTAATGCTTTGAGATTATTTACATTGCTGCATGTATCAGTAGTACATTCTTTTTTTCTCTCTATGTAGTAATATCCCCTTTTTCATACCCAATATTGGTAACTTTTTTTTGTTCTCCCTCCTTTTATTTTTGTCATGAATAGTCAGCCCTATACTGATTTTATCAATTTTACTAGTTTTTTACAGTGAGCTATTACTTTTATTAACTCTTTTTATTGTATATTTGCTTTGTAATTTATTAATTTCCTTTTTCTTTTTTGCAGTTTCTACTTCTCTTGATTAAATTCTTCATCAGTCACTTAATATTTTGGATATATTATGCTTAGTTATGGGTCCAAATCTTATAACTCCAATATCTGTACTTCCTTCATACAGGTCTTCCTTAGATCTTCTTTATTACTGTGTAGTGTTCCACATGTGGACATACCATGACCTATCTCTTCAATTGTATGTACATTTTGGTTGCCTCCAGTTTTGTGGTATTGTGAATAAAGCTGCTATGAACATATGCTTTCAATTCTTTTTGGCAAAAACATAGAAGAGGAATAATTAGTAATAGGGTAAATGTACACTTAACATAAGAAACTGCCTAACAATACTCCAAGGTGCTTTTATGATTTTACACTCTCACTAACAATGTATAAGTGTTCTGGTTGCTTCACATACTCCCCAGAATTTGGTGTCATAAGGAGTTTTGATTTTTGATTATTCTAGTGGGTTTGACATGACATCTCAGTGTGGTTTAATTTGCAATTTCCTGATGACTAATGATAGGGAATGCTTCTTCATGGGCTTATTAGCCATTTGTATGACTCCTTTTGTGAAGTGTGAAGTTCTTTCTCATTTAAAATGTTGGGTTGTTTATCTTTTAATTAGTGGTTTATGGGATTTTTTTTCCATACTCATGATACAAGTTCTCTGTTAAATATATGTATTGCAAATATTTTTCCCAGTCGGTGGCTCACTTTATCATTTCATTAATAGTGTCTTTTGAAGACTGAACATTTTTAACTTTGATGACATATAATTTATCTTTTTTTCTTTCTTTTTCCTCCCTCAGAACTTTCTGCCTACCCCAAAGCTGTGAAGATATTCTCATGTTTTCTTCTACAAGTTTCATTGTTTTAGCTTTTATGTTACATTTATAGTCTATCTGAAATATATTTGTGTGTGATGTGAAGTGAAGATTAAGATTCATTTTCTTCTCAAAATTTATCAAATTGGTCTAGCACCAACAGTTGAAAAGACTTTCCCTCATTGAATCCTTGACACCTTTGTCCAAAGTTAACTTATAATATGTGTATAGATCTATTTTCCAGACTTTCTAGTTTGTTCCATTGACCTTTTTACTTATACTAATACCACACTCTCTTAATTACTGTAGCTTAATAGTGGATCTTGAAATCCAGTAGTATGAATTCTCCAGATCTGTTCTTTTTCCAAGTTTGCTTTGGCTATTCTCAGTCTTTTGCATTTCCGCATAGATTTTTAAGTGAACTTTTCATTCTCTATAAAAAAGCCTGCTGGGATTTTGATGGCACAGAACTGATACCTTAACAATACTGAATCTTAAAACTCATGATATAGTTCTCTATCCATGGTATATGTCCTTATTTATTTAAGTCTTCCTTAAATTCTCTCATCAGTGCTTTTTAGTTTTTAGTGTAAAGGTCTTACCAATCTCTTGTTAATGTTTTTCTCTTAAATATTTCATGTTTTTTGGTGCTATCTGATAGGAAGATTTTAAAGATAGATTATGTCAGAGGCACCTAAAACCTAAAGCTCATTTTTAAAAATACCTTTAAGTTTCTAGTGAGATGTTATGAGATTAGGTCACATAGGAGGCTAATACAAAGGGAAAAATACAAAGTTGATGTTAAAGAGTTGTTTTAAGGCAGCATATGTACAGGTGCTAATTGACTGTAGAGACAGTAAGAGAGATAGAGACTGGAAGAGGGTACAGTAGAGGTTCTGGGGATGCTGGTAACAGTCTATTTCTTGATCTGGGTTAATAAGTGTTGCTCAATTTTAGAAAATTAGAAAAAGAATATTTTTTACCTGTTTCCTTTTCTGTATGCATTCTGTAATCTGATTGAAAAAGTGAATTAAAATCATGAAAAAATCTAAGGAACTAATTCATACATTCATTGCCAGTCGCAGACTCATGAGAGGGCAGTTCATGTGATGATGGGTGCCACCATGCTGTTGCCTCTTTGACAGTATGCTGAATTGAGCTGCAATTCCTTGCAAGAGATGATAATACTTTTTGTGTCATTGAAACAGCTAAGCAAATGCCTGATGCAAAAATTTGGGGGCTGAAATGCCTAAAAAGAAGAAAGGAATATGGGCAAAGAGGAAGCTGAATGAGTTGGAGGGAGATAGAAAAATGATGAAAGAATGTGAGAGGAATATTGATACGAGACCTTGTTCCCTGCCAGAATCAACTGAAAAAATGCTGAGTACTCTTTCCTCACTTTAGACCCAGGAGTAAGATAGCATGAAGTGATATTAAGATCTTATGTACTTATAATGTTATATAATTATGTATATATACAATGGTAAAGCATTTTTATTAGCAAGCAGAGGATATCATGTCATTTATTCTAAGTTTGAATCTTTAATTGCTACTTTATGCTCCCACAGCATTTTTTTTGGTATCATTAATGTACCATTACATGAGCAACATTATGGTTACTAGACTCCCCCATTATCAAGTCCCCACGACATACCTCATTACAGTCACTGTCTGTCAGCATACTGAGATGCTATAGAATCACTACTTGTCTCTGTTATACTGCCTTTCCCGTGCCCTCCCCATGACATTATGTGTGCTAATCTTAATGCCCCTTTCCCCCCCTTATTCCTTCCTTCCTACCCACCCTCCCCAGTCCCTTTCCCTTTGGTAACTGTTAGCCCATTCTTGGGTTCTGTGAGTCTGCTGCTGTTTTGTTCATTCCGTTTTTGCTTTATTCTTATACTCCACAGATGAGTGAAATCATCTGGTACTTGTCTTTCTCTGCCTGGCTTAGTTCACTGAGCATAATACCCTCTAGCTCCATCCATGTTGTTGCAAATGGTAGGATTTGTTTTCTTCTTATGGCTGAATAATATTCCATTGTGTGTATGTACCACATCTTCTTTATCCATTCATCTACTGATGGACACTTAGGTTGCTTCCATTTCTTGGCTATTGTAAATAGTGCTGCAATAAACATAGGAGGGCATATGTCTTTTTCAAATTGGGCTGCTGCATTCTTAGGGTAAATTCCTAGGAGTGAAACTCCTAGGTCAAATGGTAATTCTATTTTTGGTTTTTTGAGTAACCTCCAAACTGCTTTCCACAATGGTTGAACTAATTTACATTCCCACCAGCAGTGTAGGAGGGTTCCCCTTTCTCCACATCCTTACCAACATTTGTTGTTTGTCTTTTGTTTATTGGCCATCCTAACTGGTGTGAAGCTTCCATAACATTTTGTTCAATCATCAAGTACTAGCACTCATCACACTGCATTGAAATTTCTTGACTGTAAATTTATTGTCATCTCCTAGAAGGCAAGGACATTGTTTTATTCATCTCCAAATTGCCAAAGCATAGCACGTGCTTGAATCTTTGAAAAATTGTGTTCTAAATATTTGTTGAATTAAATGAATGGGTTCCAGGGTGATAATGCACATGGAAATCTCAATGTACACATAAAATCTGCTCTGACAAAATATAAATGCTTCAGTTTACAAACTCTTCAATTGCTTCATGCTCATCTACTGTTAGATTTTATCACTGAAATCAATTTATTAACCTGAATTTATTAATTCATCTGAGCATAAGGACAACCCTGTATGGCACAGAAGGGAAGTCATCATTTTACAAATGAAGAGACTAAATTTACAATATATAAAAACAACTGGTTGGAGACCTTATAATTAGTAAGTGTCAGAGCCAGATCTGGAATAAAAACTTTTGATTTTCTACTCAGTTAACTTCCTCTAAACAGGACATTTGGTAACAAAAAGTTGTTCTATAATTATACTAGGGAGTTTTAACTCCCAGGCTGCTCTCCCCCAGTTATATACTGGGCTTTCAGCCACTTTCTTTGGTCACCCCATTCTGCTCTCCCTATTATTCCCTTCCTTCACCTCCCTTGCCCCCACTTCAGTCCCTGATATCTCAGGAAAGAAAGGCTATGTCAGATTGGCATAATATTGTATCTATTTATAAATTTACTTCAGCGTTCCTTATTCCCTACATATGTACAGTTCTAGAAACAGGTGACAACTGTAATCTTACTGATTTCCTCTTTAATTCATGAGTTCAATACATTCTCTGACATGTGTTTGTTATATATTTGTAGAAGAATCATTTTACCTTTTCTGAAAATTAGTCTTATGTATTATTCTTGTTCTTTCTCAATAATGTAAGAATAAAGGCTTTTTCAGGAAATGATGCCATTTTTGATCTGCAACTTACAGTCTAAGAAAAAACTGGGCTCTCTCTGCAAATGCTGCTTCGAAACCTAACTAATAAGTTAAAAGGAACTCCCTTTCTTTGCCCCAGCAGAGGAAACAATTCCAATTTCAGTCAGATGTGAGGTAGAGGTAAACACAGACAGCAGAGCTGAAACACTATTCCAATTTTCATTTCTGCTCAGCAGACTTAGAGTATAGAAAGAGTTGCTTCAGTCCCTATATATAAGGATAGAAATGAAGTCTCCCTGTCTCTTCCCCCTTTTCCCTTCCACCACCCTCACCCTTACCAAGGGACTGAGATTTGGAGAGTAATATTCCTATCAAATTGCAATTCTGTAGTCTCATATTTGAACCACAGCAGATGAGAAAGGAAGGAAAGAAACCAAATTGTCACACCATCCCCAACACATTAAAAGAAGACATTGTTCTGAACCTTGCAAACACCTGTCATTGCCTTCATCGTCTTTATCCTAATCTATAATCATTCACAGAGCTTGTTATAAATCTTCAGCTTTCAGCCTACTGTGTAGAATGACGGGCTTTGGAGCAGGTGATCAACAGATCAACGCTCTCCTTCCAGCGCTATCACTGGTTTATTATGTAATCTTTGGAGCTTTGATTCTTTATCTGTGAGAAGGAGGTCACAGCTATTGAGCATATTAAATGAGATAAATCAATATAACATCTACGAAAGCTCTGACCAAACTAACAGTTCTATAAAAGTTAGTTATCAGTTGCTTGACCTGTTTCCAAATCTCTAATGGGAAAAAGAGTAATGCTACCTACCTCATAGGATTCTTATGAACTCTATGAGTTAATAAATGTGAAAACAATTCCTGACATAGTGCTTAATAAATGTTAATTATTATTATTAATAATACATTTTTATTATTAATAATAAAGGGCGTGTCAGATTTTAAATATCTTTTTCATCTTCCACAGAGAACAGACCCATGCACCCAGCAGGCTGCATCTTTCTGAGAATTTTTGCAAACGGAAGAATCATCTGACCCCAGCATACGCCGCGAGAGGAGTTTGGAGGGTAGGACGGCCATAGGCCGGAACCCAAAGCTTGGGGTCGTGAGCCGCCGGAGCCTCTTTGCGGTTGGACGCAAGCCCCGGAAGTGGAGAGGCCGGATTCCGCGCTGCCCTGTGAGGCCGGCCGCCCAGGGAAAATGCTGCTGGACCTGTCCGAGGAGCATAGGGAGCACCTGGCCTTCCTGCCGCAAGTGGACTGCACGGGTCAGGCGGCCCGGCAGCGGAGGGTGGTGGTGCGTGTCGGGAGGGGACCAGGGGGAGCGCCCGGCGCTCACGGTCTTCTGGCTTCCGTTGCAGTGGTCGCCGAGTTTGGGCGAATCGCAGTGGAGTTTCTGAGGCGAGGCTCTAACCCCAAGATCTACGAAGGAGCAGCCAGTAAGAAGGGGAGAGGCGCAGGCCCACGAGCTACACGGGGAAGTGTGGGCCATTCTCTGTCTCCTCGGAGAGGAAGGGGTTATTGCGGCTCCAAAGGTTTTATTCTCATCGTGGTGGAATACAACCAAAAGGGCTCTTAAGTCCGGTGCAAATCCTGCCACTCCCCTAAGTAGATGTGAGGTTTTAAAGTTTCCATTAAGTCGGTTTCCTCATAGGTAAAGTGGACGTAACACCATGTGCCAGGGATACTGTGATGTTTAAATGCACCAAAATGTGTGTTGCAGTTGGGTGAGCTATAAATATCATGGGAGTGGACGGTTATTATTGCTTTCTCAGATCTACTTTTGCTAAGGTATTTTTTTTTCAGCAAAAAATAATGGACAGGGGACTGTTTCTAAGAGTACCGGTCTTTGTCGAGTTCCCCTTTTAACAAGACTGAAGTAGCTGAGCTTTCAAGAGAGGGACTGAGTATCTAGTACTCGTCTCCACGGGTCTTCATTTTGTAAAGAAGGTTACATGGTGGGAAATACTGGAGGGTATTTGGCTGGGAATGGAGAGTGAACAGGAGACTATTACCAACTCATTTTTCATTGAAGTGTTTGAAAACATGGAATAATGGATAATATTTCTTCTTAAGAGTTTGAATAAAAGCGTAAGTCTCACACAATTTTTTTTTCCCTCCTTCTCAGGAAAACTCAGTGTGAGTAGTGACACTGTCCAGCATGGTGTGGAAGGATTGACATACCTCCTCACTGAAAGCTCAAAGCTCATGGTAAGGGCTTTTGTGGACTGTTTTGTATTATCCAGACCTTAATAATGTCCACTATATCCTATATCAGAGCCCTGGCATGTACCTGCTTACTTCAGTAATGTTGTTAATGGCTTATAATTAATTTAGTGAAGCCTTGCCTAAACAATATGGCTATAACATGATCTGCTGGTATGAATACCTCTTGGCTAGTATAAATTAGAATTGCCTCTAATTCTGCATGGTATTAAATCATATACCACAGTATGTATTCTAAGAGGAGGGAGAATTAAATTATTTATTCTATTTTTCTCCAATATCTGGCTTGACGGTAAATAGAGAAAACTGGGCATTTTAAGTTTTTTTTTAATAAGTCATTTAATTTACATTAATAATAAAGTATTTTTATGTATCAGAAACTCAGATTTTGGAATAGTGAGCAACAGTTGGCCTTTATAAGGAGTGTTGTTTCTTTTACTAGACAGAAAAAGGGGATATATTCTGTGTATATTTTAGTATTTACTAGACAAAGATAAATTTTGAAAATGTCTTAATTCCTTTTTAGATTTCTGAACTGGATTTCCAAGACTCTGTTTTTGTTCTGGGATTCTCTGAAGAATTGAACAAATTGTTGCTTCAGCTTTATCTGGACAACAGAAAGGAGATCAGAACCATACTGAGTGAACTGGCACCAAACCTTCCCAGCTACCACAGCCTTGAATGGCGACTAGATGTACAGGTACAGCTTTTTGCTTTGACCTGACATTGAATATAAGATTTATTTTATATACTGTCCTCAGGCTTATTGTATTCTTTAACACCTTAACCAAACTCTGGTTTGAAACTTTAGTTTTTTATTGTTCATTTTCAGACCATTACACAAGTGGTTCATTTTCTTATATTTTTAATGTGTTTACATTGGTTCAATTTGCAGAGTTTGTAAGAAATAGGTTATTTTCAAAAAGGAGATGATTATACAGATTTTTAAAGTGGTGCTTAGTTTTTTTAAAACTTTTCTGTTTAAATAACACACACATATAGAAAAGTGCACAGGACATGCAGAGCTCAATGAATTACCACATGGTGAAAACACCCATGAAGCTAACTAACACTTACCATGACCAGCGTCCCAGAAGTATCCTTGCCTCCTTTCAATTAGCTCCCCTTCCCTCCTTGCCAGAGGTAACCAGATGACCTGACTTTTAATGCATAGATTACTTTTGCCTGTTCTTTATCTTTCTGTATATGGAATGGTTTAGTAAATTTTTGTGTCTGGTGGCTTTTACATATATTATGTTTGTGAGAGCTAGTTGTTTTTAAAGCCACATAGACAACCAAAGGAGTTTTCAGACTACTGCATGTAGTGTAGCTGTTAATTGAACATTGACAGATAACTGATATTGATAAATTGACATTTATTGAATGTCAGCCATTGCTGATTAAAACTATGCTTAGTCCTTTGGGACACAACAGAAGTGTTAGACACTTTCTCAGCTGGAAAAGATGTTACCTGTAGGGATACTAGATGTTCAGATGATTATAAATATAGTTCTGGAAGGGAAAAAAGAATACCATTGTATAAATGAAGGTACAACTGTGAACTGTTTTTCAAAGAAACTATAGATTAAGTAGTTCAGTGTATGCTGGCAAGATCAAAAAAAGCTTCAACAAAAGGTGAAATTTCAGAAGGGTGAATGAAAAGAGAAAACCAGGGTAAATATTCTTGTCAGAGAAGACAGTGTAAGTTGTAAAAGGCCCACATGGATGTGGGCATGAGCCTATGAATATGTCATGTAGTGTACTTGTTCCCAACCTTGACCATAGATTGGAATGACCTGGAAGCTTTAAAAAATTCTGATGTCTGTTCTGTTTTATTGGTAAGGGGTTTGGCCTGGGCATCAGGATTTTTAAAAGCTCCCCTTTCACCCCAAGTAATTCTAATGTGCAGTAAAGTTTGTAAATCACTATAGTGAATTATTTTCCATTTGAAGGGTGATAAGGTGGTCCAAATAGGTTTTAGAAATTAGGTTAGAGGAGTTGAGTTATAACCAATGTGATGAGTGCTTGAGTAGGTATTAACACAGGATATGGTATAAACCACATAATAGGCCCCACAGGAGCAGGTACTAAGTCTTATTCACTACTGTGTCCTCAGCACAATGCCTGGCACATAATAGGTATTCAGTACTGAATACTAACAAAGGTGTGTGTGTGAGGAAGCAGTTTCTTAAACAAATTATAAAATATATATTTTACAGCTTATCCAGGGCCAGGTGGGATAGGTTCGGCAAAGACCAAGAAACAGTTCATGCTCTTGGAGACGTCATAAGCAGCAAGTCCTGTGGGGCTCATGGGGGGAGAAGATCACTGTGGTTAAGCCTTTATGTTTAGATCTTCTCATAATAACCAGCTGGAGGAGATGTGGAGATGGCCGTGTTCATGAGGTTCAACAGTAATTTATCTTGTGTATTTTTAGCTCTCTATTGTGTGGGATAAGTACTGATGTTTGGGGGTCCAACATAAGTTGATTTATTGGCTTTACTGATTTACTTTTCCTTTTTCCAGTATGAAGTTAGAAACTTATGCAATTGAGTTTTCTAAAATTAAACCCAAGTGCTAATTTACCGTGTAAAATGGGTTTGAGTAGCTTGTTATTGCAGACTGATAGTTTTAAAGTTGAGGGTATACTGAAAAAATATTGCTTCATGTGGTGAAATGTTATTTAAGGCCTGAAAAAACTACTCAGAGAACTAATTGATTCTATGAGCTCATCTGCTGAAATTATTACAAGGGATTCTAACTGACATGGATTCTTCCACTTATGGGAGGAAGATTTCTCAAATCAAGACTAGCTAAATGGCTAAGAAACTAGTAACAGGACACAGGACCTTTCATTTTTGAGTAACTGATTTGTATCATGCACCCTAGTAGTGAATGGACAGTTACCATCTAATTATTGTGCAGTTGCTTATGAGAAATAAATTAATCATCATAGTTTAGTTTCTAATAGAAGCGTTTCCCCTACTTCCTAAGTTGCCAGCATGGTTAATGCCCTTGTTAATAGCATCAATAAATTGAATGCATCTTAGGTTGATACAGGAGGATTTACCCTTAGGGCTGATCCATTTAAAGTTGCTATTATTATTATTTTTTTTAAATTTGATATCATTAATGTACAATTACTTGAACAACATTATGGTTACTAGACTCTCCCCATTATGAAGTCCCCCCCACATACCCCATTACAGTCACTGTCCATCAACATAGTAAGATACTATAGAATCATTACTTGTCTTCCCTGTATATACTGCCTTTCCCATGTCTGCCCCCCCTACATTATGTGTGCTAATCCTAATGTCCCATTTTCCCCCTTATCCCTCCCTCCCCACCCACCCTCCCCAGTCCCTTTCCCCTTGGTAACTGTTGGTCCATTCTTGGGTTCTGTGAGTCTGCTGCCATTTTGCTCCTTCAGTTTACTCCACAGATGAGTGAAATCCTTTGATAATCTTTCTCTGTCTGGCTTATTTTACTGAGCATAATACCCTCTAGCTCCATCCATGTTGTTGCAAATGGTAGGATTTGTTTTCTTCTTATGGCTGAATAATATTCCATTGTGTGTATGTACCACATCTTCTTTATCCGTTTATCTATTGATGGACACTTAGGTTGCTTCCATTTCTTGGCTATTGTAAATAGTGCTGCGATAAACATAGGAGTGCATATGTCTTTTTCAAACTGAGATGCTGCATTCTTAGGTTAAATTCCTAGGTATTTCTATTTTTAGTTTTTTGAAGAACCTCCATACTGCTTTCTGCAATGATTGAACTAGTTTACATTCCCACCAGCAGTGTAGGAGGGTTCCCCTTTCTCCACATCCTCGTCAACATTTGTTGTTGTTTGTCTTTTGTATATTGGCCATCCTAACTGGGTGAGGTGATATCTCATTGTGGTTCTAATTTGCATCTCCCTGATAATTAGCGATGTGGAGCATCTTTTCATGTGTCTGTTGGCCATCTGAATTTCTTCTTTGGAGAAGTGTCTGTTCAGCTCCTCTGCCCATTTTTTAATTGGCTTATTTGCTTTTTGTTTGTTGAGGTGTGTGAGCTCTGCTTTTATTATTTTTTACAGTGAGGGACAGCATTTCATCCCCATTAAAACATAAATGCGTATCAAGAACTTAGTGACCTACTGTTCTTTGTCCTGTAGTACTGTCATTAAGATTTCTTTTTGAGAAAAAATTAGGCCTAATTATGTCTTAGTAAGTGTTCTTAGGAATGTTATATCATCTTTATCTAGAAATTTTAAAGAATGGCATAGGTGCTTATCTGTAAAAGTTATTAATTTCGATATCATGTCTAAAAACTCAAGACTTTCAACAAAACAATTCATGGCTTAATTACACACCTAGATATATTTGGTCTCTGTCAGTGTAAAAGAAGAAAAAGAAGTATAAATAATGCCTATTTGAATGAATAAGTAGTGTTTTCAGTCACAGTTTCCAACTGTCATATCTATAATTTTCTGTACTAGAAATGGTATTTTGCCCTACAAGTACGTATTTTATGTCTAAGGACTAGCTCACCCAAAGGAATTGACCTCTTGTTTCTGAATTATTTTGAGATATTAAATTTCAACTTTGGATCAGTGTCTTGTTCTCTTCTTTCGGAAGCCCAAATCACCCAGAATTAGTTAGAAGAAGTTACTAGTCAGAATATTCTATGTTGTAGTATTAAGTTAATCCTGAAATCTAGGGTTTGGATTTATTACTCGCTTAGAAGTCTCTTCAGTTCAGTCTCTTGCCCTTTTGACTTGACTCCTATAGTTGTAGATAGCAGTCTTCTTTTCTTGTCTGGCAAGATGTTTCAGGCTCCTCTTGTACAATTCCTGTCCCAGACCTTTAATTAGCTATTACTTAAAGGAGGTCCTGGTTCTTTTAAAGGTAGAATGGTCTTGAGAGAGCACAGTCTGGTGCTGGGGTTAAATACCATCACTTCAAGTTGGTCATGGTTTCTAGTGGTTTTTTGTTTTTTGTTTTTAAATATGTCAGTAGTACTTACTTTTAGAATTTTGGAATATATCCTACAAACAGAGGATTATATTTATTTGGTTTAAAGAATAATAATAAAACAAGAACCCATTGCCAAGGTTAAGAAATAGAACAAAGCCAGTACCCTGGAAGCACCAGTGCCTTCCTCTAATTTCAAGCCCTTCTCAGTCCCCTGGAGGTAACCATTATCGTGATTTTCCTGTTAATCTTTTCTTTAGAGGTTTTTTTAACACACAATTTTTCACTAAACTACATTTTTTAGATTTTTGTGTATTTTTTTATGCAACTTGCTTTTTGATTGACCATTTTCTTTTTAGATTCATCCGTGACAATATATGTTACTTTCTTTTTGTTGCCATTTAGTAAGCATTTCATTGTATGACTACTCAGTTTATCCATTCACTGTTATAGTATATTTGAGATGTTCCTAATTTTTGACTCTTAGAAACCAGTACTATTATGAATGTGTGTGTATGTGTAAGAAGTTAAGGTATATACCTAGGACTGGAATTGCTGGTATTGTATACTGTTTTTTCAAATGATTCTTTCATCACTCTCACCAGCAGTGGATGAGTTCTCATTACTGTCACTTGTGGGGCACCATATGGACAGGTTTTATTTCTCACCAGTCTGATATGTGTAAAACACTCTTGAGGTTTCGTTGGCCATTTTCCTGATTTCTAATAAAGTTGAACCCATCTTCCTATGATTATCTATTTGTGCTGCTTTTGTGAAATGCTCCCTTAGGTAAACCAGTACCCTGGAAGCACCAGTGCCTTCCTCTAATTTCTTACACATCCTTCTCTGGGTCTTGTGTTTTGTGGAGTTTTCTTCTTATTAAGTCAGAGCAGTTTTTCAGGCATTCTGGATACTAACTTTTTTTTGGTTATATGTGTTACAAAATATCTTCTTTCAGTTTTTAGCTTTGTTTTCCACCATATTTAGGTGTCCTTTGAAGAAAATTTAGTCATTTTAATGTAGTTCAGTTTACCAGTTTTTCCTTTATTGTTTGTACCTTTTATATCATATTTAAGAAATACTTCCCTGCTGTAAGATTGTATATATACTCTCATTTCTTTTTTCTTTCCAAAGGCTTTTAAGTTTACTTTCCATTTTGAAGTCTGATTCATCTGAATTTGATTTTTTTTATGGTATGAAGTAATTATGAATATTACATATTTTTTCAGCATGACTACTAAATAGTTATCATGTTCTTCCATTTAAAATCAAGCTTGCAAGCAGAAGCCTCAGGCAACAGATAAAACCATCAGTGACTATAAAATTACACCTTAATCAGAATGGAGGGCACACCACCAAAGTCCTGCAGACAGACCCGGCCACCCTGCTCCATTTGGTTCAGCAACTGGAACAAGCCCTGGAGGAGATGAAAACGAGCCACTGCAGGAGAGTCGTGCGCAGCATCAAGTAGTCCCAATTTTAAGGTTTTATTCCTTTTGGGCCACTTGTGAATTAATGATATGTAGCAGTTACTTTCAAAATTATTTTTTTATCAGTTGATGGTGATAAATACATTTGGATTCCATGAAATTTCTTTTCCATGATAAGGTATTGCAGTCTTGCTCAAAAGCTAAAGTAAAGTTGCTTTCCTGGTGCTAAATGTGGTTGGCTTCTTGACAAATTAAGATGTATTTTGTATTTTAAATGTGTAAATAGGATTGAATCAAGTGAATCTGTACTGTTCATATCTTCTGTATATACGAATGACCATCCTTTTTTTAGTACTTATTTTGGCTGCTTAACATTATTATTTTTCTTCTTATCGACCAAAGTTTGAAAATCAAATTCACAATGTAGTATTATTGGTATTCAGAATATTTATAGACAGTTCAATGTTTTTGACCTTTAAAAGTACCCTATAATGTTAATAATCATGGAATAGTTGGAAGTAAACATGAATTTTTAAAAAATACTGTATTGTTTAGGCAGTTCATGCATTTTTCTTTGTATATGAAGATAACAGGTACTTACCATGTTGCAAGTTTGAGTTGTCATGGCTAATCAGCTGAAATAGCACTGAAATTTAGGTGATCATGTATTTTATCAAGGAGTACTTTTTTTTCACGAGTACCCAAATCATCTAAGAGACATGCTGTCTTTTACATTTATAAACAGTAGATGCTGGAGTAATACAATCAGTTCTTAATTATCTGTATATAAATTACAGTCATTTTTTATAATTTTGTTTGAATAAAGTATAAAGAGGGCAAAGAGAGGCCATGTTTACTACATTCTAAGCAAATAGCCCTTCTTCCTTACAAACTCAACTATTGTGTTGTTTTGTTTCTTAGTAGGTAACTCTAAGCTATCAGCCTGAAAAACTAAAATGCTGATGCATCAGGTCAACCTGATAGAGAGCAGGAAACATGGGAGACAAGAAACTTAAGGTGTAGCAGACTTAGGGAGAAAAATCGTATGAAAGAAATGGAAATGGGGCTTCAGTCTTAAATATATAACTAGGGTCTTACTCTGAGATTTTCATCCCCATGAAGCAATCCAGGAAAGCCTTTAGGGCCATCAGACTCCAGGCTCTCTCCATGCTTGGCTTCCTAAGAATTAGAGGTTTTCAGGTCAGAGTGACATGTTTCTCCTTTCTAAAGAGAGCCTAGTAGGGAACAGGCCAGTGGAAAAAAAAAGCACAATTGAAATTACCATCCATTGTTCTCCTGCAGGCATCTGAGCCACCCTTTTCTATAGATAAATGTTCTTCAGTTACAAAATAACTATACTATTAAATATTAGCAAACTGAAAATCAAGTAATTTTTAATTATCATGATAACTTGATTAATAAAGCTTTCATATTCACCTTACAAACAAAAGGAAACTTTATATATTATATGGGATAGTAGCATTTATCTTTGGGTTTTAAAACGACAGACTTGCCAAGCTTCTATGATAAAAATAGCTCTGTGAGGCTTTTGGTCCACATTTGGTGGCAGATAAGCAGGGCTAACCCCAGCCAAGATTGAAGTAATAGCCCTGTGTCTCCTCAGGGCCATCTTTCTTCTACCTCTGTATCCACTCTTCTTATCCCAGTCAAGTCAAGAAAGCATGTATTAGTCTTTTTCTATTTGTATCAAACTCCCCTGACCACCTTTGTACTCCCTATTCCTTCTGATGTTCTGCCTTCACCTTCTTGGGCCATGGTGAGTTGGGAGCAGTCTCCTAACTTCTTTTTGAACCTAAGGGTTCACCTTGTGGTGCAGGTCATTAAATGAGCCTCTTCCTTTTCTCATTTAAACATTTCGTACCCATATGGACTCCTCTGCCTCCTGTTTGTTTCATGGCACATTTGATTTCTGTATAGCTTGTATGTGACATACTTCCTGCAGATGTAATCACGTTCCACCCTGCGTATGACCAGGTTTCCTGACGCTGGGCAATGTGCCTTTCCATCTATAGCTATCTAAATTTTTATTTAAACGTTTGGATTGCCATAATGGGGAAGTACAGAGAAAGTGATTTTATTCCCTTAAAGTAAAAAGGCACGTCAGGAATACAAATACCTGCATTAATGTACTTTGAAACTTAGCTTCTACTCAGCTTGTTGCCATTTTTCAGCCCAAGCAACTTTTCGTAAGGTGAATTTTCATTTATGGTGTAATTCTTATTTGTTGCCATTAGAAATATTGCTAATTATGTACCATCAGAGTGGAGGACCATGCTCTTCTATTGTGCTTAAACCTAAATTGAGGCTTTTTCATTGTGAAGATAAGTTTTCATTTTCCTCTTTCAGTTTTATCTTTTCATGCAGAACAGTGCCCAAAAAACAGTTAAAAAGAGAAGCAACACAGAAAACAGGATTTTTTGCCCTGTCTCACAAACTGTATCAGCTCTTTTACCTCTTTTATTCTTAATTTTTATTATCCTTATTCTTAATGTTTCTTACCCTTAACTCTCTCACGTTGAGTTATAAGCCACCCATTTATGTAAGGCATTATAGTGATAGAAAAAACAAAGCGTTTTCTAGCTCTTTTACTATGATACTGATTCAGTTTTGTTAAGTATTTATTAAAAGCTTAGAGGAACCCATGTTGTGTGTCGAAAAAGTATAAAGTCCTAATCTCCTAGAATGCTCTCAAGCCATTCTGTCCTTGATAATAGTTTAATCCATAAATTCACTAGGCTGTAGAAAGGAATCAACTAAGGGGGCCAGTTTGAAGGAGGGAAGTTCCTCTGGGCTGTCTATTGGAACTACTTTTTCTTGAAATTCCACCTTCTTCTGGAAGATAAAACTCTAGTATTCAATAGCTAGAGCTGTAGAAATGTACAGAGGAAGGGGTGGGTCATTACAGAATACTGTAGAATACTTAGACATGGTTAGGATGGCAGAAGTGATCCTTATCCATTGAAGTGGGGTTCCCTGAGGTAAGCAGAGGTGTGATGGGAAAAGCAAACTGGGCTCTTTTTTTTACCTGCATGCCAATGTTGTGATTGTCATAAATCCAATGAGAAGTGGATGCCTGTGGTTTTGAAGGAATGTGCTTAGTTCACAAAACAAAAAGGCTTCTCAGTTAACTCAAAGACTAAAAACACACAGATTAAAATTTGGAGAATGAGTAAAAGAAAGTCCAGGGAAGTCTTTGAGTTTCACTGGAGCTAGTATAGATGGTTAGGATATGATTTCTTGGCATGGTCTGTAAAGGATATGTTTTTATTCCAAATAAAAAATTCTTCTAAAGCTCAAGTGAGTTTAAGTGCTGCAACATAATAAAATTGCTTATTTGCAGCTGAGACTGTTGTGCAATTCATAGACTAAAAGAACTAAGGAAGGCTGTAGGCAGTTTTTTTAGTACTTATAAAAAATGAGCAAATCACCATGAACTTTCCAAAAAGGGTGAAATTCATCCTTTCAAAGCATACAATTCAGTGGTTTTTAGTATGTTCACAAAGTCGTGAGACCATCACCACTATCTGATTACAGAACATTTTCATCACTACAGAAAGAAACCCACACCCATTAGCAGTCACTCTCTATGTTCCCCTCCCACTAGCCCCTGGTAGCCCTAATCTGCTTTCTGTGGATATGATTCTTCTAGACATTTCTGTAATGGACATTTCTGTAATTTCTTTCTGGACATAGAGTAAGTAGAATTATGCTATATATGGCTTTTTGTGTTTCACTTAGCAAAATGTTTTCAAGGTTCAGTTTGTAGCATGTTATCAGTACTGCATACATTTTTTGTGACTGAATAATATTCCATTTATGTCTTCCTTTACTCCCTTTTTTTAATTTTGGTATCATTAATATACAGTCACATGAACAACATCGTGTTTACTAGATTCCCTCCATTATCAAGTCCCCACCACATACCCCATTACAGTCGCTGTCCATCAGCATATTAAGATGCTATAGAGTCACTACTTATCTTCTCTGTGCTCTACTGCCTTCCCTGTGCCCTGCCCCTATGTTATGTGTGCTAATCGTAATGCCCCTTATTTCCCTTCTCCATCCCTTCCCACCCACCCTTCCCAATCCCTTTCCCTTTGGTAACTGTTAGTCCATTCTTGGGTTCTGTGAGTCTGCTGCTGTTTTGTTCCTTCAGTTTTTGCTTTGTTCTTACACTCCACAGATGAGTGAAATCATTTGGTACTTGTCTTTCTCCGCCTGGCATATTTCACTGAGCATAATACCCTCTAGCTCCATCCACATTGCTGCAAATGCTAGGATTTGTTTTCTTCTTATGACTGAATAATATTCCATTGTGTATATGTACCACATCTTCTTTATCCATTCATCTACTGATGGACACTTAAGTTGCTTCCGTTTCTTGGCTATTGTAAATAGTGCTGCAATAAACATAGGGGTGCATATGTCTTTTTGAAACTGGGATCCTGCATTCTTAGGGTAAATTCCTAGAAGTGGAATTCCTGGGTCAAATAGTATTTCTATTTCTATTTTTAGTTTTTTGAGGAACCTCCATACTGCTTTCCACAATGGTTGAACTAGTTTACATTCCCACCAGCAGTGTAGGAGGCTTCCCCTGTCTCCACATCCTCGCCAGCATTTGTTGTTCTAGTTTTTCTATGTTAGTCATCCTAACTGGTGTGAGGTGATATCTCATTGTGGTTTTAATTTGCATTTCCCTGATAATTAGTGATGTGGAGCATCTTTTCATGTGCCTGTTGGCCATCAGAATTTCTTCTTTGGAGAAGTGTCTGTTTATATCATTCACCCATTTTTTTAATAGGGTTATTTGCTTTTTGGATGTTGAGTTATGTGAGTTCTTTATATATTATGGATATTAACCCCTTATTGGATATGTTGTTTACAAATATATTCTCCCATCCTGTAGGATGCCTTTTTGTTCTGCTGATGGTATCCTTGGCTGTACAGAAGCTTTTTAGCGTGATGTCGTCCCATTAGTTCATTTTTTATTTTATTTCCCTTGCCAAGGAGATGCATTCAGGAAAAAGTTGCTCATGTTTATATTCAAGAGATTTTTTCCCTATGTTTTCTTCTAAGAGTTTTATGGTTTTATGACTTATATTTGGGTCTTTGCTCCATTTTGAGTTTACTTCTGTTTATGGGGTTAAACAATAATCCAGTTTCATTCTCTTGCATGTAGCTGTCCAGTTTTGCCAACACCAGTTGTTCAGAAAGCTGTTATTTCCCCATTGTATATCTATGGCTCCTTTATCATATGTTGATCGACCATATATGCTTGGGTTTATATCTGGGCTCTCTAGTCGGTTCCATTGGTCTATGGGTCTGTTCTTGTGCCAGTACCAAATTATCTTGATTACTGGGGCTTTGTAGTAGAGCTTAAAGTCAGGGAGTGTAATTCCCCCAGCTTTATTCTTCCTTCACAGGATTGCTTTGGCTATTTGGTGTCTTTTGTGGTTCCATATGAATTTTAGAACTATTTGCTCTAGTTCGTTGAAGAATGCTGTTGGTTTCTCCCTTGTTTTTTTTACAGTATTTGGTTGAGTCTGATTCCTCATCTTAGTATAGAATTAGTCTGTTGCATTATAAACACTATAAATATGTCCTATAATTTCAGGTTATCCTAAATTATTTGAAGAAAAATAGAAACAGATTAGGTGTTAGAGTTGTAGGTTTAGTTGTAGGCTTGTAGTTGTAGGTTTTCTCCAGAGCTTTGGGGTCAGTTGAGAGCTGTTACTTTAGGTAGACTGGTCAGAGAAAGCTCTGAAGAGGTAGTGTTGGAGCAGAAATTTGAATGAGGTGAAGGAGTGAGCTGTGGAAAATTTGGAAGAAGAGTGTTCAAGACAGAAGGAAAAGTACATGCAAATGCCCTGAGCTGAGAATGAGCTGGTATATTTGCGTTTGCGCAAGGAGGGTGGAATGGCTGGTTTAAGTGAGGGCGGAAGTATCAGAGGAGTGGGCAGCAGCAAGATCGTGTGCCTTTAGCTTCCAAATGTTTTTCTTCCCCAAGCCCTTTCTTCAAACTGGGTATGTGGATGGTCCCCCCAACACTTTGGCTTCTCATTTCCTTGATCTTCCCAAGGCCTTTCCTGTTTTGAACCACTTGCTCCACTGCTGCACTCTAGATATTGTCCCCACCTGAACTGTTCTCTTCTGAAATAATTTCAGACATCCTTCCTCAAACTGATCCAGCTCATTGGTCCATTACTTTCCACACCCTAGTTCTTCAGCTTTAATGGACCTTCAAGTTCTCATACCATGCTCTATTTAAACATCTCCTGCCTATCTGTATTTCCCTCCTTATCCAGCTTGAACTCACAACCTACCACCTCAAACAACCTATCACTACCAATATTCTAAGTCCTTGCCATTGTGCCTTCCATTGTACCCATCTTGCCCACTATATATGAATTCAACTGTCTATTTTTTTTCTTGCTAGCACATGGGCTGCTGAGACCTACAGGAGAAAGTACGCAGAACCACACAGACTATCAAGCTTATACATTAATGGTCATCAGTCTCAACTAAGCCTGTAACACTGTCTTACTAGCTACTATTTCCTTAGCTGTCTCCCATTTCCAACAACTATTTCAAACCTACTCCACTCCCCCTAAACTTCTGACCCACCCACCACCCCTTCTCCTTCTCCATCTATAACTGCCTCTCATGGAGCAAACAGAAACAGATAGAAATTCTCTCCACTATTGGCCAGCAGACCTACACAATCCTGGCTGTTCTCTGCACTGACATCCATCTTTCCCTCCCCACTGCCATTTGAGTAGAATAGGTATCCTTCCCACTACTGGATCCCATTCTTCCCAGTATCCTGACACTTTTATACCTTCTACTTATCAATCTTCCTGATTTCTTTCCATTAAAAACGTGTTTTCCTGTCAGTAGCCCATGTCCAACATCCCTCTCCCCTTACCACACACTCTCTCACTCCTTTATTTCAGTAACCCCTGAAAAAGTTCACCTTTCCTTCCCAAGCCACTCCTAGTAACATTTCCAGGAACTTCCATGTTGCTGAATCCAGTGTACATTTTTCAGTCCTCATCTTACTAGATCTTTCAGTATCATTAGACTTGGTGGGTTACTCTTTTTAAAAAATACACCCTTCCTTATTTATTTATTTATTTTTGTCAAACACTCTTGTTTTGCCTCATACATGTCTAGTGATACATTCTCATTCTCCTTTGCAAGATTCTTTCCCTCTAGCCTCCTTTTAGTTGTAGGTTTTCTCCAGAGCTTTGTCCTAAATTGTTTCTCTCTACAGACCTACTAGGTAATTTGCTTATTCTCTTGGCTTTAATCACCATCAGTTTGCTGATAAATATCAACTATAGATCTCCAGTCCATATTGCTCCCCTGAATTTGAGGCACATGTGGCTACCTATCAGCTATCTGCTTTTAGATATCTAACAGTACTTCAAACTCAAGATAAACAAAATTGAGCTCATTTCCTACAAACTTGCTATTCCTCCAGATTTATTCAAAAAATGACATTGTCATTCACACAATTGCTCAACCCAGAGATGTGTGTCACTCTTGGCTTCTTTCTCACCCCCTCACCACAAATGCTAAATTACCAACTCCACCTTAAATACCAGTCAAATCAGTCCACTTCTCTCCATTACAGTAGCCTCCGTGTTCTTGCCTGAGCTACTATACCTGCCTCCAGTTAACCAGTCTCACTGACTCCCTCTTATTGAGACTCCACACCCTACATGAATTCACTACACAGTAGCCAGAATTATCTTCCAAAAAGAGAAATCACATTGTTTGACAGCTAACACCCTTCAGTTGATTGTGTTACTTTTGGGGTAAAGTCCTGCCTCCTGCCTTTATCTCCAACTTCATCTCCCTCATGTTCACCTCTTCTCATGCTTTGTTGTTTTAGTTCCTTCACTTGGACTATCTGAATCCTCTTCTTCCATCTACCAAGGAAGCTCATATGCATTCCTCTGGCTTCAGCCTAAACATCATTTCCACCAGGAGGTCAGGAGCCCCTGTTCTATTTACCTAGTGCTGTGTGCTAACCTGATCATAGATTCAACAGGTTTTGTTGTAATTACTAGGTTAATTGCCTATTTTTTTCTGGATTGTAGGAACTGCTTTTTTTCCTCTGTATCCTTGGTGTCTGTCATCATGACTGGTACATAGTAAGCTCCTATTAAATGTGTAATGGAGAAAAGAAGACAGAGAAAGGAATATAAAGGGTAGAGCACAAAATTTGCATATATTTTAAAGGCAAAACAAGGCTCCAAATAAATTTTGCTTTTCTGTCACACAAGTATAGGTTGCATTAACCCCACAGTACAAGTTATATGTCAGCTTTTGTTTTTCCTTAATGAGAAGATATATTTAGGACATTTAGTATGTGGAGTCCAGTGAATGGACAGAGCAAGAGATTTACTTAGACCAGTGATTCTCAGCCTAGGCTGCCCTTTGGAGTCACTTGGAGAGTTTTAAAATTTTTTCCCTGATTCCCTCCTTCATGGACTCTCATTTAATTTGCCTGAGATTTTAAAAGCTCTCCACCTGATTTTTGAAAGGATTCCTCATGACTGATTTACAGCAAGAGTTAAGAACATTACTGGAGTTTTTTCTGTATGATATGCTTCACTGACTGAATTTGAGCCTGTTGGAGAACAAGAAATTCAAACAATCCAGATTCATCACTGCCCTGATCCACCCACTAGTGGGTCCAACTACAACTAAAAATGGCTAAAACAGTAAAAAATATCCCTTGGCACAAATAACTGTCAAGTCCAGAGGTAGTGTTGGTTTCAGACCAAACTTGATCCGGTGACCCCATATCTTTCTGTTTCTCTTACTGGTCTCGGTGTTGGCTTCCCCTAATTTGGCTTCCTCATGGCCAAAGATGGCTGCTAAAGACACCCAGAAAGTGAGCCCATCTCTCCCAGTATCATTATTAGAAAAAGTTTTCAGACCCACTCTGAATGGACTGGTTTAGTTTACAAACTGATTGCTGTGTTCAAGGGGTTGGAATGTGCTAGAACAAGAGTGGAGTCCTCTTCCCAGGAACTGCAGCAGTCCCCAAATGAACATTACAGCTTTTTGGGAAGGAAAAGGGGAGAAAAATCAGTGCTGAGATCATCAGATATCTGGTGTAACCACACAGTGGTTTGGCCTAGCTGCAGAATTTGTCACAAAACTGTAGTAGTAGTTTGTATTATGCTGTATACTATACTATAAAATACATAATACTTTATAGGTAATCTAGATATACTTTCACACCAATTCACACAATTAATGACTAGTAATAAACTAAATATGATTATATTCATCATAAAAAGTGCTTAGTGAGAAAGAACTTGAGAATAAAAAAATTTGATTTGGACCCCACAAACATAAGTTGTCTCAGTAAACAATGTTTTCTTGCCTCATTTTGAAAAACAAAATATGTTAGACCCTCCAGAAAGTCTGACTTGTGGATTCCCACCCTCCAAGTTGAGTGTCATAGCCAAGAAGATTCTCTTGAGCTTTGCTTTTTATAATTTTCATTATGAAAGCAGTAGGGTTTAAATTTCCTCCATGAAATATATCACTGAATTATATATATAATAATGGGAATGCCATTTCTAATAACATATGCTAAAAAGAAAAAAACACCACACACACAAAAATTCCCCTAAAAGTTCCCTCCCCCTACCCATTTCTGAGGGGAAGCTAACTCTCCCTAGTTGGAAACTTACTGTTGAAGAGCTTGCTGTCATCAGATACCCTTCTGATTATAATTTGGCTTTGCATAAAAAGTTTCCCATAGACAGAAAATGTGCTAGCCAGCAAACATGGATTTCGGGTCTGCTTATAGTTATGTTTCCTATTGCAAATTAATTAATTGTTACTTATGTGCCCTAATGTCCCATTGTGTCTGTGTGTGCTAACATTTAAGTTTCTGAGTTTACAAAATTGAGGACCATATTCCAGAAGAAGACCCCTGCCATAAACTTAGTACTAAGACCAGAGATGTTATCCTGTCCTGGTGGCCAGACAGTCATTCTTCAAGCCAGCCTGACCAGACTCCTTTTATTCAAATTGTACCAGAAAAATCCTGTAAAAAAAAAAAGACATAAAATAGCACAGGCCACATTTCCTTTGGCATTTAGCAGTCCTTAAACCCAGCAGATGGCACCCATCCCTAGACAATAGTAAAAGGAGAATAAGACAGCCCAGTGTCATCCTAGGCCTGATTATGAGAGGTTGTGGTGAGGAAAACTCAGTAGCTAGAATGTGAGCTTTAAGGAAATATTGGCCCTAAAATCTCTGGAATCATCTGTGGAGGGAGAGAAGAAGCTTATTTGCAAAAGTTGAAAACCGAATTTACCTGCAGGGCTGCATGTTCCATTACTCCGGGAAACAGGAAGAGGGATATTCTAGCGAAGAAACATCATGGGCAAACTCTCTGCAGAGGTGCAGTTACAGTCTTTAGCTACAGAAGATTTCAAAAATACACAAAAAATAGAATAGTACAATGAAGCCTCATATACCCATCACTTAATTTCAGTAATAACTCATGGCCAATTTTGTTGCATCAAAATACTGACCCACTTTGCTCAATGTCATCCACTCCCACTCCCATGTAATTTTGACTCAAATTTCAGACATCATTTCTGAAATGGAGATTTTTCTAGTTAAGCAGGGAATTTATTTACTGGTAATATGAAAATGGTCAACCATGGTTAGAAGACTTGGATTTCTTCAGATTACAATTCCCTTACAATAATGCGGCTTTACTAAGTAAGGGATTAGGCGGCATTATCTGAGTAAAATTTCACTTGTTCTTGGGGGAGCACAAGGTATGCCGTTATTTAAGGAATTTTTCGCAGAAAATCAAGAGCAAGTCTGAGGACTACAGGAAATGTACATAGGCTAGATCCTCACCTTGAGCCATAGGAAAACTGGCCTGGGTTTGGTAAAGTGTGACCAATAGTGAGCCACAGGAGACCCTTACTGACACATACGGCTTTGTTCTAAGATTGAAGAATCCAGACTGGAAAATGTCCTGAGTTCTATCTTTAGGGTCAAAAACCACACTCTCCTGAGTAAAAAAATAAAGTTATTCTGTGAAGGGAACGGACATTCCCAATGCCAGTTGGAGGTGGATAGTGATAGTGGACTTTGACTGAAGTTAAGAAATTCACTTTTCTCTCATGGCCTGAGGGAATTTGGGAGCCTTGTTTCCAGTTAAGTGAGACAATCTCAAGGGCCAGCTGTAAGGGAGAGAACTGGCTTCTGACTTAATTGGGGTTGGCTGGGAGTTATGCAGAGTGGTCCAGGATCTGGGGCTGAATGTTCTGATAGAGGCCACATACAGTAAGAATTTCAAGTTGTCTTCTGTGTTGTATTTTTCCTTCTGTTATTTCTGAACCTTCAATAAAATCATGTTAAAAGTAGTACTCTGGTTTCTCCAGTCTGGTGTGAAATTGAAAGGTTAGGTATATACATAAGACATACCCGTACAAGGGAGAATAGTAGCAACCTGCTGTGGGAGACCAGTCCTGACATTGTAGGAGGGCATTTGCACAGAGGTTCACTCCTTGAAGCCAGAAGCTATGACCGTGATGGTCCTTTGGGACAGGAAAATGTTACCAGGGATTTTATTTGGGAGGGAAACCTGGTAGACGACGGTACTTCCTGTTACTCTGCTGGTAGAAAGTAAGTAAAGGAAACATGCCTTCATTCTAATCTGTAAGACCTGCAAGTCCTGAACCTTCCAGAGATAGATAAACATTAACGTATGTCATACACATGCTTGATGTGGCTAACAAATTTCTAGAAGGACACCTAAGAAACTGTTAACAGGATTTTCTCTGGGATTTCACTTTGTATTCATCTATACATTAAAAGAAATGTGTACAAAATATAACCTATTCCTTTTACAAGTTAACTAAAATAAATAGAAATATATATTTAAATGTATATATTATCTAAAAACATATCCCAGCTGAGCCAAAAAGTTATGCTGTATTAGGAATAAAATAATAGAAAAAAATGGCAACCCCCCAGGGTGATTTACATTTGCCAATTTCCTCCTAAATTTTCCTTCTGATGTTTTCCTGCTTTGTTTAACTTACAAAAGGAGATGAAATATATCTCTATATTACTGAACTGGAAACTATAGAGCAACCTTAGTATTCTCCCAGGCTTACACCCCTAGTAATGCTGTTAATTCCTTGTACACAGCATTAGATCAGATTTCTGCCTGCATACCTGAAATGAAGCCTGGCCTCAAGGTCAGTAAACCTGGAGTGAGCTTATCTGAGCCACCTCTTTTAATTTTAAAAACTCTACAGGTGATTCTAATATACAGCTGCAGTTGCTGTCCTGCATTAGAAAAACTGAAGAGAATGTTACAGGTAACACCCCTAGAGGACTCAACCCAAATGTCTACAAGGTGAGTAGGCATTAGTTGACTGGTCCACTCTAAAGGTTCTCCACAAATGAGCAAATAACAAAGCCACACATAAACTGAACTCTGACAAAAAAGCATGGGAACTTTGTTGTTAAAACATTTGTTAAAAAGTTATTTTCAATAAATTTTCCAGTTAACTCCTCTCTGGCTTTTGAGTCTGTTAATATTTTTTCTCCTTGCAGTTCATGAAAATTCAATGCTGAGTGAATAAAGAGAAGGGAAAAGAAAAAGTGTCTGTTGAAGGTATTTTTAAACTGGATTTTAGGACTGTTTTGGAGCTGGTATTAATTCAGCTCAAAAGAGCAGGAAAGCATGCAAACCGAGATAGCGTGAGGTTAGCATGGAAAATGGTGGTGGTACCTCTAGTTCTGCTGCCCACCATCAAGGATTTGGAGCCAGCATTAGTTCTTTATGCCTAGTTGTCTCAGTAGCACAATAAAAGGGGTGGAACTGGACACTTTTCCAGCCTTATGGTTCTATCTATGAGAGAGCACCATGGCCAGAAGGGCCAGGTAAGGCCTAGGAAGGGGGATTTACCTTTTAGAGTGAACTAAAACTAGGATTCTTAACCTGGAATCTCTGGAGATCTCCAAAGTGTTCCTAAATCTCCTGCAATTGCATACAAAACGTTTATGTGCTTTTTTTTCTGGGATAATGGTCCACAGCTTTCATCAGATTCTGAAACCATTGGAAAAGATTAAATGCTGCTTTCTTTTTACTTTTTTTTAAAGGAGTCTAGGGGGCTGGGGGTAGAAAGTATAAAAAATATTCAAGTTAGGAAGATGGAAAAGAGGACCTGTTGATTTAGTCAGATATCTGGAGGGATTTTGATGGTTCTTGGAGCTGGGGCAGAAGGCAGGCAATCACATAGCTATGGGGGGAAAGGCAGAGAAGAGATGGGCAAGAAACCACAGATGGAAATTCAAGGTGAGAGAGCAGGTAGCTAGCTGGTAATTGTTGAAACTGCATTATGGTGCATAGAGATTCATTATGTCATTCTCTTTACTTTTGATTAGGTTTGGAATTTTCCACAATTAAATACCTTTTAGAAATAAAGTTCCCCAGAGACAATTCTGGGAAGATGGCAGAAGAGGAAACACCAGAAATCTACCTTTCCACCTAAATAACAATTTCACTGGCAGAATCTGTCTGACGTAACTTTTAAAACTCTAAAGTTTATGGAAGCATACAAATGCCAGGGGAAGAGTAAGATGGTATATTGTTGGTTGATTTTGGTTAAGGTCAGCTCTTAGCACAGTAGCAGCTACCCATTTCGTACCCTTCAGCCTCATGTCAAGCATCCAAGCATGTGTTACTGGAGCAGCTTGCACAGAGTTCGCAGGAGCCAGGGTGGGAATAAAGGACACTGTCCTCCAAATGTTGGGGATCTGTGCTCTGATCTTTGATTGCCACTTCTGATCACAAAGGTGCAAACAAAGAGCTGGGCAGCCATTGTTGCACCTCCCTCACTGTTGCAAGCCCTTACTTCTCTGGCTGAAGTGACTTTTTGGGGTTTTAAAGGGCCAGCACCTTCCTATCACCCTTCCATTTTCTTTTCCCCCTTTTGGAAGGCAGACACTGAAGACTAGGACATTCAAAAGCAGCTGCATTTAAGAGGAACTTAGACGGTTACTGCACATGACCAGGGGAAGACTCAGACTCAGAAAAGACCTTAAATTTACACACATGGCTGATCCTTGGCACAGAGACAGCCTTCAACAAAAAAACAGAAACAAAACAAAAACAGCTAACCTTGGGGAAGGAGGAGAATCTGATTTTCAGAATTACCACAACATCAGATTCAAATGTCCAATTTTCAGTAACAAAAACAAACAAAAATTACAAGTTATACAAAGAAAGAAAAAAGTATGGCCAATTCAAAGGAAAAAAATAAACCAGCAGAAACTATCCCTGAAGAAGACTTAGTGGATTTACTACACAAAACTTTTAAACTGTCTTAAAGATGCTCAAAGACTTAAGGACGATGTGGAAAAAGTCAAGAACATTATTTAAGAACAAAAATGGAAATATAAATGAAGAGAAAACCTAAAAAGAAAAAAAAATCTGCAGCTGAATAGTATAACAACTAAAATGGAAAATTCAATAGAGGGATTCAAAAATGTATTTGAGCAGACAGAAGAAAGAATCCATGAACTTGAAGATAGGACAATGGATATTATACTGTGTAAAGAACAGAAAGAAAAAAGAAAAGTGAACAAAACCTGTGGTATACTATCAACAGGTCACTGTGGCAGTCCCAGAGGAGAAGAGAGAAAGGGACAGAGAGAATAGCTGAAGAAATAATGGCCTATGAATTTGGAAAATCCACAAATTTATGGAAATTTACAACACACTCTTAAACAACCAATGAATCAAAGAAGAAATCACACAAGAAATTAGAAAATACTTAAAAGATGAATAAAAATGAAAACAACTTACCCAAACTTCTGTGGCACAGTGAAAGCAGTGCAAAGGGGGAAATTCATAGCTATGAATGCTTACCTTAAAAAAAAAGAAATGTATCAACAACCTAACTTTACAACTTAAGGAATAAGAAAACAAACTAAACAAAGGTGGCAGAAGGAAGTGAAGGTGAATTCTGGCACGCTAAGATCCCCACCCCTTAAGATCCAATCACCAACAACCAGATGGTCTCCCACCCCTTAAGATCCAATCACCAGCGCAGAACACACCCTACCCCTACTCCTTAAGAACACGCTTCCTCACCCACAAGCTGCTGCTCCCTCTCTCTGGGGGCAGCCATTTTCTCTTTCAGACAATAAAATCTCTTGCGTGGGCCCATGTCTCCTGTGCCATTCTGGGGTAAGGAGGGTCGCGGCGAGACACCCTTTCATTGGTGCCATGACTTGGATGAGGTTCTCCCATTGACTTTGCTCTTCCTCTGGAAATCTGAGCTGCTTTGGGAACCCTCACTGCCTGATCTTCCTCCATGGGCTCACCGTCCATTTCCTCAGTCACTCGTCTTCTCGCCCAACACAGGTCTTCATTTTGGTAAGTCTCCCCTTCATGGTCAACTTAAATGTCCCTTTGGAACATGAGAAGTGACTGTTGAGTGTCTGGCACCCCCAGTGGCTCCTCTGGGACAGGGGCACCCCCAACCATGACTTTCTGAGTCACGGTTGATCCCCATAATCGACCCTTCTCTGCCTCCCCATGGTGAGAATCATCACTCACTGAGGCCTGGTCTCCCTTTATCTACTCGTTAACTCCTGGTACCAGGTACCAAGGCTCCTCGGCATTTCCACCTCGACCGCTCCATTAGAGGTGGTGACGACCCCCTAACTTTGTCTGGTCTTCTCCACGACCTTCTCAATCGCTCTGGGATGCCTCAGTGACTTGTGAACGGTCTCATTCTCACCATGGGATCTAGCCCCTCCATTCCCGCAGATTCACTGCTAGGGTGCTTACTCGATAATCTCCAACCCCTTTGACTTACTCCAGACCTCAAACCTTCTAAGCTTATTCGCTACCATAATGAGATCTGGCCACAATATTCCTTGGACAATCAGTCTAAATGGCCTCCCACTGGCTCTTTAGATCCTAAAATTCTCTGTGACTTATACAACTTCTGTGAGCACACGGGCAAATGGAAAGAGATCCCATATATCCAGGCTTTCTCCTACCTCTGAACCAAGCCTGCTCTCTGTCTCCCTTATAATCCTAAACATCTTCTCCTCACTCTAAAAAATGTCACCCTACCACCCACCAATTCCCACCATGTCCTCTGACTTTGACCCTGATGAACCTCCTCCCTACTGATCTCAAACCCCTACAGCTCCCCCTCAACCACCAGTTCCTCTCCTGCCCCAACCTCTTTCTCTGCAAGATCAAAATCCCAACCCTCCCAGCTCCCATAGTGCCGTTGCAGAAGCCGCAACACCTCCACCTCCTCCACAACGAGTTCCCTTTCCCTCACCCAGTCCCGTGCCAAGCCCTCCAGTCACTTGCTCTCAAACCCAGATCCTAGCCCCACTACAGAAAGAAACCAGTACAGAGGGCATCATACAGGTCCATGTCCCTTTCTCTCTCTCTGACCTATCTCAACCAACACACTTTTGCCCGAGGAGCATAGGCAAGTCTGAGAACAGGCTAGAACTCATGCCGATGGGTTCACCAATCTACTTCAGCTCATCCAGTAGGTGCTGAGGTGGTTCCTGACCGAGACCCTAACTGAGACTATAATACGGCAGGGGGAGTGACCAGTTGAGAACACTTCATCACCTGCCCCATGGCAGGACTCAGAAAGTCAGCCAATAAAGCCATTAACTATGAAAATCTCCAAGAGGTTATTCAGGATAAAAATGAGAATCCCTCTGTGTTCCTAGACTGCCTCACCAAAGCTCTTTTACAATATACAAACCTAGACCCTGAGACCCCAGAGGGGAGACAATTATTAATGACCTACTTCTTCACCCAGACTTTCCCTGACATTAAGGCTAAACTTAGATGTCTAGAGAAGGGACCCTTAACTCCTCAGGCAGAAGTCCTGGCAGTGGTCTTCAAAGTATATAATGGAGGAGATGAAAAGGCCTGTAAACAAAAATATCAAATGCTGGCTAAGGCCTTTCAACCTACCCCAACCACTGGTGCTCAGGTATCCTCACTTCCTAAGAAGCAGCCAGGAGGACCTCCTGGTCCATGCTTCAAATGTGGTCAAATGGGTCATTGGGCTAGAGCCTGCCCAAATCCCGGAAGACCCCCAATCCGTGCCCTAAGTGCCATCAGGAGGGACCCTGGGCTGTTGACTGTCCTTGCACACTGAGAGGTGCCAGGCCATCCAGCTCTAACACTCCACACATAGACCTTCTGGGTCTGGCAACTGATGACTGAGGGGGCCCGGGACTCCTACACCCAACCACTACCATCACTGTACAGGAGCCTAGGGTAACTATTGTGGTAGTGGGTAGGCCCATCTCTTTCCTTTTGGACACCAGGGCCACCTACTCAGTCCTGAAGGAGTTTTGGGGACCTACCTCCCTCTCACAGTCCTCTATAGTCAGGGTAGAGGGCACACCTCATCAACCTTTACAAACTCCCATGCTTCACTGCCTCTTTAAGGGCATTCATTACTCTCTCATTCCTTTTTAGTGATTCCCCATTGTCCCATTCCCTTTATGGGAAGAGACCTTTTATCCAAGCTAGGGGCTCTTATCTCCTTTACCTTTGGCCCATGCCTCAACCCTGACTCACCTTCGATCCCTTTTCTACTTGCTCTCCAAACCATTCCAGACTCACCTCCCTCCCCTTTTCCCTTGCCCCCTTGCCAAGTAAACTCCACAGTCTGGGACACCTCTACCTCCTCTATCGCCACCTGCCCATCCGTAACCATCAAACTCAAAGACCCTACCTCATTCCCCTCACATTCTCAACACCCCTTCTATGAAAGGGCTTTTTGAGACCAGCCAGTTCCCCTTACAACACCCTGATACTGGCTATCAAAAAACCTAATGACTCTGAGAATGTAAGCTAGTTCAACCATTGTGGAAAACAGAAAGGAGGTTCCTCAAGAAACTAAAAGTAGAAATACCATTTGACCCAGGAATCCCACTCCTTGGAATTTACCCAAAGAATACAACTTCTCAGATTCAAAAAGACATATGCACCCCAATGTTTATCGCAGCACTTTTTACAATAGCCAAGATATGGAAGCAACCTAAGTGTCTGTCAGTAGATGAATGGATAAAGAAGATGTGGTACATATACACAATGGAATATTATGCAGCCATAAGAAGAAAATAAATCCTACCATTTACAACAACATGGATGGAGCTAGAGGGTATTATGCTCAGTGAAATAAGCCAGGCCGAGAAAGACAAATGTCAAAGGATTTCCCTCATTTGTGGAGTATAACAATGAAGCAAAACTGAAGGAACAAAATAGCAGCAAACTCAGACACTCCAAGAATGAACTATTGGTTACCAAAGAGGAGGGGTGTGGGAGGGCGGGTGGGGAGGGAGGGAGAAGGGGATTAAGGGGTATTATGTTTAGTACACATGGTGTGGGGGATCACGGGGAGAACAGTGTAGCACAGAGAAGGCACAAAGTGGATCTGTGGCTTCTTACTACACTGATGGACAGTGACTGCATTGGGGTATGGGTGGGGACTTGATAATATGGGTAAATGTAGTAACCACATTGTTTTTCATGTGAAAACTTCATAAGAATGTATATCAATCACACCTTAATAAAAAATAAGTAAAAAAAGAAAAAAAAAAGAAAACTGCCCTGACACATTGGGTAAACAATATGTCAAAGTCTCATCCATTTCTGCATTATGTTGTAGCTTCACAATTACAAAACACTTGAGAGCTAATAACATTGGAAGAAATGTCAGTTTGAATTGATTAAAAGCTAGAGTTGTATGTCTCTGTAAATATAAAGAAAAATAAAAGCAGTAAATACCATTATTAAAAAAAAATCCTAATGGCTCTAATAGGCTCGTTCAAGATTTAAGAATTATCAGTGTAGCTGTTATTCCAATCCATCCAGTAGTTCCTAACACCTATACTTTATTTTATTTTATTTTGTTGTCATTAATCTACAATTACATGAAGAACATTATGTTTACTAGGGTTCCCCCCTCACCAAGTCCCCCCCACAAACCCCATTACAGTACTGTCCATCAGTGTAGTAAGATGCTGTAGAATCACTACGTGTCTTCTCTGTGTTGCACAGCCCTCCCCGTGCCCCCCGCCACATTGTACATGCTAATCGTAATACCCCCTTTCTTTTTCCTCACCCTTATCCCTCCCTTCCCTCCCATTCTCCCCAGTCCCTTCCCTTTGGTAACTGTTAGTCCATTCTTAGGTTCTTTATCCATTCATCTACTGATGGACACTTAGGTTGCTTCCATTTCTTGGCTATTGTAAATAGTGGCTTTTGGATGTAGAGTTCTATAGATGTCTATTAGGTCCATCTGTTCTAGTGTGTTGTTCAGTGCCTCTGTGTCCTTACTTATTTGCTGTTTGGTGGATCTGTCCTTTGGAGTGAGTGGTGTGTTAAAGTCTCCTAAAATGAATGCATTGCATTCTCTTTTTTCCTTTAGTTCTGTTAGTATTTGTTTCACATATGTTGGTGCTCCTGTGTTGGGTGCATATATATTTATAATGGTTATATCCTCTTGTTTGACTGACCCCTTTATCTTTATGTAATGTCCTTCTTTGTCTTTTGTTACTTTCTTTGTTTTGAGGTCTATTTTATTTGATACTACTGCAACACCTGCTTTTTTCTCCCTGTTGTTTGCATGAAATATCTTTTTCCATCCCTCGGCTTTTAGTCTGTGCATGTCTTTGCGTTTGAGGTGAATCTCTTGTAAGCAGCATAGAGATGGGTCTTGCTTTTTTATCCATTCTATTACTCTGTGTCTTTTGATTGGTACATTCAGTCCATTTACATTTAGGATGATTATTGAAAGATAAGTTCTTATTGCCATTGCAGTCTTTAGATTTGTGGTTACCAAAGGTACAAGGTTATCTTCTTTAGTATCTCACTGTCTAACTTAACTTGCTTATTGAGCTATTTTAAACACTGTCTGGTGATTCTTTATTTTTCTCCCTTCTTATTCCTCCTCCTCCATTCTTTATATGTTGGTTGTTTTATTCTGTGCTCTTTTGTGTTTCCTTTAACTGCTTTTGTGGGTAGTTGATTTTATTTTTTGCCTTTAGTTAGTATTTGGTTGATCTGCTTTCTTTGCTGTGATTTTATTTTATCTGGTGACAGCTATTTAGTCTTAGGAGTGCTCCCATCTAGAGCAGTCCCTCTGAAATACCCTGTAGAGGTGGTTTGTGGGAGGCAAATTCCCTCAACTTTTGCTTGTCTGGGAATTGTTTAATCCCTCCTTCATATTTAAATGATAATCGTGCTGGATACAGTATCCTTGGTTCAAGGCCCTTCTGTTTCATTGCATTAAATATATCACGCCATTCTCTTCTAGCCTGTAAGGTTTCTGTTGAGAAGTCTGATGATAGCCTGATGGGTTTTCCCTTATAGGTGACCTTTTTCCTCTCTCTAGCTGCCTTTAAAACTCTGTCCTTGTCCTTGATCTTTGCATTTTAATTATTATGTGTCTTGGTGTTGTCCTCCTTGGGTCCCTTCTGTTGGGGGTTCTGTGCACTTCTGTGGTCTGATTGATTATTTCCTCCCCCAGTTCGGGGAAGTTTCCAGCAATTATTTCTTCAAAGACACTTTCTATCCCTTTTTTCTCTCTCTTCTTCTTCTGGTACCCCTATAATGCGGATATTGTTCCTTTTGGATTGGTTACACAGTTCTCTTAATATTGTTTCATTCCTGGAGATCCTTTTATCTCTCTCTGCATCAGCTTCTAGGCATTCCTGTTCTCTGGTTTCTATTCCATCAATGGCCTCTTGCATCTTATCCATTCTGCTTATAAATCCTTCCAGAGATTGTTTCATTTCTGTAATCTCCTTCCGGACATCATCCCTTAGCTCTTGCATATTTCTCTGAAGCTCCATCAGCATGGTTATGAGCTTTATTTTTAATTCTTTTTCAGGGAGATTGGTTAGGTCTATCTCCTTCTCAGGGTTTGCCTCTGTGATCTTGCTCTGTATCAAATTCTTCTGCCTTTTCATGGCAATAGAGGTGTTTGTGGGGAGCTGGCACGTGTATTGGCTAAGAGAAAGACCTTTCTTGCTGGTTTTGTGGCCTTCCTCTCCTGGGAGAACAGCGGCCTCTAGCGGCTTGTGCTGGGTAGCTGCATGCAGGCAGGGTTTCTAATTCTTGCCCAGCCACTGTGGAGCTCCATGGTTGCTGTGGGCATGGCCAGCCTCAGGCTGCTTCTCCAATATGGCAGAGCCGAAGCAGAGGGGGAACAGGTGGGAAGCTGTTTATAGCCATGAGGGGCCTCCAAGCTGCGCTGCTGCCCACGGGGTTAGGGCGCTCGGAGTTCCCTGGGATTCCCAACTGCTAGACTAAGTGTTCCTCGATGCTTCCGTCCAGCTGTGGGGTCCCTGTCCCTTTAAGACTTTCAAAAAGCACTCGCTTTTCTTTGTCCCAGGTGTGCCGGCTGCGGGGACCCGCTCACAGGTCTTAGTGTTCTGTTTCCCTAGTTTCCAGCACCCCACACATGCACTGTGTGTCTGCACTCCGGTGTGGATGGCTAGGGCTGGGTGTTTAGCAGTCCTGGGCTCCCTCTCCCTCCCCACTCCAACTCCTTGGATCCTGCCAGGCCGCGGCTTTTATCTTACCCCCTTCGTGATGCGCTGGGTTCTCACAGGTGTAGATGTAGTCTGGCTGTTGTCTTGTGTCTTCTGGTCTCTCTTTTAGGAATACTTGTATTTTCAAAAATATATATGGTTTTGGGAAGAGATTTCTGCTGCTCTACTCATGCTGCCATCTTGGTTCTCCTCTCCCCTATACTTTATTATCCACTATCCCCACCTCTTCTACTTACTTCTCTGTCCTTGACCTCAAAAATGCATTCTTTATGATTCTCCTCCATCCCAATGGGACCACTTACACCTTCAACTCCACAGACTACAAATCCTCCAGTAATCTACTCTACAACCCAAACAGAACGTCCTTAGAGCTGCATAAGGTGGCATATGTGCCCTACTCCAAGAACAATGCTGCTCCTACACCAACAAATCCGGTCTCATCTGGGATGGCACAAAACACCTCCATGAACAAGCCTCCAAACTCCTAGAAAACTCCCCTAACAATCCGTTCTCTTACCCCTTCAATTAGCTGTCCCTCCTAGCCCCTATTACCTTTATTATTATTATTCTCCTTTTCCTTCCCTGCTTCATTAATCTATTCCAAAAGTTTGTTCAAAATCAAATTTTGAAAATTTCTAACCATACAGTCAACCAGTTACTCCTCCAGGGCTATCAAGGCCTTCTCATGAAGAATAATGAAACCAGCTAGATGACATGACGAATCATCTCAGGATGCCTGCCCTTCCCCAACTCTACAGCAATGGCCTCACTAACTCCAGAATCTATGCCCCCTTCCAGCAGGAATTAGCTAGAGAATGAGCTTCTACTCCCAGTTCCCTAGAGTCCCAATTAAGAAAAGAAAAAGATGGGAATGAAGGCAAATTCTGGCATGCTAAGATCCCCACCCCTTAAGATCCAATCACCAGTGCAGAACACACCCTTCCCCTACTCCTTAAAAAGCGCTTCCTCACCCACGAGCTGCTGCTCCCTCTCTCTGGGAGCAGACATTTTCTCTTTCAGATAATAAAATCTCTTGCATGGGCGTGTGTTTCCTGAGTTGTTCTGGGGTAAGGAGGGTTGCGGCGAGATACCTTTTCAGGAAGGAAATAATGAAGATTAGAGCAGAGATAAACAAAATAAAGAATAGAAAAATAATAAAAATGGAAAGTAGAATGGTGGTTGCTAGGGGTTAGGGAGGAACGAAGAGTCATTATTTAGTGGATATAGAGTTTTCGTTCTGCAACGTGAAAAGAGTTTGGGAGATGGATGGTGGTGATGGTTGTAAAACAAAATGAATATACTTAATACCACTGTACTGTACAGTTAAAAATGGTTGATAATAAATTTTATATTTTTTACCACAATAAAAAAAATCAGAAGAAATTTAAAAATAAAGGGCCCAAGGCCAGATAGCAAAAAGACCTTGAGAAAAAGTTGCTGAGAGCCACTGAGCTTGTTATGAGAGTTAGAGGTGAGTGGCCCAGGTCACCTATGGCTGAGTGAGTGGTTGGTAATGGTCCTCCACTTCAAGCCATCTGCTTCCTTTTCTTCCTCAGTTCCCTGTTTCTGATCTGCTCCCTTGAGAGAAAAATCCCACTTCCTTGAGACCTTAAATTCCAAGTTTGATGTGATGATTGTGAAAGAGAAATGGTGAGGTTACTATGAAAGGCCTTTTAATTTTTCTGAGAATAGCATACACTTAAAATTAAAAATCTGGGGCTTAGTAACTTAGTAGTATCAATACAGGTGCATCAAGGTAAAAGAGTAGGTGATTTTATGATATATTTGGGTTGATGATCCACTTTTCCTGACTAGGCATTTAGGAATAGAATTTTGTGTAATTCCCCTGTTGTTTGTTTCTTTTTCCATATAAACACAGCCTTGATGATATGACAATTTCTGTTCTTTCTAAAATAAGGATAATAATATTACTTAGTAGCAGTGATATTTGGAGAAAAACAAATGCTTAGAAATGTCAAAATACTACAAGTTGCTAAAGTCTTTTTCTAAAACTCCATTTAAGTGAGACCTTCCAAATGCATGGATTTTTATGTCTTTACCTCAAACCAAGAATATTCTCCTTCACTATCCCTTCCCCACACCTAACAGGGAATTAAAGTCTTTCAACATGTTTCACATTTACAAATTGGTATTGTTGGAATTGTCACCCTGGCCTTCACGTCTTGGGCACCAGAGGGCAGACATCTTAAGTCTTACTTATCTGAGATGTAAATCCTTTTTCCCTTCTTGGCTAAGTTTCCTCCTCTGATTTTGTTCCAGCCCTTGAGGAGCTTAAAGAAACAATTCAGCTTTGCTCTTCCTGATAATTAACATCTTTCCTGATGGCTACCTTGGTTCAACACACCCAGCAGAGATAGAAAGTAATGATCACTCAGGAGGCTACCACCCCCTCTAGATCTACACAGTCAAAAGAATCCTCCTTGTAAATAGTCTGTGAAAACAATCAGTTCATAATCCTTTTTTGTTGTTCTTGTTAACTTTTAACTCTTTAGGCTAAAGACAATCTAACATTCTATTCATTACTCTAATGTTTGAGGCTTATAAAGTGAGATAATAGTGAATATGCTCTCAAAGGGGAAAGAAGCACCACATAATTGCAGAGTAGTTACCTCTAGGAGATAATGTTTACAAGCCAAGGCCATTTGCCGAATAAGAAACTGACAGATGGTCAACAATGATTGCTAGGGACACATTTTTCAAAAGAGTAATTTTTGCTCCTTATGAATCTACTTCTCATAGTTTTATCTTTTCGTCTGAATTATCTGTGGAGCTTCCTTTATGAAAAACTTTCATTTTCTAAACCTGTTGACTCTTGTGGACTTACTTTAAACTGCACATTCAGAACCATTCAAGTGTCCATTTGTTCACTTCTATAGGATATTGAGGATATTGACAAACCTAGAAACTAAACTTAAAAAAATAAGCCTTTTTGTTTGTTTACTGTGAAAAACCAGGTCTCAAGTCATCCTGAGTAAATGATTCCATGAGAAAATGTAAAAGTACAAATGTGTAGAATATCTTTTTTTCCCTAATACCAAATAGAATATTTATATTTTCCTTTGGACCATTCCTCAATCACAGAATATTTAGAGTAGTTTCATATTTCTTAGGATTGTCTTTAATCTGTCTTTTTGTTCCTTCAACAACTATAATTTAGCTGAAAGGGTCAGAGACTTCAGAGCATTACAACAGCAATTTCTGAATTCAACACAAATAACCCTCACTGGATAAAGAGATTTTATGCTCAAAGTTTAGTCAACAGTTTTCTTTGTAAGCAAACTTGGAACCCATATTCCTAGGAACATGGTTTTAAAATGCCAGCTCACCTCCACCCAAAACAAAACAAAACAGAACAAAACCTTTTATATAGTTAAATATGTTGTCCTGAGATCCCCACCATTCTGTTACTGTTATTTAAAATTTTTGTGGTTACTGAAAGTAATAGGAAGAGAAAGTAATATTTGTAGAGCACTTAATTCACACATCCTGAGTTGTCCCAACTCCCAGTGTGAGATACATCTGTGTGGTGCTGTTAATTCCATTTTATGGATGGACAACTGCATCAGAGAAGTTAAATTACTTGGTAGATTTAGAAATTCATCATTCAGGAAAGAATTAGTTTTATGTTTGTTTTGTTTTTTAGAATTGGTATAGACAATCCTGAATTTCTAGTGGTTTATGTGTATATTTTTTGAAATAAATATTTGAACTTGAAATATATTTTAAAATTAATACTGAGTACATGGAAAAAATGTATTCTGAATTTCAATTCCCCCAATACCAATCCAACCCCAAATCATAACTTTCAGACCCCTTTCTCAATTTCCTGGTATTACCTTTCTTCTCCACCCACATACCCAGCTCACCAGAGTAGTCACTCTCATTTACAGCCTATGTCAAATCTGGATGTTTGTTTGGGAAGCAGTGTGGGTGGTGGGAAAAATAATAGCCTTGGGCACGTGACGCCTCCCACTCCTGCTTATTTGCAGCGTGACCTTGAGCAAATTTTGTGACTTTTAGAGCCTCAGTTTCCTCCTCAACAATAACATAATTATATATATATATATATATGTATATATATATATATATATAGAATGTAACTGGTTTAAAACTACTTCCCATCCTTTTCATTAGTAAATTGGGTATTATCTATCAATAAATTATTTTACCATTTCAGTTATGGTTTAGTTAGTGAGTCTAGTTGGGAACCCCAGGTCAGTTATTCTACCATAGAAATTAATTTATTTTATTGATCTCAGACTATCTAATGTCTACTTTAAAAAAATTTATTCATGAATTTCAAGAAAAAGAAGGTGGGACACATAATCCTAATTGTGTAGGCCACCCTTACTTTTCCTCTTGAAACAAGCTTTTGTCAGCAACTGAAAACACTTTGTGGTCAAGAATTGGGACCACATATCACAATACAGGAACAATTCAGGAACAAAATAATGGCTCAATGGCTAATCAAAGGCTGAACATGAAGAGAGCCATGGGCAGAAAAAAACCTGACTTGGGGAAATGATCTTTTTTTGTGTATTTTCACTCACCCCTTCTTTTCTTTCCCCTATGAAAGTTCCCAATAATTTAAAATTTAAAACTATAACATAAAATTTCTGCCTTCCTTCCCTTCCCTTTTCTTGTCTTTCCTTCTGTTTTCCTCTTGTTAAAAAGAAAGAAAGACACAGACCCAATGTGGGGTCACTTCTGCTAGGCCAAGTCACCAAGCTGGGGCTGAACACCTAACCTAATTACAGTTCCATCCTCTCCCAGAAATGTAGTGAGTCAGGCATTTTCTGTTCAGCATCATTAATAAGATGATCTGTCAGGAGTCCTCTCCATCTTCCTTAAAAGAAGAAGAGGTCACCTGCATTATAAGACCTGCTTTTCCCCCAAAAGAAGGTGACCTTGCCTGAAACAATCCCTTCTTTTCTTTTGCTAATAACTTTTCCCCCATCCTCCTGTCTAAAAACCTTCCATTCTATGCAACTCCTCAGGGCATCTTTACTTGCTAGGGAAGATGTTGCCTGAGTCATGAATCACTTCATAAAGCCAATTAAATTTTCAAATGGACTTGGATGAATTGTGATTTTTCAACATTTTCCCTTTCCTTTACTTTATTTATATTACTTCAACTTCATTAAATATTTATTCCATCAAGATACATAAATTGAGCACCCATTGTGCATCAGACACTGTGCTAAGCCCTGAGAATACAATGATGAGCAAAATAGCCATAGGTCTTATGAAGCTCATATTGGTTAGGAAGGCAGACAGTAAGTGAGCAACAATCAATAAATAAAGTGATTTCAGAGAATACTAATGTTATGAGGAAAATAGAGTAAATATGTATCAGAGAGTAACTGGGGAGCCTCTTTAGATTGAGTAGTCAGAGAAGGCCTCTCTGTGGAGTGACCTTGGGCTGAAATCCGACTGATGAAGTCTGGGCCATTTGAAGATCTGAAAGAAGAGCTTTTCAGTCACTGAAGACAGAAAATGCCTAGGCTTTGCCGTGGGAATGAACTTAGTCTGTTGAAAGGACACAGAACTAGAGGGATGAGGTGGAGAGTGGTAGGAGACCAGGTCATAGAAGTAGGCTGTGGGGAGGGGACCTTCTAGATGGTGGTGTTTAGGATTTGGATTTTATACTGGAACTTTTAAATCAAGAGACCTACTAAATTACCTGTTTAATGCTTTAAAGAATTGCTCTGGAGTGTAGTTATAGTGATTAGAAGCAGGGACATCAGTTAGGGAATAATGTCAGATGTTAAAGACAGAGTTTGGGTTAAGAATATATAACAAAAATTCATTCTTGGCTATGTTAATTCTGATATTCCTCTCAAACACCCATATGCAGATACCAAGTAGTCAGTTAAATATATGGTTCTAACGCTCAGGATTGAGAGTTGAGTTTGAGGTGTTATGTGACTGTGTTTGGTGTGGAGATCAAATCATTCATTCAAAAAAATATTTATTGAGTGCCTATTATGTATTGGTGGATGTATTGTATACTGCTGCTAGAATGGTGCACTACGTAGTATCTTAGAAGGTGAAGTGTTATAAAAAAGGGAAGGATATGGAGGATTAGGATTTTGAGGGGTGGAGCTGGTTTATGCTTGTAAATAGGGAAGTCAGGAAGGCTTCAGTGAGAAGGTGAACTTTAAGATTTCCAAGAAGTGAGGCATTAGTTCTGTGGAGACCAGGGAGAGACCGTTCCAAATAGAGCTGGTGCAAACTCCCTAAGATGATAGCATACCTGGCATGTAAAGAGCAAAAGGGCCTGGAGAGCTGTGAGCTAGGTACTGGAAGAAATCCCTGTGGGCCCTCCATCTTTAAGAGATCACATGGAGGAAGGGAAGCTGTCAAAGACTGAGAAGCTGCAGCCTGAATGGCAAATAGAAACCCTGGAAAATGTGCTGCCCCAGAAGCTGAGAAGAGAAAATGTTTCAAGAAAGAGACTGCTCAACTCATCCCACCAGTTCCTGGATTTGCCATGGGAATGAAGAAGGAGATATCTAAACTGGCCTGTGCATACAGTAAAACAACAAATTTGACTGGACCTATACTGTTGGAACTCAAACAAGAATTAGGAGAAGTGCAAGATGTAGCGCTCCAAAATCTTACAACTACAGACTATTTACTGTTAAAAGAACATATGGGATGTGAACAGTCCCCAGGAATGGGTTGTTTTAATTTGTCTGATTTCTCTCAGACTGTTCAAGCTCAGTTGGACAATATCCACCATATCATAGATAAGTTTTCACAAATGCCTAAGGTGCCTAACTGGTTTTCTTGGTTTCACTGGAGATGGCTGGTAATTAGAGGTATGCTTTGGTTATGTAACTATACTCCTATTATGTTAATGTGTGTGTGCAATTTAATTAGTAGTTTAAAACCTATACATGCTGAAGTTACTCTACAAGAAGATATGTCAAAGAAATAATCAATCTTCCCAGGTTTTTTTCCGCCTGCTACTTCTATAGCTTTTCTTCTTCCTTCCTAATTACAACCCTTCAATAGAATTCGTGCCTCATATCAAATTTACCAAGTATCATAATTCTTCCAAGTGGTAAAGATACCTCAAGACAAATGCTGGGCATAGAAGCCACAGGGCATAAATATGCAAAGAAGTAAAAAGCTAACCTTTTCAAACAATAAGGCTTCTCTCTCACTTAACAACTTTACATTTCCCTGTATGGCCCCGGAAGATGACTGGTTAGCCAGAGACGGGTAAGATTCCTCAAGGGAGGAACAACCTAAGACAGGCACAGTCGCAGGGGGGTCATCAGGTGAGAAAATGGGGAGCAGCAGAGGTGAGGCTTAGAACCTCACCCCTCCTGTTCTGAGAGAAATCTTCTGCATACGTGGATGTTTTATTGCCCTTGTCTAGCTTGGATTAACACATAGTCTACAGGCACACACCTGATCATCTACATTTGCTCTCTTACAACACTAAACTATGTTTTCTACCTTTATCTTGTATCTACCTACCACTTCAGCATTTTATTAAAAATAATAATAATAAAGAGAGAAATGTGGTATCCACATATAAATCAAGTATAAAAATCAAATGAGTATTCAAATTTGAACTGACTGTTTATAGTTCATAATGCATGAGCAAAACCAAAAGTTTCTGTGATGACTGCCCTTGTACTGTTCACCATGTAACTTATTCACTATGTAAGAATTTGTTCTCCATGTAAGAACTTGTTCGTTATGCTTCAGAAGATTGGAGACTGATGAAAATTAGGCTTGGGGTGGAGTAATGATTGTGCATTGAGCATTGACCCCCTATACAGAATTTTATTGTTGTTAACAACCATTTGATCAATAAATATGAGAGATGCCCTCACAACAACAACAAAAAAAGTACACACTTCCAATTGTAAAATAAATAAGTAACCGGGATGTAATGTATAGCATAAGGAATATAGTCAAAATATTGTAACAACTTGGTATGGTGATAGCTCGTACCTAGAATTGTCATGTATATAAATGTTGAATCACTGTGTTGTACACCTGAAACTAATGTAATGTAATACTGTGTGTCAACTACCCTTCAATAAAAAATAATTATCTACAAAAAAAAAAAAAAAAAAAAAAAAGAGACTGCTCAGCTGATGCTGCTGAGAGGGTAGGTGAGATCAAAACCAGAAAGGACTATTAGAGAGGGCTTTGGTGACCTGGGCAAAGCAGGGTCAGTAAAGTGATGTGGATCACAGTGGAATGATCTGGAAGCCTCACTGGGGCAGGCTGAGGGAGAAGTCCTTGAAGGGCAGAACTAGTGGTCAGGTTTTGTATGCCCAGGAGCTGAGGTAGATTTTTCTCTATAAGATAAAATTACAGGGCCAATGGGCCTCTCTCACAAAACAAATGCATCTTGTAGTTTTCTTGGGTGCAACTGCATAGCCTTTCGTGGCACTCAGTGAAACATCTGATAAACTGAACTGCGTTCATTCAGAATGACCACACCACCAAATTTATCCATGAGCTCATCTTCATGAAAGCCTAGAGTGTATTACTAAGTCTCTCTTCACAAGTCACTTAAGTCTTTTTTGTGTAATTTCTCCATGTGATAAGCATGGCTGCTGGAAAACTTACTGGCTATTTCTAAGTTTTTTTAGAAGCGTTGCCATAAATAAACATAAGTACTGGGCTTACAGCTGTGGTTTAGTTGTAAAATATTATAGATTATTATTACATGTCCTTCTCTCTTCATTTCCGGCATTTCTCTTTTATAAAAATGGTCTTCATATAAACCCCTAAGGAGAGAGGAAGAGAGCTCTAGCATCAGAGTGAATGTCACATGGCTGATGAGGTGAGTGGAGCTAGGATGCAGTAACATGCCCCCACTTCTCAGCACACACACACACATCATGGAAGAAGTTGCTGACACTTAGCAACTCAAAAATAAAAGAGGCGAGTGCTCACTTCGGCAGCACATATACTAAAACTTGGAACGATACAGAGAAGATTAGCATAAAAATAAATAAAAATAAATAAAAGAGATGAATCTACTTGGTTTATATCACTTCTGCCCTTCAAGGACTTCTCCATCAGCCTGCCCCAGTGAGGCTTCCAGATCATTCCACTGTGATCCACATCACTTTACTGACCCTGCTTTGCCCAGGTCACCAAAGCCATCTCTAATAGTCACTTCTGGTTTTGATCTCACCTACCCTCTCAGCATCACAGGTCATGCTAACAATAACAGTATAATTATTTGTTAGGATTTTACTACTGATTTCATATACTTTTGACTGTTGTATCAAGAATCTTCTTTTTTGTGTGTGTAAGACCCCTTCCTTTCTCCATCCCCATCTTTTCCTAAACTGTGCCCACATAATTGAATCAGTACATAATCAACTTAGGTGGAGTTAATCAGTAAAAGTTTTCTAGACTTGGGCTGTGAATTTACTTTGGTACAGTGGTTAAGAGAAGAAACTTCAACTATGAACCTGGGTTTATATCCTGACTCTGCTCTTTACTACATATGTGAACTTGAGCAGGTTACCTAACTTTTTCATGCCTCAGATTCTTCCTTTTTTATTTATTTTTTTTATTTTTTTTATTTTTATTTATTTTTCCTGGATAATTATTTTTTATTAAAGGGTAGTTGACACACAGTATTACATTAGTTTCAGGTGTACAACACAGTGATTCAACATTTATATACATGATAATTCTAGGTACCAGCTATCACCATACCAAGTTGTTACAATATTTTGACTATATTCCTTATGCTATACATTACATCCCGGTTACTTATTTATTTTACAATTGGAAGTGTGTTTATATATATATATATACATATATATATATATTTGTGTGTGTGTGTGTGTGTGTGTGAGGGCATCTCTCATATTTATTGATCAAATGGTTGTTAACAACAATAAAATTCTGTATAGGGGGGTCAATGCTCAATGCACAATCATTAATCCACCCCAAGCCTAATTTTCGTCAGTCTCCAATCTTCTGAAGCATAACGAACAAGTTCTTACATGGAGAACAAATTCTTACATAGTGAATAAGTTACACGGTGAACATTACAAGGGCAGTCATCACAGAAGCTTTCAGTTTTGTTCATGCATTATGAACTATAAACAGTTCAAATATGAATATTCATTTGATTTTTATACTTGATTTATATGTGGATACCACATTTCTCGCTTTATTATTATTATTTTTAATAAAATGCTGAAGTGGTAGGTAGATACGAGATAAAGGTAGAAAACATAGTTTAGTGTTGTAAGAGAGCAAATGTAGATGATCAGGTGTGTGCCTGTAGACTATGTGTTAATCTGAGCTAGACAAGGGCAATAAAACATCCATGTATGCAGATTTCTCTCAGAACAGGAGGGGGGAGGTTCTAAGCCTCACCTCTGTTGATCCCCATTTTCTCACCTGATGGCCCCCCTGCGACTGTGCCTGTCTTAGGTTGTTCCTCCCTTGAGGAATCTTACCCGTCTCTGGCTAACCAGTCATCTTCCGGGGCCATACAGGGAAATGTTAAGTTGGTAAGTGAGAGAGAAGCCTTATTGTTTGAAAAGGTTAGCTTTTTACTTCTTTGCATATTTATGCCCTGTGGCTTCTATGCCCAGCATTTGTCTTGAGGTGTCTTTACCACTTGGAAGAGATTCTTCCTTTTTTAAAAGGAAATGCTGATAGTGCTTTATAAGTGTTTTGCAGGTAATTTGTCCAATCTGCACAATAACCCTATGAGATAGGTACTCCAATTAAATGCATTTTACAAGTAAGGAAATGAGAGCACAGATGTTAAGTAACCTATTCTAGGTTAAAGTCTATTAAAAATGGACTTACTGTATATCCAGCAATCCCACTTCTGAATATATATCCAGAAGAATTGAAAGCAGGGTCTTCATGAGGTACTTGTACACACATATTCATAGTAGCATTATTCACAATAGCCAAAGATGGAAGTAACCGAAGTATTCATTAATGGAGAAATGGATAAACAATATGTTGTGTATGTACATACAATGGAGTATGATTAAGCCTTAAAAAGGAAGGAAATTCTGACACATGCCACAACATGGATAAACCTTGAGGACATTATGCTAAGTGAAATAAGCCAGTCACAAAAAGACAAATACGGTGTGATTGCACTTACATAAGGTACTTAGAGTACTCAAAATCATGGAGACACAAAGTAGAATGGTAATTGTAGGGGTTGCAGGGAGAGTAACATGGGGGGTTGTATAATGAGCACTGAGTTCAGTTTGCAACATGAAAGGAGCTCTGGAGGTCAGCCGTACAATGGTGGGAATGTGCTTAACACTACTGTGCTTCATGGCTAGAAATGGTTAAGGTGGTAAATTTTATGTTATGTGTATTTCACCACAATTAAAATAAGCAGAAAACAAAAAATGAACTAACCAACAAAAGAAAACAAACAAGAAAATCCCCTCCCCACCGTAATAGGGTTGAGAACATAGCCATTGTGTATTGTTGAGAGTAACAGAGTTGGGAAAGGATACCTGCTGGGTGAGGAGGACGGGAACTCAGTCGTTGACAAGCCCAGGTGCGGTGATCTTCACTGAACCAAATAGAAATGTCTAGTCACCAGTTGGGGATGCAGGTCTGAGGTCCGTGATCTGTACTTATGGAGGTGCTAGGAAGACAAAGCTGCAGCGCTGTACCTAAGGGTGAATTTGATGGGGGAAGCTGGAGAGAGGACAGAGGAAACACGGAGGACGACTTCCATATTTCTAGTTCAGGGGAATGGTGATGGCACTTGCATAACCCAGGGAGGGGAAGCCGGAGCCTGAGCAGGTGGAAGAGACAGGCAATTGTGAGTTTGGGAATGGATGTCTTAAGTTCAACCTATGCAGACCTATTCATTTAACAATTCATTTAGCATCTGAGAGGGTGATGCAGGCTGAGCATCCACACTGCCTCTTGCCCAGCATTTTCTCAGGTGGACTCAGTTCTCTGAGAAATGGTTCCCTTCCACACTCACAGCACATACCAGAACATATCAGAGGCCCTGAGAGTGCTTTGGGAAAGAGAATTGCTTACTCTGCTTAAGTTAGGTTTTTCGAAAACCATGTGACTGCCCAACCTTTTTTGTCATGAAACATCTATTATTAATTTACTGAAGACTACACTTTGGGGAATTGTTCCTTAATCTGTGCAGATACTTTTCTGTTGACAAAGTAGAACACGGAGAAACTGGTTAAGGAGTTGATAGACCTGTGGATATTCAGCTTGTCCCCATTAAGTTACCAAAACAGACCAAGGAAGCTTCCAGAAATCCAGGCCTGACCTGGGAACCGAGGACGCTGACCCCTCTGCATGGGCAGTGTGGTGAAGCATGCTGGGGGTTTTGATCAAAGACAGCTTGTTGTCTTGGCTTTGTACCTACAATGCATGTGCCAGTAAAGCCCTGGTCCAATCCTTCCCCGGGTTCTTTTTTATCCTTTGCGTTGGCTTCTTGTCCTTGCTTTTCTATTTGCATAACTAACACACACAACACAGAGTTCCTGCAATTTTAAAGACAGCTGGCCAGCACATCTTGGATGCTGATGTCAGGAAACATCTGGAAGAGGGCTAAAGTTACAGCAAGCCCAACTGAGAACAATGGAAGCACATTAATATGGAAAATTCAGCATGGGGTGGGAGGGCTTGTGTGCATAAAAGTGGCTGCCAGGCCAAGTTATACAAGCCCTGTGCAAAGTCCTCTTGTAGCTTGGGCATTAAGACTGCTGAGCAATTGAGTGGTAGGCCCACTAAAACTGAAATATTGCTACTCCCTTTTGGATCCTTATCTTCGAGCCTTTCCTTTTCATAAAAGGTTTTCTAGAAATCCTGCCAGCTAACCAAGATATTTGTTTTGGAAAAATTATGAACTAGTATTTTATTTTATAATAATAATTTTAGGCTCATCTCCCTTTTTCCTCCTTGTTCTCTCTCAAAATATAAGGATATAAAGTAAAATCCTGGCACACATATTTTTGCTCTCTCTAAGAAATCGTTGTTGGCAGAAATATTAAGCTTTATAAAAATTATGACTAAAATATTTAAATATGCACATTATTTCCCAAGGCCACATGGCATAGCAGTTAAAAGAATGGGTTTTAGATTCTAACTCCTCCTTATATGGCTTCTAGCTCCTCCTGATAACCAAATTATGTATGACCTTGAGTAAATTACTTGACTAGCATAACTTAATCTGTAAAACTGTGTAATAATTTCTGCCAATTTGGGTTGTCGTGAGTACACAGCTAATGTGTGTTAGAAGTGGTTAATGAGGTGCAGGTGAGGTAACGATTGTGGTTTTATTGATATCCAAGCATTGAGAAGAATCCCTACTATAATCTATTTCTCAGTTTAACCCTAAACCAATGAGCATTTGCTTTCAATTTTCCTGGCCTACAGATACATGTTTTGGAGCTAATTAGGATTTCTCCCCAAGCGTTCCCCTAGAGTTCCACCTACTGTTTCACTTTATTTGGTAGAAACCAAAGTGTTATTCTGTCTCTTGAATGGATGAATAATTACCACCTTACACTATCTTTCAATATTCAGACTCCTGGTCCTTCGTATAACTCTTACTTTTTCCCTCTGAGAGCTTGTTGGACTTTCTCCTGCCTGCAGGGTTCTGAAAGTTCACAACGATATGCTTTGGTGGTCTCGTTTAATCCATTGTATCAACTATTTGTTGGGCCCTATCATCGGGCAGCTTGTGTCTCTTGCTTTTGCAGATCTTCTTGAATTGTGTATTTATTATGAGTCCCTCCCTGTTATTACAGCTATTCGCTCATTCTGATACACCTACTTATTAGAATATTAACCTTCTAGACTGATCCTCTGCGTGAACTCCTTTCCTATTATCCTTTTGTCTTTTTGCTTTATTTTCTGAGAGTTCCTCAACTTTATCACCTTAAAACTTCTCTTTTTAAATTCTATTATCATATTTTAAATTTCCAAGAGTTTTTTTTTTTGTTCTCTGATAGTTCTTGTTTTCATAACATCTATTCTTATACCTTTCTACTTGTCTGAAAGTATTACTAGTAGTTTTTCAGTTTGGTTTTTTTGGTTTTTTTTTTTTAAGGGTTTTATTTCCTGAATAGTCTCCATTTCCTTTCGAAGTTCTTTTCTTTGTGTTTTTGGTTTTTGTCTGTATATTCCCTGGTCGAGGCTTTCTTCAAACGTCTGGTGATCCTTGCCCTTCACTTGTATTTTACAGCTGATGGGAAGCTCTGTGCCATGGATAACCCTTGCTGAGGTTAGTCTTTACTCTAGGGTGATCTTCCTGGGATTTATGTGGTGGGACATGTCATTGTCTTTAGGTCTTTTTTCCTGTTGTGTTTAACTTTTTCAGGGAGGAAACATCTAGTCTCCTGCCTAGAGGGGTTGGGTAAACCTGGCTATGTTCTGGAAGCTGAACATGGACCGGGTGCCACAATTTCATCATATCAACCTTTTTCCAAATCTCTCTGCTTTCAGTAGAGTATTCCTGATCTTAACCATGTCTAGTTCTCCTAATTCTTGCTTAGAGACCCTTTATTATATCCTCTACAGAGGAAAACCTTAAGTTCTTTCTTGGATTGGGGAGAGGTGGCCCACCAAGCTGCACTGGGGAAGGGAACCTCTGGGGTGGCCTGTCATAGGAATCTGATTGCTTCTTGGTTTTCCTCTGCTGGACTTAGCTTTCCCAATTGGCTAAACCAGATGCTGTCCTATTCTGAAGCTTCTAAGATGTTGCTATCCTATTTACAATAGCTAAGAAATGGAAGCAACCTAAATGTCCATCAGTAGATGAATGAATAAAGAAGATGTGGTACATATATACAATGGAATATTATTCAGCCATAAGAAGAAAACAAATCCTACCATTTGCAACAACATGGATGGAGCTAGAGGGTATTATGCTCAGTGAAATAAGCCAGGCGGAAAAAGACAAGTACCAAATGATTTCACTCATATGTGGAGTATAAGAGCAAAGAAAAACTGAAGGAACAAAACAGCAGCAGAATCACAGAACCCACGAATGGACTAACAGTTACCAAAGGGAAAGGGATAGGGGAGGATGGGTGGGAAGGGAGGGATAAGGGCAGGAAAAAGAAAGGGGGCATTATAATTAGCATGTATAATGTGGAGGGGGTATGGGGCAGGCTCTATAACACAGAGAAGACAAGTAGTGATTTTACAGCATCTTACTACGCTGATGGACAGTGACTGTCATGGGGTACGTGGGGGGGACTTGGTGAAGCGGGGAGCCTAGTAAACATAATGTTCTTCATGTAATTGCAGATTAATGATACCAAAATAAAAAAATATTGCTATCAATATTTCCTCCTGCTTTTAATCTTTAAAAATCCCTTTATTTCATTTTAATGGGGATTTGAAAGAGGGAATAAATGCATTTGTTCAATCAGCCATCTATGATCACTATTTTTTTATAGAAGATATTTTTAATGTAATGATTTGTTCTGAAAAATTAGATTTTCTGTGCCAGAACCCCAAATCTAAGAATTCTAATGAGATCAACTAATCTATTTGAATAGTTTTGTAAATGTATTCATTGATTTATAATGAGTTTTTATGATTTTGGCCATTGTAACTGGTGCGTGGTAAATGTTTCTATTTATTGGCAAAACTCTCTTGGGTTGTTCATCACCTTTTATGTGGTTCTAGACATAAACAACATGTGTGCCCCAGCTGGGCTCTGAAATCCAGGCTCCCACTTTGTGACACACTCCCTCGCAGCACCAGAGGCTTCCAAACACAAGTCCTTAAGTCCACTCACTTCAGCTTGAATACTGACAACTCTCAGAGAGAAATCTCTGAGTGACTAAAATCTCTATGACGAGGAAAGTTTTACATTCAGTATCTGGCAGGAGACTTTATATTCTGCCTTCTTTCTGTAGAGTGAGTTGCGGGTAGATTTAGACTTAAAGGTGGGGGTAGGGGAGTAACAAGGTGAGTAAAAAGACGATCAAGGATTTAGATCCATGGTGAATGTTAACATTTTCCACATTTTAAACTCTGATTTTATGTGCTGAAGGAGTGTTCCCACAACTGATACCCTCCTGGCAGAGCTGATTTCAGGGGGCAACTCAGGCAGTAACTTGACTGGGTCTGGACTGTGTGTCATGTCACCAGTTTCACAGTAAAGCAGAATCACCAGCCCTTGCACTCTCAGAAAGGCCATAACCAAGGAGCAAAGGAAGGCTGCTAGAAAAAATGACCAGAGGTAATGCTTCCAGAGGTATCAGGAACTTTATATATATTATGTTATTTAAACCTCTTGGTTATCACTCTAGTTTAATGTAATGAAAAAAATTTCTTATCTTTCTTGGGATTTGAGGAAGGAATGGGAGGCTCATATTTACGCTAAGTATACAATTTTTTACCTGTTCTTATGCCCATTTTACAGATTTCAAAACTGAAATTCAGTGAATGGAAGTAGCTACTCAAATAGCTATTTAGTAGTGGAGCCTGTATTCATTCATTCATTCATTCATCAGTATTCAGTGAGTGACTGTAATGGGCCAGGTGCCATGCTAGGCTTTGAGGAGGTGATGGTGACCCATGCAGGCCCTTCCTCTTAGTCTACTGGAAGGGTTTTAAAGCACCCAGATAAGGCACAATGTGGTGTGGTTATATATGGGACCACAGGCTTAGAGGGCAAAGGAAGGCTGCTAGAAAAAAATGACCTCTGGGCTGAGACATCAAAAATAACAGTTAGCCAGGTAAATGCGGAAGTCATGGGGGTGCTGAAAAGAGTGAGCTAAACCAGTGAAACACCTGGACCTAGGCCCAGCCTGTGACAGGTTGAGAAGATTTCAGGATAAGGGCTCAGCAATGGCAGCACCCGGGGAGATCTGGGACAGTTAGTGGAGGCTGGTGGAGGCCAGGCATTGTCAAGCCTGCTAAGATTTAGCACCACAATGATGTGCTCACACTGGCACTTTAGGCAAATTATCCTCCTGACCATGGAACAGAGAGCCATGCTGGTTGGAGAGGGCCATACTGGTTGAGAAACTGCTGCAACAGAGAAATGGTGGCCTGAGCCAGGGTCAAGGCTGAGCTATTTTGCAGGGTGGGGGTGGAATCAACAGATTTTCAAGGCCTGGTTGTGCAGTAATGGTCATGAGGGTAGATGCTAGGACCACTGAGAATCTGCGATCTGCTGCTTCCTAACAGCGAGCTCTTGGACACTGAGCTGCTTATAACATAGGGCAGGACTGACAGTGACACTGCACATGGCACTGTAACCTTTCTAAGTGTCAGTTTTCTTATCTGCAAAATAGAATAAAAAATGGATCTAACTGGGGATAATACAGTACCTACCTCATAAGGCCATCATAATAACTTAGAGAGAGACTCCCCATAAAGGCTTTAATGTAAACCTCCCACATACTACACATTTAGAAAATGTCAGGGGAAAGGGTCAAAGTGTGTCCTTCTGGTTGTAAGCCTGGGCACCTTTGTGGTTGGGGGTGTCAGGCTCTGTGTTGAGGAACACAAGAGGGACAGATTTGGGAGAATGTAATCAATCCAGTCTGCATTCATCTGATTCCAGAGCCCACATCTCTCCACTACACCAGTCTCCTTAAAGACACTGTCACTTCCTAGCTGCATGATCTGGGCAATTTACTCAATTTCCTGTGTGTCAGTTTCCTGTTCTGCAGAATGGGAATGCAAATAAGTAGTACCGTCCTCATTGTTTTAAGGATAACATGTGTTAACACTTGAGCCTGGCACATAGCATTGCTATCAGCTACTGTAATTGTGTATGAGAATTTGGAGGTACCTAATGGTATAAACATTTTTTCTCCTTCCTTTAGACATGACTTGTTGAGCAGGAGGCATGCCACTTCTTTTCAAATGGATTAGAAACTAAAATAAATAAATAAATAAATAAATAAACAACAAATAAAGATTTCTGTGGCTACAGAGTGAAAAGAGTGGTCAGAGTTAGGGCAAAATTCGCCAGGGAGGGCTTCTCAGAGGCAGTGAGTCTCCAGTCAGTTCTGAAAGAATACGATGCAGCCATCCCCAGTGCGCATAATGACATTTATCTGTACTGTGCCCTGGCCAGTCTAATTAAACTAGATTAGTTCCTCAATGGGTTTACTGCCTTACTGGGAGCCAACATATCTGGAAAGGCTGAGTAACATAGAAAAAGGCTAGAATTTCAGAATGTGAGGACACTTCTTTAGGTTAAAATAATTGATTTGCTGGGTGCAATACTGTAATCTCATTTCATGTTTACAACAACCTTGAAAGGTAGACAGTGTTGTCCTTTTCTGATGTGGAAACTATGAAGCACATAAATATATCTCATTAAATTCAAACAAATGTATCTAGCCTTAACTCACTGGCCCCTTAACCCAAATGTCCATGGCCCCCAAAAATGTCCATGGCCAATCCAATGCTTCTTGACATGAAGAGAACCATGATGGAGGGGAAGTCAGAGAGTGAAACAGCAATGATGTTAAATCATTGAGTTTAAAGTATTCTATATTTGTAAACTTTACAAGAACATATTACCTTATGAACAAATTGATAGAGCCCTCTCAGGGCCTTGGAAAATTCCCATGAAAGTGAGGGTCCTGAAGTATATGATTCACTAGCTTCATGGAAAATCTAGAACTCATTTTTAATAGTGAAGACAAAATTAGGTAGAAGGGAGCAGAGCAGAAATTCCCAACCATTGTGTCCCTGGCAACTGGAATATAAATATTGATCTCATAAAGCTTCAGAGTTGTAGGTTAGGGCCTGGCCACTTGCTTAGACTCCAGGTGGAGATCAAAGGAAATGCTCTAGAAGGTGGATCTAAGGGTACAGACTTTGGTCCCTTCAGAGCAGACAGTGAGTATACTGAGGAGTGTCTGTCAGTCACTGCTTCCTGTGACACACAGAACACGGCTGAGGAGGTGCTTTATCATCTTCAGCAGCCATTGTGGAGTGTGCCACTGCACATCATGGACAAACGGACTACAGAGCTGCCAGAGTTTTGTTCCAGATGAGCAGAGGCTTTCTGGGGTGCCACATGTCTGGGCAATGCCCTAAGTCTCTGTCTTTACATTTATTGTACACCTCTATTTGTTGCTGAGGTGTCCTCTTAGTCATATCTGAATAGTAAGTATAATAACAAATTATAAGTATTCTGTGAATTAGAATTTCAGTGTAATTTCTAATAGCTGATATGAAAAGTTGGATTGGTTTGGAAATCCATCTCATTATCTCAAGAAATGCACCATTACATTTGCCTATGATCTTAGGTTCTTTAAATATAACATCAAATTGATGTAAAATTTCAAATGTCTATGCAAAAACTTTTTTTTAAATTTACTTCTGTAACAAAGTATTTCATAAGCAGTACATACTAAAAATTTGAAGCAATCATTGTAAGGAAGCCATGGTCAGAAATTGCATGTAAACTTTTCAAGGTAAAAGCATAAAGTAACTAGAAAAAAAGACATAATTTTCAAAGGCATGATTGTTAGGCTGACAGCTGATTTATCAACAGCAGCAATGAAGGCCAGAGACATGGAATGATATAATCTATGTGCTAAATAAAATTTACTGGCAATCTCAAATTTTATACTCAATAAAAATATCTTTTGAGTATGAAGGTGAAATGAAGATATTTTTATACCAGCAAAAACAAAGTGTTTCCCCCCAGCAGAATTGCACTAAGGAAATATTAATTATGAAGAGCAGGCAGAAGGAAAATGATCGCAGTTGGAAGGCCAGAGATGCAAGAAGGAATGAAGAGAAAAGAAAATGAAACATGTCTATGTTAACTTAAATGAACACTGACTACATTAAACAGTGATAGTAATATCTGTGACATTGTCGTAAATACTTAACAATAATAGCTTATGATTAAGAGGGGGTAAATGGAACTGACATGATCTAAATTTCTTGCAATGACAAGGGGTGGGGGGGCAAAGCTATCAGTTAACATTAGACTTTGATAAATTAAGGAGTGCATTTTAATATCTAGGGGAATCACTAAAAGCATAAAAAGAAAATATAACTTCTAACATCATAAAGAGAAAAAATAGGATGTTAAGAAAATACCCAAACAAACAAAAAAACCCCAATACTGAATACATTTTAAAGCTTTCAAGTAAAACTTTTAGAACCTTTACATTTTCTGACATAGCAGCTTTAATAGTTCTCATTCATATACATTATTTGTCGTGGAGGGTTTGGGGAGGCTAGATTTATAATCATCTCAACTAGTGAACTTGACTTTTAAATTAAGCTTAAAAATTTTTTTGAATAGACAGGAGGAAAACTAGAAGAAATTTAAAATCTTAATTTTTAATGAGTTACCTTCTTGGTTGATTATAATTCTGTATTGTCTGGTAATTCTACCTCTCACCCCATTCATATAGTGACAGTGAGAGGAACCCTGTTTATATAATAAGACTTTTTTGCAATGGTCAGTTTGCCCTGCCATTTGTGACAACATGGATGAATTTAGAGGACATTATGTTAAGTGAAATAAGCCAAACAGAGAAATACAAATACTGTGTGGTATCACTTATATGTGTAATCTAAAAGACGAAACAGAGAAAGAAAGTTGAATTCATAGAAACAGAGTAGAATGTTTGTTGCCAGAAGCTGAGGCCTGGTGGTGATGTTGCTGGGCTTGGGGGGGAGTCGCAAACAGAAGTTGCTAAAAGGGCACAAACTTTCACTTGTAAAATGAACAAGGTCTGAGAATCTTAAGTATAACATGAAAAACTATAGTTGGTAATACTGTTTTTTTTTTTTTTTTTTACTTGAGTTTTTTTTTTTTTATTTTTTTATTGAAGGGTAGTTGACAACAGCATTGCATTACATTAGTTTCAGGTGTACAACACAGCGACTCAACATTTATATACATGATATTTCTAGGTACCAGGTATCACCATACCAAGTTGTTACAATATTTTGACTATATTCCTTATGCTATACATTACATCCCGGTTACTTATTTATTTTACAATTGGAAGTGTGTTTATATATATATATATATATATATATATATATATATATATATATATATATATATATTGTGAGGGCATCTCTCATATTTATTGATCAAATAGTTGTTAACCACAACAAATCTCTGTATAGGGGGGTCAATACTCAATGAACAATCATTAATCCACCCCAAGCCCAATTTTCGTCAGTCTCCAATCTTCTGATGCATAACGAACAAATTCTTACATGGAGTACAAATTCTTACATAGTGAATAAGTTACATGGTGAACAGTGCAAGGGCAGTCATCACAGAAGCTTTCGGTTTTGTTCATGCATTATGAACTATAAACAGTCAGTTCAAATATGAATATTCATTTGATTTTTAAACCTGATTTATATGTGGATACCACATTTCTCTATTATTATTATTTTTAATAAAATGCTGAAGTGGTAGGTAGATATGAGATAAAGGTAGAAAACAGAGTTTAGTGTTGTAAGAGAGCAAATGTAGATGATCAGGTGTGTGCCTGTAGACTATGTGTTAATCCGCGCTAGACGAGGGCAATAAACATCCATGTATGCAGAAGATTTCTCTCAGAACATGAGGGGGGAGGTTCTAAGCCTCACCTCTGCTGCTCCCCATTTTCTCACCAGATGGCCCCCTGCGACTGTGCCTGTCTTAGGTTGTTCCTCCCTTGAGGAATCTTACCCGTCTCTGGCTAACCAGTCATCTTCCGGGGCCATACAGGGAAATGTTAAGTTGGTAAGTGAGAGAGAAGCCTTATTGTTTGAAAAGGTTAGCTTTTTACTTCTTTGCATATTTATGCCCTGTGGCTTCTATGCCCAGCATTTGTCTTGAGGTGTCTTTACCACTTGGAAGAATTATGATACTCGGTAAATTCGACATGTGGCACGAGTTCTATTTAAAGGTTGTGATTAGGTAGGAAGAAGAAAAGCTACAGAAGTAGCAGGCAGAAGAAAACCTGGGAAGATTGATTATTTCTTTAACATATCTTCTTGTAGAGTAACTTCAGCATGGATAGGTTTTAAACGACTAATTAAATTGTGCACACACATTAACATAATAGGAATATAGTTACCTAACCAAAGCATACCTGTAATTACCAGCCATCTCCAGTGAAACCAAGAAAACCAGTTAGGCACCTTAGGCATTTGTGAAAACTTATCTATGATATGGTGGATATTGTCCGACTGAACTTAAACAGTCTGAGAGAATTCAGATAAACTAGAACACCCCATTCCTGGGGACTGTTCATATCCCATATGTTCTTTTAACGATAAATAGTCTGTGGTTGTAAGATTTTGGAGTGCTACAATTTGCACTTCTCCTAATTCTTGGTTGAGTTCCAACAGTATAGATCCAGTCCAATTTTTGTTTTACTGCATGCACAGGCCAGCTTAGATATCTCCTTCATCTTTCCCATGGCAAGTCCAGGAACTGGTGGGATGAGTGCATCTACACCTGTGACAGTGTGTGGATCTTTGTTGAAGTTTTTTTTTTGTTTTTTTTTTTGTTTTTTTTTTTCTGATCATCTTCTGTCATGAGTCTTCCCGAGAGTGCTGATGTTGGAAGTTCTTTTTCATATCGTATCTTAGTTCATTTTCGGGGTAGCCAAATTAGGCTTTGATCCTCTGTATAAACACAAACAGACCCTTTGCCTACACTTTTATATGTCCTTTATATCATTGTGTAGAACTTGTTAGAGGTTACCACATAGGAACTGCATTTTTTTTTTAAATCATTAATCTACACTTACATGACGAATACTTTGTTTACTAGGCTCTCCCCTATACCAGGTCCCCCCTATATACTCCTTTACAGTCACTGTCCATCAGCGTAGCAACCTGTTGTAGAATCACTACTTGTCTTCTCTGTGTTGTACAGCCCTCCCCTTTCTCCCACCCCGCTATGGATGCTAATCTTAATACCCCCCTACTTCTCCCCCCCTTATCCCTCCCTACCCACCCATCCTCCCCAGTCCCTTTCCCTTTGGTACCTGTTAGTCCATTCTTGAGTTCTGTGATTCTGCTGCTGTTTTGTTCCTTCAGGTTTTCCTTTGTTCTTATATTCCACAGATGAGTGAAATCATTTGGTATTTCTCTTTCTCTGCTTGGCTTGTTTCACTGAGCAAAATACCCTCCAGCTCCATCCATGTTGCTGCAAATGGTTGGATTTGCCCTTTTCTTATGGCTGAATAGTATTCCATTGTGTATATGTACCACATCTTCTTTATCCATTCATCTATCGATGGACATTTAGGTTGCTTCCAATTCTTGGCTATTGTAAATAGTGCTGCGATAAACATAGGGGTGCACTGATCTTTCTCATACTTGATTGCTGCATTCTTAGGGTAAATTCCTAGGAGTGGAATTCCTGGGTCAAATGGTAAGTCTGTTTTGAGCATTTTGATGTACCTCCATACTGCTTTCCACAATGGTTGAACTAACTTACATTCCCACCAGCAGTGTAGGAGGGTTCCCCTTTCTCCACAGCCTCGCCAACATTTGTTGTTGTTTGTCTTTTGGATGGCAGCCATCCTTACTGGTGTGAGGTGATACCTCATTGTAGTTTTAATTTGCATTTCTCTGATAATTAGCGATGTGGAGCATCTTTTCATGTGTCTGTTGGCCATCTGGGTAATACTGTTTTTTGTATACTGAAATATGCTAAGGGCGTAGAACTTAAATGTTCTCAAAAAAAAAAAAAAGCCAAGCATCTGAGGCGATAGACTTGTGTTGGGAGGCTCTGGATTTGGAGATGGTGTAAGTGTACAGAGAGTGACTCAGCATCTCTTGATCCCTTTTTATTGTCAAAGAATGTGTAACTCTTAGGGGAGAGACCCAGGATGGCAAAGCAAGGAACACTTCAAATGTTGAAATTGGTGCCTGCCATTTGTTCTCAGTTTTTCTCACTATTCAGCCATAGGAAGTACCATTAGATGGAAAGAATCATCCACAATTAGTAGAAGCAGTGCAGGTTTTCTGATGCTGACGCAGGGCTGAGTGGCACAGCTAAACAGGGCACACATCGGAGTCTCCCATACCTTTCCTAGGCCGTCTACCTTTACTAGAATAGAATTCTCTCTGAATGATGCTCTCGAAACTTGTGTAACTCAGGGGTGCAAATTCCTTTAAATTTAACTGAAATGATACTACTACGTTCTCTACTGTACTAGATAAAGCTCATGGATAAAAATTTCATGATTCCTTTATATAATGTGAACATCATTAAATAATTAAAACTTACATGTATGAAATTACATCATGGAATATTTTTCAGTGATAACCCATTTTATTTATTCTTTAAATATTATATAGTACATTAGGATAAAAGTATGTAGAAGTAAGATAAAAATATAAACTTAATAAAGGGGAATAATGTAAAATTTCCAACTATTAAAGAAGATCTTGTATATATGTATAAATATATTTTTTTAAATAGATGATGATGGCCATCAGATTGCTTGGAATTTTGATTCAATTGGATATTTTAGAAAGAGTTTGCAATAGTTTATTTTTAAATGTCTCTATTATTAATCGTATGCTGGAAATCACAACCTTTGCAATTATTTAAACATATGAAATATTTTAGACATAACTAAAAATTTTGTGAAGGGATACATGGTTTTAAAAAAATTCTCCTAGGGAACAAGCCAAAAATCTTTGAAGAGAATTCAAAGAATCTTTAAAAACTCAAAACCAAACCTCTTTTGCTTCACAGATTTACTGGGCTGGAAGAACAAGCAGGGTCTTTTTTGGTCCACCTCTGCCCTTTTCAAAATCCTGTGTCTAGGTCCCCTTCGACAGTGTTCAAACACAAAAATGTCTGTGCGTGTGAGGAGCCCTGCCAGTGACGTCACTCAGCTAGGTGTAGGCTCCTATCTTCTGACCTTAGATTCCCCTTTGGAGCATGAGGATTAAGAGCTGCTGTCTTCCCTTCCAAAGTTTTCCTTTCTTGGTCGTTCTGAGGATTCATGAGTTAAACATTTGTTAAGTACTTTGCAATATTTGGCTGAAAGTACAAAGTCTTCTTTATTATTGTTGGATGGATGAAAGGCTTTATACAAGTGCAAAGTATCATTTTCTTTCCAGGCATACAGCATTATCATGCTTATCCCCCAGAAAACTCATGACCCCATTCTCTTGCAAGGCCTCTTCATTTACATAACCAACCACAAATTGAGCTAACAAAGAGCTCCTGGGTGGGGATTTGTACTTTCTCATTTTCTCCAGAAAGTTTCTCTGCCTATGAGATGTGATAACTTTTTCTCAAGCTTAATTAATAGTCCTTATTCCATTCTCCTACAGCATGGGTCTGTAGGATAGAGTTCGATCCTGGGTAGTGAGCGAATCAAGGGGATTGAGTTCTTATTTTGATTACTATTTTATCCTTGTCTACTCATGTGATCCTGGAAAGTCACTTCCCTTCTGTGAACTTTATTTTCCTCATCTATAAAATGGGGGAGTTGGAATAAGTAATTTCTATGATTCCTTCACACTTAAGATTTCCTCCTAGCATGAGAAAAATTTCCTTTTCAGCATGAGAATGCTGAAAAACTGCTCTGAAAATTCCAGCATAGTGGTGTGTATCCTTTGGTAATATGCAACATACATCAAGAGAAGGACAAGTGAATTAAATGCACAAGAGATACTGTTTTCCAAATAACTATAGGCCAGAGTTCTTTATTTAATTCCAGTTTTCATAGTAAATGTGCTTTATGCTGTAAGATCTATGTTGCTGCTTGCTGGTGATGGTAGAAGTGATGATGGTGGTGATAGTAGTGGAAGTGGTATTGGTAGTGGTGGTGGTGGAGATGGTGGTGTAAACTTCACAGGGACCTGCAATGAAAACACCTATTTTAATGCTTTCATCACAGAGTTTGCTGCTCTTTATTGTGCCTCCAATACTTTAGCACACACCTTGCACAAAGCAGGAACAAACATCAACAAATGTTTAGTGAAAGAGTATTTGGCATATGACTACAGATGCATCTTGCCCTAACATCTAAGGCAAAAACTAATACTCTCAGGTTTAATTTCATTTGACGTAACAGGCTTTCTAGGGAAGCTACGAAAATACTATCACTGAAGTCATTTTAATTGATGATGCGCATACTTAACTCCCTAGGGAATGATGAAAGCTCGTCTGGATTATAGAAGGGCCTGTTTTCAAAAGTAGTGGAAAAAAGGCCACTAAAGTAAAAGCCACTCAAAATGGGATCAAAATTTCATAGGATGAAGTTTGACTTGCACAATACCATTAGAACTAAAAATTATAAAAATTTAAAATCATATATAACAAAATTTAGGTTATTGTAGAAGTTAGGGACTGGCCCTTGAAATGTACAAATACTGAATCAAATACTCGTTTTTTTGTTTTGATTTTGGAGGGCACATAATTTTTTCAACAAAAGTTAGCAACGCTCTTCATATAACATGCAGAAATACTAAAAGGGTTTCAACAATTTTCCCTAATGTCTTTCTTAATCTTAGGGTTTTGAATAATCCCATTAATATGTGGTCATCCTTGCTGATTTTTTTTTTCAGTTGCTAACTCTTCTACCAGTTACACAAGATTCCAAATACAGTAGTCTCCCCTTATTCTTGTTTTCACTTTCTGTGGTTTCGGTTACCCACAGTCAACTGAAAGCATATGATCCTCCTTCTGAGATACTGTTAGATGGTCAAGAGTAGTCTAATACTACATCATAATGCCTATATCATTCACCTCACTTCATCTTTTTACACAGGCATTTTGTTACCTCACATTGTTACATGAAACAGAGTAGAGTGGAGTAAGATATTCTGAGGGAGAGAGACCACACTCAAATAACTTTCATTACAGTTTATTATAATTTTCCGATTTTGTTATTGGTTATTATCAATTTCTTGCCATTGCCTAATTTATAAATTAAACTTTATCATAGGTATGTATGTAGAAGAAAAACATAGCAATATATAGGACTTGGCACTGTTTGTAGCTTCAGGCAACCGTATGTCTTGGAACATATGCCCCTGGATAAGGAGGGATTGCTGGATCCTTTAAAAATAATTGACTTAATGAAATCTTTTATCTTTCACAACATTTACCTTTTCATTTTGCATTGTATGGGTATATACTTAAAACTTCCAACAATGAAAGACACTCTCAGTGTAAGTGGAAGGAGATGCTTGAGTGCATATTAGTGAATATTTTCATTATATGGTGACTTTTCCTTTCCTATATCACAATGTTTTAGTAGAGCTCCTGGTAGTCAACATTCATATTACAAAGATACTTTGTATTCACTCAGCTACCATCTCTGACATTATTGAAAGAAACTTACAATGGCAGAAATATTTTCCAAAGATGGCTATAACAATATTTCTCACTTCCACATGCTCATCTTCCCAAGTGACCTCACTCCTCTCTGATCAAGAGGTGACATCTCTACCTCCCATTCAACCTGGGTGAATGTGTGACCTTTCTGCCAATAGAATGTGGTGGAAGTGACTCTGTGTAATTTCAGAGGCTAGATCATAAAGGGTGCTATGGCTTCTGCCTGGCTTTCTCTGTCTTAGGACACTTCTCTTGGAACCCAGCTACCACAGCATGAAGAAACCCAGGCCATCTTGAAAGGCCACTTATAGGTACTCCAGCTGACAGTCTCAGCTAAGGTCTCAGACAACAGCCAGAATCAGTCACCAGACATGTGAGTGAGGCAGCCTTTGAAATGACTTCAGCCCCAGCCACTATCTGATACCAAGTACATGAGATACCCTAAGAGACCACTGCCTAGCTGAGCTCAGTCAATCCCCAGGACCATGAGAGATTATATTAACAAATTATTACTATTTCTAAATCATTTCAGACCCCTAAGTTTAGGGTGGCTTGTTTTGCAGTGAGATACTTGAAACATTTGCTTAAATGTAATTGGCCTTTTAAGTGCTTCTAATTTAATAATGCTTTAAAATGGTAATCCTGGAACAAGAAAGGATTCCATAGTTCCGTATTGGGCCTACATGGGCCTAGATCTGCTACCCAAACCTGAATACTTTCAGAGTGGTGAGAAGACCAAGAAGTGGGTCTTCCTTTCCCTGAACATCCAGGCATTCCTATGAGGCCTACACATCATCAGCAAGATGACAGGAGCCTAGTCTGTGCTATTAAGATCACTTCCCAACTAGAGCTGCGCAGGTGGGACTACGGTGTTCTGGCTTTAAAGGTAGCCGAGCCCTCATGTGATTGTTACTGGCTTCTCTTACCACTGGCTGCTATAGAGAAGCTTCCCACCCATTTCCCAAGCCTGGCCTCTAGATACAGACCAAGACCTTGAGTCATTAGGCTTTATTCTGTTCTTGGACCTATTTTACTCCAGGTAGGGGGCCCAGTAAATATGAAGGACCAGCACTGGAGAGAAGATCTAGAGCAGGAGAAAAGGATCTGCCATTGAAATACCAAAAAGAGAAAGAGCAGAGGGGAGAATGGCCACCTGGGGTATAACCATCTGCCATATCCTTCTCTTCGTATTACCTAGTCATGGATTTCTAGATAGCAGAAGAGTCCAGTGCCAGGATGGTAACATTAGGGGGCTGAAAGCAATCGTGTGGCAACATGGCCTTTATATATATATATATATTAAAGAGTACCTCCTTGAATATGCAGGGCCTCATTGGAATCAATTTGTGTCACAAAAAAACCAAAGGCTCATGTGGGCCCAAAGCAGCAGGTGAGTTTATGGCCTTTTCTAAGATAAGGGAAAGGGGAAAAGGAGACATTTATGAATTTTTGTTTGTTTTATTCTAGTTATTAGGTACCAGTTCAGTTCCAAGAAACAGAAATGAACTAAAATCAGTCCACATAATAATAGGATTTTATTGGTCTTATAACTGTATAGTTGTGGACTTCAGGAATTGTTACATCCAGGAGCTTAAAATAACATCTTTGAGGATTTATCTCTTGTTCTGTCCTTAGCAGCCCCATTCTGAGAGGGGCAGGATTCCAAGGGCTTGATCCCTGAGGAATCAAGGTTTGAGCTGTACCACCAGGTAAGCAAGCTATTGACACGTGCAGAGGTGACAGCATACAACATGGAGACTTTAGAGTCGATAGTGGAGAAGATAAATACCAGTTCTTGTCCCAAAACAAACTGCAGCATCAGGAGCTGTGGTTTGTATCACTAACCTCCCTCTTCTAAGTTTTTCCTCAGTGGGAGAAGTCCACAGACACTGGGAGAACTGCACGCCAAAAATGGGTAGAGTCTATGTGATGCAGTCTGTGTAGACTGTGTAGTCTGTGAAAGCCCTGTGGGTTCACTGCTTAGGGAATCCCTTCAATAGAGAAGCTACTGTGAGGAGAGCAGTGAGCCAGCAGCCCCAGCTACCTGTCCTGTGACACCTACCACACTGTCCACACTGCAGGCCAGTAGTCTGCCGGTGCCAAGCATTTCTGTCCGTCCCAGGACCCCTCTCATGGTAAGTCGTTGTCTTGGAGCTTCCCATCAGTCTCTTTCTTTCTTTCCTCCTTTCACAGGTGTCAGACCCACACTGATCTAAAGACTTCCCTGGCCTACTCTCCTTCCCTTTACCGTTTATTCTTGACAGGCATTTCCCCCAGTACATCTCCTGCTCATCTAATCCCATCCTGGCATCTGCTTCCTGGTGGATCTGAACTGACCTGCAAACCATGTTTGCTAGATCTTTCCCAAGTAGTCATCTGCTCTTCTCAATTTCTTTTTCTTGATGAATAGTTTGAACACCGAAAGTTAAACAGATTCCTGCCTTATAAATACAGGTATTTCTGCCAGCGAATTTACTGTAATTATACTCTGAAGAGGAGTTACAGGATGTTTGTGTTTTCTAGAACTTGTACCAACTTAAACAGGTCTATTTTGTCTGTTTGTGGAAGGACAAGTTCACTCTCAATGTTTTCCTGGGTTACTTTTGTGATTCCCTCCTTTCCCCCTCCCATTTTACTCCATCGATAGGGACCCAGTTTGTCTCTAGACGATAGAACTGCAAATTCAAATGAACTGACATTTTGAGAATACAAATTCCTGATTTAAGTGAGGCCTTTTTGAGTTCAGATGGATATGTGATAACTGGAAGAAAGAGCTCTTGTTCCCAGACCAGCGACACCCTGCTGCCCCAAGCTGTGAAGTAATGGGACTGGCACAAGGAATAAACTTGATTGGGATTTTCCTTGATGGGGTTTTGTGGCCACTGAGGAGGTTCCCTTGCAAGTAAATAAGTCTGGGTGGGAACACACCTATATGTGAGGTTTTTATTGCCTCTCCCACAAAAATAAACCCCCTAGCAGTGGTGAAATAGAAAAAGACTGACCAAAGGTAAAAACTAGGATTCAGCACAAAGGCTTTTGTGATTTTATGTAAAATGTGCTCGTCTCTCCCACCAGCAGCTTGCATTGGAGGCTCTAATGTTTGGCCTCCTAACTCATTTGACCGAGCAGCCCAGAAAGTGAAAGGGAGGATTCATTAGCAAAGATTAAATTTTACCACCAGATTATGTCTGTCTTTTCAGCCAAACAGACTAGATGTACTTCTTGGCAGTCTCCTTGTGGGGTGTTCAAACACTAACAAAAAGTTTTGAAACCCATGTGATGTTTTTGGTGAGTGGAGTGTCTAAGCGAGCTTATGTGGAGAAATCAATATAACTATTGCTCCAGAGTTCTCAGAGAATTCATCAAAAGTCCCCATCTATTGGTGACTGATTTTGTTCTAAGAAAGGGATCTATCAGTTCTAATTTATGACCTTGGCTTGTGATGTGAAGTGATGAAGCATTAGGTAGTTACACCTCAATGTATCTACCCTCAGGGCAGACAGAAGAGATGATTTCTCTCCCAGGAACATATTTAAATCAACATCAGACAAAGAACTGTCTTTCCTCATTTAAAGGTACAAGTTCCCATTCTTATTTGGATAAGGGGGGTCTTTTAACAGTTACAAGTGGATGAATAAAAATCTAGAGGCTTTTTTCTCAAAAGCCCTTAACCAGTTTTATTTTTATAAGTGCAACGCCAACTAGCCGGATTGCCATCATCTGTGATGTTGAACTCCTGGCTGTGCAACCTGTACCAGGGAAGATGACTGACACTTTCATAGGCTGTAGTTTACGGATTATTTTAGTAACACAGGGGCTAAAAATACTCCAGGATCTTCTCATTTATTTTTTCTTTTGCATTTCATCAATGTGTTTTGAGTCTCTATTCAAATATCTCCAGATTCTTTCCACTTATATGAAACACAGAATGATGGCAGGTGAGAGGAAATATACAGAGAGAATGACCACACTTCTCTTGCCTGAAATCTTTGCCCCTAAAATGGGAGATGATGATTCAATAGAACTACAATGGGCTGCCACTAGGTGAGTGCCCAGGTAGTCCTAAAATTTTTTTTTTTTTTTTTTGGCTATCAAGAGTGAAAGGGTGTATCACGCAACCCTCCTTATCCCAGAATGACTCAGGAGACACGGGCCCACGCAAGTGATTTTATTATCTGAAAGAGAAAATGGCTGCCCCCAGAGAGAGGGAGCAGCAGCTCGTGGGTGAGGAAGCACGTTTTTTAAGGAGTTAGGGGTGGGGTGTGTTCTGTGTTGGTGATTGGATCTTAAGGGGTGGGGGTCTTAGCGCGCCAGAATTTGCCTTCAAAGAGCATCAGGTGATACCTGCTAGTATTTTGTTGATGATTAATTTCTAAAAGACAAACGGTTGAAGACTTGTGTTCATGCTAAGAAATCCACCATATGAACACAGGCAGGTACTCCATCAGTTGGGGCCTCTGCTTGGGCCCTCTTTTCTGGGAGTTTCCTATCCTCCCTTTAGGGTCATGCTCACCTGTACTTTTTCTTGACCTGCTCTCCCTCCTTCCTTATCAAAGGTGATTGGTCCAAAGATGGACACCTGATTTCAGCTAAACCAATCAGAGACCTTTTCTGGGAATTTAGACCTGAGGCAGAATCTATTTCTCTTTTAAGGGGAACTACATATAATATGTGAAATTGTGAGGGGTAGACAACTATGTGCCATGTGGATTGAGAGCAGAAAAGGCTGGTTTGTCCAGAAAGAAGAATTAAGTGGATTTGCAGAGGGAAACAGGAGAGAAAAGTGTGTAGATCTCCACTGGGTTCTATGCAGTACCCTTAAAACTGCTCCCTTTTGCTTAAGTGAACTTAACTTTTTACCTATAGCCAAGAGAAGTCTTACCTACTTTTGTCTCACTCCTTGATAATGTGTGATACAGAAAATGTGAATTTGCCCAACCAGGTAATCTGGATACTGGACTCACAGGAATCACTTTGACCCTTCAGGAACCTCTTCTTGCCGCTATCGTGGGAGAAATCCCCCTTGCTTTCTGTGCTGTCCTCTGCCTCCCACACCATTCTCCTAAGGCTGGAGACAGATAGAATGTGAGGATCAGGACAGACTGAGGTTTGGGAGCTCCCAAGGAGTTGGGGCTGTGTTAGAGCCCCCAGCTAGCTGGGGTGCCTAGCCATCATTTACAATACATTTTTAAAATAATATAACACATTCTATATTTTACTGTATGTATTCTACATTTATGTACTTTTTATTTCTATAACAAAACATTCTGAGTTCCAAATGACCAATTTACAGCATAACTTTAGGAATACAACCCTTAAAAAAATAGGGACTGCCTGTTCCATTTAATTTGTAGTGATGATTCACATCACAGAGGGTTCTTTAATACACACAAGTATTCCATTAATCAAGGTTTGATTGCATTTTAAGTACCTCCAACACATTTGAATTTTTCATTTTATATAATGACAGGGAGGAGACAACTTCAATTTAAATTTTAGGAGCCTCTGTGCATTGAATGGCCATTAGATGACAAAGCATTTGTGAAATGATACTGTTAAGCCAGTTGAGGAAAAATAACTTTTAAAGTATCCTTTAGCTTTATTCAAATTTTATTTTGAGGAACAAACATAATTTTGTATGCTTACAAAGGAGGCAATTAAAACTGATTCAATTAAGAAGTAATAAGAGAAATATAATTTGAAATCCTACAGGCACTGCATGGTGTGAGTTCTGGCTCTCTGGTTACATGCTGATGGCCTTTGGCAAGGCACACATTTTTCTGAACCTTTCTTTTCTTATCTAGAAAATAGAAGTTCTAGTAAGTCTTGTCTGATTTACTGTGAGACTCATGTGTGATTGTTCCTGTGAAACTCTTTTGTAATCTGTAAAATATAAACATTATTTAGTATTATTGTGATAATTGAAATACTAACAACTTTTAATTATGACTAAGTGGAAATATCTATATCCATTTGGTCAAATCAGGGTTTATTGTGTGGCAGACACTACTTGAAAACAAATTTACCCTCTTATCTGAGATTATCTGCAAATATATATTTTTAAAGGGAATTTTAAAATTGTTTTAAGCATGTCTGATTTGAATTTATGCCTGTAGGGTCAGCTCCTTTTGGAGCAGAATTTGAGTCCTGGGTCCTCTCTCCAGCCTGTCTTGGTTTGACTGGTCCTCTCCTCTTCTCCTTGGCTCCAAACAATGAACTTGACCTTCCTTGACCAGACAGGAAAGGTGGCCTCACTTCAGTCTGGACAATGCTGCAACAGAGATAATAGTATAGCTTGTATATGCTTGGCTCCTGTCAACATGACAAGCAAGACGGAAGAACAGTGGCTAGAACAGCTGGTGTAACCAGATCTGGGACTTACTTGGGTGGAGGGAGGAGTTGCTTGACATGGTCAAACACTGAATGCACCATCAGGTGGCAAACTCTTCCAAGCTCAGCTTGAAAGAACATTTCAGGTATTGTCCACATTGGGCACTCCAAAAAAATATATATACGTATTTCTTGAATATAGGATAATACTGAGCATCATGAAATTTCCCCCCAAGCACAGCTAATTAGTTCTCTCATCATTCCCCAAATAATATTAATAGTATGGTTTGGGCTTCTGAGAGTGTCGATTCATTCTCTCTATCATGTTAAGCATTTATAGATTTACACAGATCTAAGTAAATAGAGAGAAACACTCGCCTTTTTAATTTTTACATAGATATTTTATTCTTTGGTATTATTTTAGCATCTTTTCATTTTTTCCCTATGTTTTTGAACAAAGTTGTAATTTTAGTGTTCAAAGATAATTGTTTCTGGATTTTTTTTTCACCAAAATTAAAAAAAAAATGTATTTTTATCATTGGTACGTTGTCTTCATAAATACTATTTTAGATAGCTACCAAAAACTTCATTTGCTATATTAAGCTTTCAGAGATACTTAACCAATCTCTTGTTAAATGTTTAGGAAAATTCGAATTTTCCCTTACCATAGATTATGCTGCAATTGGCAACTTTGCTAGATAGCTTGATGGTTAACCTCTAAGCTACACTTTTTGCTGTTCAGCATTTTCAAAAGAAGTGTATTTTTCTTTTCTTAGAGAATATTTATTAATTAGTTTATTTTTTCCATTGAAAAATATTTTCCCTAATTAAAAAAACAAATAGTGGAAGTTTGTACTAAAGGATAAACAATTTGTTCACAGTACCCAAGTGAAGACTAAATCTCAGAAATCCCTTTTTCCTCTGGTCCAGCTGCATTGCTGAAGCAACAGGTACATTAGGCAGAACACAGTCTCATCTATCATCATTATCACAGTCATCTTCCTTATGATCATGCCAATGATGCATTTACTAGGAACCCCAAAGTGAAACCTGGCAATGAGACCTGCCCTTGTGTAGAGTAAGTGCAAAAATGGGTGGCAGCACCAATTCTTTTTAAGTATATGTAAACTTGCTATATGCTGGACATTGTGCTAGATGCTTGGGATGCAGTTAAATGATGAATACACAGGTGTCATGTTTGATTTGTTGAGGAACTAGTCAGCTTTATTCTTCTGTTGAAATAAAGATCAATTTTATTCATTGGGTTTGTGGACTCTATTATTCAAACCCATATCTATTCGAGGCCCTTGTCTGTTTTGTTCCTCTTCAGTTGCTAATGGTGACTGGGCTCTAGGAATTTTCTCCATACTGGTTCGGCAAGTCCAGGCAGGTTCTGCCCCAAGGGCTTCTGGGTCAGAGTCCTTTAACAATCTACCCGTCCCACCAAGTTTCTGACCATTCACCTTGGCTGGAATCAGTCACTCAGACCAAGTTAGCAATCAGAGGGGTGAGAAAGCAGCCTGTGGCTTTCCTAAGGCAAAAATGGCAGATGGTATAGTTGGGAAATAGCCACTGGGCTAGGCGACTACAGGTACTGGGCAGTCCTGTGTGGAGAACATCATATTAGGCATTGGAGAAACAAAACAATGAAGTCCTCTTAGACTTTTCCTCAGAGGGCTTGCAAGACCGTTCAGGAGAGAAGTCTGTATGGAGTGCCAAAATTGTAGTGAATGGTTTGTAGGGGACCTTACAGACTGTTGAGAATACACCAGTGGGTGCTGAAAAGGGAATGGGCAAATTCATGTCAGGAACATCATGCTCTCAACAAAGAATTGTGGCCTTAGGGGGAGCAATTCTCCATGAATTGGAAAATGCTTCTAGTCCTGCAGCTATTTACAATCCAGTTAGGGAGGCAGGACATACTGAGGTAAAAGTCAAAATATGATATAAGGGCATTATGTATGATTATGTGTCAAGGGGATGACAAAGACAAGAACAACTTGAATTTAGGGGAAATTGGGGAGAGATTAATGAAGGCTTGACAATGGAGTATGGAGGGCAGGTTTGAGCAGGGTTCAAACAAAGAGAGATGTGTGATAAAGGAATAGGCCAGACATGACTGGGTCAGAGCCTGGCTTGAGTAGCTGAAGGATACAGTTGTGCATGAATCAAGGTCAGAAAACTATGAAGATAGTAGCTTGTTGGGAATCCTTGGGCACTAGATTGATAGCTCGACCTTTATTCTTGTAGTTAAAAACTTGTGAGCCAGGGAATATAATCATGAAAACAGGAGGCCAAAAATGAGAGACTGGAGGCAGAGAAACCAGTTAGGAGGCCACTGTAAGCATTTCCAGATAAGGTCCTATTGTGGGAGTGGGAAAGGGTGGATGTGAAGGGCACGAAGCGACAGCGCTTGCCACTGATTGGATGTAGACAGACAGGGAGGAGGGATGGATGACTCAGGAAAGTTTCAGTAGGAAGTATGTTGAAGGGAGGATTTGGAAGCAGGCATCAACTTCTGGTGGAAAGTCTTTGCAAGTGGAAAGAAAGATTTACATATAGGTGGGAATGTACTCTCAGTCCATTATCTTATAAAAATGGGAGAGATAGGTTTGAGTAGGTATCACACTAATTTAAAATGACAATACAGGGAGCAACTCCAGGCTTAGACAGCATTGAAGGGTGGAAAAAACACTCTGATCTAGAATTACAAAGCCTGGGCTGATTCCCAGGTTTTTTTTTTTTTTTTGAATGAATTCATTATGTGTACTTGGACAAAATACTTTAGAACTCATTGGGCTAGTTTCTTTGTCTGTAAAGTGGAGATATATAATAGATTATGTATTCTTTGGGTCTCCATGAGATTGAAATCACAGCCATTATTCACTGAGTGCTTTAGTATATAACAGAATTTGTGTTAACTTTATTTGCATTTTCTTATTTAATCCTTGGAGTGCCCATTCTACATTGTTTAAAAATCCCCAAACTCAATGGTTTAAGACAATATCCATTGTATTTGCATGCAGTTCTGCAGTCTGAGATGGTTTAGGCTCTGTGGTCCTTTCACTGGTGTTGATGGTGGTCACTAACATGGTTGCAGTTAGCTGGTGGGCCACCTGGGAGCTAGGCTCAGCTCACATGTTGGGAGCTGGGCTTTCCTCTCTCTGCACATATCTCAGGGCTCTCCCCCTCCATGTAGTTTGTCCAGCAGGGTAGTTGGAATTCTTACCTAGAGGCTTAGATCTCCCAAAAGTACAAAGCAGAAATTTCCAAAGCTTCTTAGGGGTGAAGGTGGGAAACTAGCATAGCTTTACTGCTACATTTTCTTGGTTAAGACAAGACCCTGGCCCAGTCTAGATTTAGGTGGAGGGACTCCATAAGGGGTAACTAACAGAAGGTGGTCCATTAAAGGGCTGAAATGTCACAGACTACCACAATATTATCTCTACTTTGTAAATGAGTAATCTGTAACTTAGGGAGACTAAATTACTTGCCCAATGTAGAGAGTAGAGCTAGGTACTTGTGTTCTAACTCATGGGTCAACAGATTACATTTGTACAGTTTGTAAACTTAGCATCTGTGAGGTGGGTACTGTTACTGTCCCTAATTTACAAAGGAGGAAACCTGGGAATAGAGAGTTAAGTGTTTTGCTTGAGGTGATTCAGATATGTTGCCCCAGAGATTATACATTTAGCCACTGCACCATCCTGCCTTGTACCGGAATACCGATGCATACAAGGCACCTGTAAGTGTTATTTAATCTGAAGCTATTGTTTGAAGGACTGAAGCAAATCTCTTCCATGATCCACTATCATATCTTATGGGCTGTTTGGGAACTGGGAGTTTTTCCTTTGAGTTATCTCATGATCAGGGCAATTTCCAAATCAGCCATCCATTCTTCCACCCTCCAGTATCGATTTCTTGAAGCTTGGCAATCCTTGCCTATCCAATTCCAACACTGATTCTCATCCGCTGGTTAGCCTCATGGCTCTCCCTCAACATTTTCTTCTCTTGTAGCAAGCCAGGTACTCTTTACAAAGCAGGACCTTCCTTTTGGGTGAGGACCTTCCTGGAGTAGGGCTGGCCTCAAGTTTCCATCCTTTAATCATCAACAGCTTTGTGGCTTCTGATTTGGTAACCATTTGGTCCCAGTCACTTCCTCTTGTTCCATATCTAAATTTCCTTATTGTTGCAACTGTGGTCGCTTCTGACCACAGCTCGCAAAGATGTTATTTTCCATGGAGTGACCTGTAGGAGCTTTCTCCTTTGCTAGTCTTACAGGCAGAGGACTTGCTGCTCATGGAAACCCAGGGTTCTAGAATTTCCTGAAAGGAGCTATGCTCTACTTATCTTTGAAGGTGATTTGTGTGGCTGGCTATCTTTCTAAGGCAGTTCTGATTTTTCCCACTTTGGGAGTCTGGAATCAGAGCACACCCTCGAGGACAGTCGGGTGGGAGATGGCTCACTTTGGTGGGCTCTCTTCTATTTTAGGCAGTGCCAAGGTACAGCCATTCAGACAGTGGCCTCAAAATACTTCTTTTCTAAGGCCAAGCTGTGTGGTGGCCTTGTCTTTCCTGTAAACTCCTCTCTTTCAAGGCAAGTTTAGATTTTCATTTTGACTTTTATCTCACCCTTATAAAAATTTTGAGGCACAATACTTGTACTTAATACAATTCTATTTTATTTAACAAACGGGTATATAGCTGGGCTAGGTGTTTTTCAAAATGCTTTATAGATCTTCCTTGATTTACCATGGCGTTACATCCTGATAAACCCATTATAAATTGAAAATATCACAAGTCAAAAATGCATTTAATACACCTAACCTAGCTTAGCCTTGTCTACCTTAAACTGGCTCAGAACACTTACATTAGCCTACAGTTGGGCAAAATTATCTGACACAAAGCCTACTGTATAATGAAGTGTTGAATATCTCCTGTAATTTGTTGAATACTGTACTGAGTGTGAAAAACATAATGGTTGTGTGGGAACAGAATGTGTAAAGGGTGTCCATGGTTTGTGCTTGTGATCCTGTAGCTGAATGGGAGCTGCAGCTGGCTGGTTGCTGCACAGCATCAGGACAGAGTATCTTCATATTGCACGCTTGGGAGATCAAAATTCAAAACTCCAAGTACAATTTGAATGCATATGGCTTTCGCATCATCCTAAAGTCGAAAATCCTAAGTCGAACAACCTAAGTTAGGGACCACAGGTACATATGTTGCCTCATTTGACTTCATAAACTTCTATTTGAATTAAAGGGGTGGGGTTGGGGGATTTGTGTAGCCTGACTTACTGCTGCTGCTCTCCTTTCCTCCCACTGCACAGGGGACAAGGGCAAAAAGGAACTGAGCTGCCCCGGAGGGCAAGGCCTCCTCCTACTTCCCACAGCTGTCTTGCCAGGCTAGATCTAGGGGCAGGGGGTCTCCTTTCCTTGCGCAGATCCAGTCGGTGGGAGGGTGAGTGGTTTATTCCGGGACATTGGCGCACCCTCTCTACTCCCAGCCACCTGCTCGGGTTCCACGCCGGCTCCAGGCTCTCTGGAGGGCGTCAGAGACATTCCAATCCTCCCACTACCCGCGCGGATGTCGCGGGGAGGAGGGTGAGATTGCTCACCCTTTCCAGCACCCAGTTTTGACCAGGTTTCTTCTCAATCCCTAGTGACCCGATTCACCCGGAGAGAAAACAGTTTTGATGAATGGATTGACGGTTGGTTGTTTACAACGCACCCAGTGATGAAGCCTCATCTCTAGCTACAGAGGCACTTTCTGGGCACCGTCTGCGCTCCAGTAGACAACTGAAAGCCAAACAGTCTAGATGCCTCCTCGCCAGACCAAATATGGTCACAAGCTCTAAGCTGCCTCCCGTGGAAAGGCTGCTCTCGGTGGTGTCTCCCCGCGCCGGGGCGCACCCGGGCCCGCCCTCAGGCCGAATCTCGGATCACTGCAGCGCTTCGGGGGCTCAGGCCTCTGCACCCGCCCGAAGAGAGGGCGCGGCGCCCAGGATCCGCCCCTCCTGGGCCTGGGCCCCCCACCCGCACGCCCTCCGCCGCCCTAGGCCTGGGTTTCGATCCACAAGCCCTTGATTAAACAGGCTCGGGCCACTTTCCCTTTGATCCCGCCCCAAGTCCGTGGTAAACTCAAAGGAATGCAGATCCAGGGCTCTGCGGGAGACGTCCGCGCGACCAGGAGGAGCGGGTGGGGGGCACCCGTCTCCTCTTACCCTGAAAGTACCCATCAAGCCCAGGGTTTTCTGGAGCCGGGGTAGGGGAGGAGGAGGAAAGGGCGGGACGAGCGGGGGCAGGCAGGCAGGCTCAGGACTTGAAAGTTATGCATAATTCAACAGCTCAACTTTCGGGCCCGCCTCTTTCCTGGGAGTGGGAGTTTGCTCCAAACTTTGTTTATGGGACAGTCCGGGAGCCGCGGCGGCCGCGCTGTCTGCCTCTCCTCCGCTTCCTCCTCGTGGAGCGCGAACGCGTGAGGCCAGTTCCGGGGATGTGAGAGCCGAAGCCCCTCGGCTGCCAGGCACCGAGTCGGGTCGGGATTTGCCAGCGGGGCTCCGGCTCCAGCCCTGCGAGCTCGGCTCGCACCCGAGCAACCCAGGCCCGACAGCGAGTTCGGGCGGGACGGCGGCCGCCGCACGCCCAGACTCGGCTTCGCCGCGCGCCCAGGTAGTGCCCGCTGGAGCGCGCCCGCTTCCCCGGCACCGCTCCAGGGCGGCCGGCTCCTCCGGCTTCCGGAGTGGAGATGTCGTGGAGCTGACTCGGGCAGAGACTTCTCTGGGGCGGGGGTGGGGTGGGGAGGGGCGGCTGCCTGACCTGGAAGGTTGCGACCTGTCCTTTGCAGCCCGCAGTTCGGCAATGTCCCGAGAGCAGTTACCCCCGTCCCCTACCCGCCCTTCCCTCTCATCCTCCTCCTGGTAACTTCTTTGCTTCGAGAAAGTTGCATAATTTTCGAGGCCAGGAGGGACCCCTCCCCCACCCAGCTAGTCTTACCGCTGAGTGTCTGGGATCCCGAGGCGGACACCTATCTGTCTCCCCTTTTCTATTATCCTCCCGCACTTCCTCCCCCTGATTTGAAATAAAAGGCTGATCTGACCTTTCTCCTTGCAGAAGATGAATCCGGCCTCGGCGCCTCCGCTCCCGCCACCCGGCCAGCAAGTGATCCACGTCACGCAGGACCTAGACACCGACCTCGAAGCCCTCTTCAACTCAGTCATGAACCCCAAACCCAGCTCGTGGCGGAAGAAGATCTTGCCCGAGTCGTTCTTCAAGGAGCCTGACTCTGGCTCGCACTCGCGCCAGTCGAGCACCGACTCGTCCGGCGGCCACCCGGGGCCCCGGCTGGCCGGCGGCGCTCAGCACGTCCGCTCGCACTCGTCGCCGGCGTCCCTGCAGCTGGGCACCGGCGCGGGCGCGGCGGGCAGCCCCGCGCAGCAGCACGCGCACCTCCGCCAGCAGTCCTATGACGTGACCGACGAGCTGCCGCTGCCTCCGGGCTGGGAGATGACCTTCACGGCCACTGGCCAGAGGTACTTCCTCAAGTAAGTCAGCCTGGAGCCGGGGGTGCACAGAGTCACGATGGCGCGCGCTTCTCCGTCTGTGTGTGTGTGGAAGACAGTCTGTGTCCTTCCACGTTTCTTTTCCAGGGATCTGGGAAGTGGGGTACTCCATTGATCTGGAGTCTATGGGTGCTGGAATTGTAAGGGTCAGGGATCAGAGCAGGGAGTCCAGCGAAGTTCTTCCAGGGTCCTGGAAGTCTTAAGAGACTGGGGGCATGGCAACTCAGAGGTAGGAGAAAGAAGTAGTATTGGGGGGATTATTGTAGGTGATTTTGCCCTGAATCTGGAGTATTGCCACAGACTCCTGGCACAAACCTGTACCCTCTTCCCTGACCACTCTCAACTCATTCAGTTACCCCAGAGTTTGTGGGTGGGTGGGATGTAACCCAAGATAAATATGAAAAAATTTCTGAGGCTTGGGGAAGAGAGGGACTTCTGGTAGTGTAGGTGGTCTGCAGTCTCTCCACTCTTCGGAAAAGCAAGCTGGAAAAGTGAACCCTGCCAGGTAGGCCTTACTGCTCCTGGCTGGCTGACGAAATTATCACAAAACACAGTGATGTAATTAGCAACTGCGTGGTGAAGTAGTTGTGGGCTGGAAAATCAATTGTGTAGAAATTGGGTCAGGAGTTTTATTATGTTGCACTTGGTAACCTAAAATATCATCGAATCAGGAGGCTATTTTGTCATTGTTCTTCCCTTCACATTGTTTCAAGCTTTCTGATGTCTGAATTTTATATTAGATTTGATTTAGACTATACAGGAAAGTATTTTCACAGACAGAAGATCATTTCAATTGTGGTATTCGGAGATAATTAAATTCCGAGCTGGAGCTTGAAATGTACCTAGTGAGGTCATGGGGTGGGGATTGAGGGGCTCAGGCTTTTGATGGCCTAAGTTGTGCCAGCTGGACCACTTGGTTCAAGATTGAGTGCACTGGCTGACGGGCTGACTGCACAAAGGGAAACTCCTCTCCTAAGAACTTGCCTTAGAATTTATTTTGAAGCCCATAATTCTTTGATGGAGCAGCCTTAGTTTACAAGTTATGTTACAATGTTATGGGCCATTTAAAAAATATTATCAAGCTTTTCCTTGACAGTCATCATTGATACTTGATTGCTGTCACAAGGCCCTAATAATGAATACACAAGTCTTTGACTTATCCTGGTGACCAATTATGCCTTTATTCCTTTCCTGTCCCAAAGCTGGTGACATCTTGTGCAAAGAGGAGTTCTCTGTTTTGTTTCTGGGGTTGATGGAATGCTCAAAGTACTTGTCCTGAAAGAGTCTTGATGGTCATTTCATGCCACAACTGGTCTCTGGTCATTGAGTGGTGGTGCTGGCATGTACTCAGTGTTCTGACTTCAAAATGACTGGTGGAATTCAAATGTGTGATGTAATAACATGCTTTTTTCTAAATGTGATATTTTTTGAAAGGATGACAGTTTCTGTAGTGAATAAAGGTTCAAAATAGCATCTTGTATTAAGTTTACTTAGGTAAATGCAGTTTTGTGTATTTTATTTTACTTTTTATGAAAGTAAATACAAATAGAAAAAGATCCAATAATTTACAATAATTTGGAGTATCTTTCCTGGTCCCAAGTTTAAACTGTGTTTATGAGTGTACACACACAAATATGTATGATACCTGATCAGTATAACTGTGGTACTGATACACTGATATGAGAGCTGGACTTACCTAATATCTGAGGAAAGCTAGGACAAAAAGATCCCCAAACAAATGCAAACTGAACAAAAATCCCTTTTATACATATGTCTTGAATGATTGGAGTAACTTAGCACTATGTTTGTGTAAGTAGGGCATAAATGGAAGTCAGCCTTGAGTTCAGAGAGAGTTGCCTTGAGCCATCTGCCCATCCCCCAACCACCGCCACTCCTGGATCCACAGCAAAGTACATCTTCATCTCACTCTGCATAGTCAGTGAAGACGGCTGTAAAAAAGCATAGGTATAGGCTAGCCTGTTGGATATCGCTGGAAAATTTTTGGCCAGGTAGCTAAGGGAATTTAAGAAATTAAGTCATCTTGACTATTGTCTTTCAAGGTAAACAGTCTGCCAAGAGTTCTCTGTTTCTTTTGAAGTTTTGTTTAAAGTTGGAATAAGGTAAATGTTATATGTCACACTTTTTTACACAGTCTCAAAAAGGAGTGTATTCTGGTGCATAAAGTAGAAGCTTGAAAAATGGTGGCAACTGACTCTGAATTAGTTTTCATAAAATCTACTCATTACTTTTCAACATTATCTGTGAAATGGAGCTAGCAGTAGAATCCTATTCTTGAGTCTGTCAGCAGTTGAAGGCTTTATAATTCAGAAATCAAAGTATTTTAGAGTTAACATGGGTCAGTTTTGTGGTGGACGGGGGTCCCAGGTGATGACGTGACTTTGGGAAAGGCCTGCGGTTATTTAATGGCAGACTCTGGACTGGACCTCTACTCTGTTGCCATCTACTTATTGAGCAGTTTTCCATTTTCCTCACTTGCACATTTATCGCCATGTTACTTCCCCAGCTGAACAATGAGCTTTATGGGAAACAAAGGCTGGACATCTAAGGAGCTTTAAAAAGCTTTTTGTCATAATCTTGGGTAAGACTGCTCCTAGGTATATGATGCATTCACTTTCCAGTACCTCTTACTTTGTGCCTTTCCTGAGTTGTTTGGGCATTCCATAGCATGTAACAACAGAAAGGACTGACTGTTGGAACACATGGCCTTTGAAAACTACTGCCTTGTTCCTCCTGTCCTCTAAAGCTCCTAAGTCAGGCTGGGATTTGTAGGTGTTGGACTATTAGCAACCTGGCACTGTGACTTTGAACATTGATCACCTTGAAATTTGAAAACATTTCTGGGTATAAATGGGATATACATGTTTATTGTATATAAGCCAGAAAGTAGAAAATGATAAAGAAAAAAAGTGATCTGGATTCTGTAGAACTTTCCATTCTTGTAAAAAAAGTTTTATTTGAATAACACAGTCTATAAGAAAAAAAAATTTTAGCCTCACTCTTAAATGAAATTTCAGTTGTCACATTGGACTGCCAGTCCCAATTTTGAGTAGTAACTTTAGTGTTTTGCCTTTTCTGAAATGTGTGGTAGAAAATTATTTTTGTCAAAGTGGTCTCTGCACTTGGTAACAAGTCCAGTGCTACAGAAGGACCTTTGTTGAAAAACAATGCTTTCCTTCACCTCCTCAAGGCTCACAGAGGGAACCTTTAATTTTTTTTAACTGTTTCTATATTTAATTATTAGATTGTTACCTCCTTAACCCTAAGTAATATGCTTTTACTACTATTTTTGGACTTATCAACTTAACTCCTGATAGGTAAGTGAGAATGTAGCTCCTTAAACTGCATTTTCTTCCTCTCCCAAATTTGATATTCATATATTTTAAGTTTGTCAGTTAGGTCACACCTCTGTTACTTTTTTGTCAGTTTTTAACAGTATTTCTTTTTTTTTAAAATTTTTATTAAGGTATTATTGATATACACTTTCATGAAGGTTCCACATGAAAAAACAATGTGGTTACTACATTTACCCATATTACCAAGTCCCCACCCATACCCCACTGCAGTCACTGTCCATCAGTGTAGTAAGATGCCGCAGATTAACCATGTGCCTTCTCTGTGCTACACTGTTTTCCCTGTGATCCACCATACCATGTTAACAGTATTTCTTGACTGTCCATTTTGTAAATAAAGGGGGTTTAGATGCTGTTTGCTATAATTTGCTTCTTAGTTAACAACACCTTAGCATTCCAAAGTGCTGAACCCATAACAAAAGTTTTGTACTTTGCCCAAGAATTAACCTTTTATTCATAAATTATTCTTAAAGTTGAAACTCCATGGGCAACGTTTATATTATAGTTCTGTTAAGTATCATTCAGTGTCTTGTATATTAAGATTGGATTTAGACTTGAACACTGGGTCTGGTGCCAGGACTTTCTGGCCAACAAAAGAGCATACATTCAGGACCAAAGTCAAAGGGATTCTCTGTTTTCACTTTTTATCTGCTGTTTATATTTATGTTGTCGTTTTAGTTCTTTCATACTTCGGCCTTGATTTTCTTAAACAATTTTTCAAGTATTTCACATTGCCTTCTCATGTGTTTATCTATCATTTGCCTTTATTGTGATCTGAAAATTTTCTGGGCTCTTAATCCCATCAGTTCTATCAAGTCTTGTTTCCCTAAACTTTTTTTATGCCCAGATTCTTTCATCTTTCTGTGCCATTCTGGATTCTGATTGTTTTTGAGGTCTACCACAGAGCTGTCATCTGGGACTTCACTTCTATTCATGGCTGGGAGTGCTGTTTCCTTGCCTCATGTCTTTATGTTTTTTGGTTTATGCCCTCAATTTGCTGGTGTACATGCTTGAGTAAAGTATTAAGAAATGTCTGTGGGAGGTAAATTTTTCAAATCCTTTACAATTTGAAAATATTTTGCCAGTTGTTTTAAATTTCTTTTCTTAAAAATGAACTGACTGGCTTGTTTTTTCTTTTTACCTTTGGGTAACAATATAATGTAGTTGTTTTCATGAAAGGTGTTTTGTCATTGAAAAGAAAATTCCCTGCTGCCTCAGTTTCCCTGTCTATAAAATGAGGATACTGGTATTTTGAAGAAGTAAATGAGATAACATACTAAGTTCATGCCACATAGTAGACTTTTGGTACAAGTTCATTCTGGCCACCCTTGCCTTGACTCTTGGTTATAGTTAGGGCTCTGAATGACAACCTGGGTCTGGAATTGAAAGTTAGTTTTTTAAATTTAAAATAAGGACTGAGAGTCAATTTTCCTTTGAAAAAACCTAAATAGGATTGCCCACCCTTGATACCCTTTTGCTTCAGCATCTTGGCCCAATCTCTTTTTAGGAGGGTCTACTTATTTTTTGGAATCTGGCTTGTAGCTAATAGTTGAGCTGATATTGTGTATCCGATGGGGGACCTAGAGATGGGGATGGGATCAAGAAGTGGGGAGAGATGAGGAGGGGAGGTAATTGACAGTTGTGGATGCCAGACAAGGCTGGGAGCTGAGTCACTGCTTTCCAGAGAGAGAGCACCAGGGTCAACCGGGGAGCACGCTCCCAACACTCATGTATGGAAACCCTAAGTGCTTTCATATATATTCCTTCTTTTAACCCTTGCAGTGACCCTGTGACTAGGTAAATGGCCCAGGGTCACATAACAGGTGAGTGGCAGAGATGCGATTAGCATTGTGTGATTCAAAACCTGTACTCCTGCCCTTGCACCATGTTGCCTCATGCCAATTATGTGCCCATAATTAGGCACTGTAATTAGGTATCCCTGGTGACCAGATAACTTTGGAGCCTTAAGAGTTTGTTTCTGGACTCAGTCTGGGGGATCAAATTTGGTGTTCTTGCTGCTGGAGAGAGGTGACGAAAAGAACCAATAAACTAGAAATGGATAGTATACCTATAGTGCTGATTTGTATTTTACTCTCATCAAGATTTCCACCATGAGTAAGCCCATATCCTATACAGTGAACACAGATATGACAGGGAGGACAGGTGACCTAATTGATGTCAGGATCTGGTCGCTGTTGAGGACTAGCTGAGAGGATTAATTAGATGAATGTTAGTAGTTTCAAGGAGGAGAAGGGCCAGGTTGTCTCTCATTGTCTTTATAAATTGCAGAGATTGATTAGAAAATGCTGTAGAGGTCTGAGGCCACAGTGGGTGTCCATTTTTGTTTGTTGACCAATGGAGTTGACTTAACAGGAATTACATACAGCCGTATGTGTCATCCCCTTCTTCCCCTTCCTCCCTCAGTTATGTGTTTAACCACAGAAGAGAGTGATGCAAGTAAACAGGGACGTTTTTTTTTTTTTGAAGGGCGATTTTGCAGATTAAATGGTTTTTTATTGAAGGGCAGATTTGGAACTCTTGTCCATTCGGATGTTTTGTGAACAAAGTTTCTGGACCAATAGGTTTGGGATATGATGCATGCTCTGTCACTCTTAGAATTTTACAATGTATACTAAGGACTCCAAAGTCCCTTATTAGAAAAACAAGTTGGTTTTTGTTTAAGCTAATATTTCACAAACTTATTTGATTTTTGAACATTTTTATTCCAACTGTCATCTATTACTGTCCACTCAGTAATAATTCTACAGACCACACTTCAGGAAACCTTTTTATGACCTGCACTGTTATTTTTACAGTTGAGAGTTTCATGTTTGAATCAAATTACAGTTTTTCTCTTCAGTGTGTTTTTGTAAGTGTATTATATTTTAAGTTATATTTCTCGATTTAAAAATTACCAATGCTTAGAGACAAAAATAGTCCTAAGTATTAGATAAGTGGGATATAACACAAGAAAACCAGCAATTACAGTAGAGTGCAATAGTATCATAATCCTGATTTTATTTTTAAAAATTTGTGTGTCTGATAGAAGGATATGTACCAAAATGTGTACATGGTCATTTCTGGGATCATGGATAATTTTTCTGGTCTACTTTCTGCCTTCTGTAGGTTTCAAACATTCTATGATAAATATATCCACATATATTTCTTTTTAAGTTGGGAATGTGGTCCAAACCACTAGAGAGAAAAGAAGAAATGCAGGTGCCCATGGAGTCGCAGCTCTGGGTAGGTGTGGTCCTCCTTGGGGGCATCTCAGCTGCAGCTCAGCAGCTGGGCCTGGAGCTTCTGTTACCAAAGGGATGCCCTTTGCGAGCTGCTTGTGTTTTTCTTGTTTCAGGTTATTTTCTTCAGAAAGGAACTGACATAGTAGTTCCTATAATCTTGTCCAAGAATTCTCTATAAATGTCTCCTCAGGATAAGAAGGGGGCCTGTGGCAGATTGAACCTTGAAAAATGGGAAGAATATGGGTAGGTCAGGTGAGCAAAGAGGCCTTCCAGGAAAGAGGGGATAGGGAGAGGAGTTCAGGAGTAGAAATGCTCAGGGTATGTTTTTGAGGCTGGGAAGAGCCTGGCCTGACTGGATTAAAAGAGAAGTGGTAGTAGATGACTGTGTGTCCCATTGGGGCTTTGGAACCTCAGTCAGGATGGGCACATTGCCGTGTCACTAGTAAATGTCAACTTTTGCATCTCTTAATTTTGAGATACACCAATCCTAGCTTTATCTGAATGTGGGATAGGACCCTACCTTTGTCCACTCTGTTGAGGTCTTCCTAGTTGTTTAAGGAACTGTGCATTTTATACTGACTTGAAAGAGTTGGAAGTATAGAGCCTTTTATAGCAATTCATTCGTCCACCTGTTTATCCATAGATAGACCCATCTGTCCTACATTCAGTTTAGCACGTGCAGTTCCACAGTAGTGGGTGGTCTTTGTTTTCCAAAACAGTGGGATAAGAGGCTAACCTTGGCTTAGGCCCACGCTCACTGAATCTGCCATTTCTGCTTAAAGGAATAGCTTGCTGGCCTGATTGTTCCCAGAACACTCTCTTGTCGTTTTGGGTAGTTCCTTAGTTTCTCACACTGATCAACTGGGCACAGACAAGATTGAGATTCTGGAACCACAGATACCCCAACGAGGGCCACGGACGTTCTCCCTGAGATACCCGAGTCCTCCCTCTCAGGGGCATTCTTTCTGAACTCTGAGCAAAGCCTGGCGAGAGCCTTGTCACACTAAATCACATTGCTCAATCATGTTTTAATGTTGTCTTTTTTCTTTTTTTATTTTGATATCGTTAATGTACCATTACTTGAAGAACATTATGGTTACTGGACTCTCCCTATTATCAAGTCCCCACCACATACCCCATTATGGTCACAGTCTGTCAGCGTAGTAAGATGCTATAGAATCATTACTTGTCTCCTCTGTATATACTGCCTTTCCCGTGTCCACCCCCCTACGTTGTGTGCTAATTGTAATGCCCCTTTTTCCCCCCCCTTATCCCTCCCTTCCCACCCATCCTCCCCAGTCCCTTTCCCTTTGGTAACTGTTAGTCCTTTCTTGGGTTCTGTGATTCTGCTGCTGTTTTGTTCCTTCAGTTTTTGATTTGTTGTTATACTCCACAGATGAGTGAAATCATTTGATACTTGTCTTTCTCCCCCTGGCTTGTTTCACTGAGCATAATACCCTCTAGCTCCTTCCATGTTGTTGCAAATGGTAGGATTTGTTTTCTTCTTATGGCTGAACAGTATTCCATTGTGTATATGTACCACATCTTCTTTATCCATTCATCTACTGATGGACACTTAGGTTGCTTCCCTTTCTTGACTATTGTAAATAGTGCTGCAATAAACATAGGGGTGCATCTGTCTTTATCAAACTGGGCTGCTGCATTCTTAGGGTAAATTCCTAGGAGTGGAATTCCTGGGTCAAATGGTATTCTATTTTTAGTTTTTTGAGGAACCTTCATACTGCTTTCCACAATGGTTGAACTAGTTTACATTCCCACCAGCAGTGAAGGAGGGTTCCCCTTTCTCCACATCCTGGCCAACATTTGTTGTTTGTCTTTTGAATGGTGGCCATCCTAACTGGTGTGAGGTGATACCTCATTGTGGTTTTAATTTGCATTTGTCTGATGGTTAGCAATGTGGAACATCTTTTCATGTGTCTGTTGGCCATCTGAATTTCTTCTATGGAGAAGTGTCTGTTTAGATCCTCTGCCCATTTTTTAACTGGATTATTTCCTTTCTGTTTGTTGAGGTGTGTGAGCTCTTTATATAATTTGGATGTCAACCCCTTATCGGATATGTCATTTATGAATATATTCTCCCATACTATAGGGTACCTTTTTGTTCTATGGATGGTGTCCTTTGCTGTACATAAGATTTTTAGTTTGATATAGTCCCACTTGTTCATTTTTGCTTTTGTTTCCCTTACCGGGGGAGATATGTTCATGAAGAAGTTGCTCATGTTTATGTCCAAGAGATTTTTGCCTGTGTTTTTTTCTAAGAGTTTTATGGTTTCATGACTTACATTCAGGTCTTTGATGTTTTAATATTTTCTGATGACTTCTTTAATTCTACAAAAGTTTCCAAATAGGTAATAAATACACGTAAATGACAAAAAACTAAAATAGTGCCAAAGCATATACTGTGAGAAGTTTCTTTTTCACCCTCCTCTAGTCCTCTGGTTCCCTCCCCAGAAAACCTGTTGCTTTTGTCTTTCCAGAGAAACCGTGTGGGTATAAATAAATTAAATGTATATATCCACCTAAACTATTTCCAATACAGTGCAAATGACGGTGTACCATACACACTCATATGCACTTTCCTTTGTCTCACTTAGTATATATCTGGGTGCTCATTCCTCTTCTGTACATAAGTATCTGCTTTGTTTCTGTAAGGACTACATAGTAATCTATTGTATGGATGTACTATAAATTTTTCTCTAACTGATCCTTCATTAAGGGCATTTGGATTGTTTCTGACTTTCTCTTTTTAATTATAAAAATAATATATGCTCAAACACTGGTGAAGGAAAATGGAAAATGAACTCTCCTGATCTTCCTTGGATGCTGTTCAGAGAGAACCATTGTTAATGCTTTATTCAGAGATATTCTTTGCACAAAGAGCATCTCTCTGGCTCCTATCTAATTTTTATCTGTCTTGCTTGTCTGTATCATCTACTGCCCTACCTATTAATATATCTGTCCTTCTTATATAAGGGCAATACCTGGTCTAGCAAATGCCCTGGTCCATTGGATGGACACCCAACCAATCAAAATGAATGGCATGCCAGTGTGAAGGGGCTGATCATGTATTTCAGTGCTAATGAAAGTGTGGTCCGTGGACTAACAGCAGTTTGTAAATGTATGTAACTGGCCCGTGATGGGCTAGATACAGAAGTCGAGAGTATTTAGAAACTTTTATAGCAAAATGACATTGCTGTGACTTCAAAGCATGTGATGGGACTGTCTTGTGGAGCAGGGTAGTTTGGGTGTGTCCAACTTGTGTGGTGAATCATATGTTTGCCAGAACTATGTGCAAGCCATCCACAGTAGGACCACATATAATTGCTGAGAAGTTGCTAGTCTTGACAGACTGAAAATAAAAATCACTTGTGTTTTACTGCAGATAGTTTGAGAATCACTGATCTTTTCCCCTTTCTCTCTTAATTCTTTCTGTCCAATCACCCATCCATCCATCCATCCATCCGTTTACCTACCTGTCATTTTTTCCCCATGCATTCTTATAAATATCTTTTAGTATCAACCAACCAGTCAGTCAGTCATGCCTCTCATGAATTTAAGAATAATCAGTCTAAAATGTTGAATAATGGGTCTTGCGAGAGAACAAATTCTATGGCACACAGGTTTTATATAATCTATTTTCTAGTACATAATATATTTGGTGTCTTTGTGGCCCCTACATTAACTCATTATTTTAAAAATATGCTTTGGCACACTTCAGTTCTGAACACTGTAGATTAATACAAATTCTGTTCTTTTTTTGTGACTAATCTATCCACAAGCATTGTCAGGTACAGACTCCGTAATTAAAATGTGATGACTGGAGAAAAATATACATTCTGGATTGTATAATAGAAATATATATATTCCTTTGTGGTAGCTTTTCTGCAAATATTAAGATACTTAATACAGTTGACCTTGAGCAAAATGGGTTTCAACTATGAGAGTCCACTTATACTTGGATTCTTTTCAATAAATAGATTGGAAAATTTCTGGGATAATTGTGACAATTTGAAGAAACTTTCAGACAAACTGCATAGCCTAGAAACATTGAAAAAAGAAAAAGCTAAGTATGTCATGAATGCATACAACATTTATAGATGCTAGTCTGTTTTATCATTTACTACCATAAAATCAACAGTAGGCTCTTAGTAGTTAAGTTTTGGCGGAGTGAAAAGTAATACATATACTGTTGGGGAGAGGTCTGCTCCTAACCCCCACATTGTTCAACGGTCAGCTGTATTTGTCTTTCTCTCAACTTGTGCATGGAAAAACATTTCTTGGCCTAGGGTTCAAAGGTTGGGGAAGCAACTGTGATAGCCCATCAAAAAGCAGAAAACTCAAGCACATGATAAATGTAACTAAAATGAACAGACAAAACTTTTACTGACTTGATTTTATTTTTTGGTTTATTTTGAAAAGCTGATTTTTTAACATAGTCTTATCAAAATACTAAAGGAGGACTGAAGTACATAAAGTGAAAGGTAAAAAATACTTTACCTGCTAGTTTTATTCCTCAGAAGTAACCACTATTCACAGTTAATTGTGTGTCTTCCAGGGATTGGAAGGCATATATATATATATATATGACTATTTTTACTGGCATCAGTTAGTTGTTTGGATATCATGGGAAACACAGCTAGGTGGTCTTTGTTTCTGGTTGACCTTCACTTGGCCTCAGGACTGAGTATAGGTAAGGATTCAGTTCTGGAGAACTAGATGTGATGCTGATGGGGGTTGGTCTCAGGTGGAAAGTGCTGTTGGGGTAACTGTGGTTCAGAGACTGGGATTTGACTTTGTGGTTCAGGAAGTTGCTATCCTTGGTGCTCCTAAACAGTTGACCTTGAGCAAAATGGGTTTCAACTATGTGAGTCCACTTATACTTGGATTCTTTTCAATAAATAGATTGGAAAATTTCTGGGATAATTGTGATAATTCAAGGACTATCTGATGTGGGCCGTACTGGAATGAAATACAGATAGAAATTTTAACTATGGTTTCAGAATTCACAAGCAGGGACTTGAATATTCTGTACTCTGAAATGAAGGTGCTCATCAGAGTGATTTAATCTCTGGGAAATGGCTTTGTTGGTGCTGGAAAAGGGAAGAAATGAAATTGTTGAAGGATAGGGAAATCATTTAGGGGATATTAAGGAGGCAAATTTGAAAGGATTCGTTGATGAATTAGGTTAGGGCAGTGAGGAAAAGAAGTGAAAAGGAAGATTTGCAGGTTCTTGGCTATATAAGGGCATGATGGAGGTGTAAGGATCAGTGTTCTATTACAATCAATACTGGAAGGTTTAGAAGAGGTTGTGAAATTTTTTAACATACTGTGTTTGAGGTGGATTTAAGATATCTAAGAGAGATGTATATTTATTTATGTGTATATACATATAAATTATACATATTTTTATGTTTGAGATCACTATATATATTTCCATATGTGTGTACATGGTAACTATTATATATATATATGTATATTCTATACCAGATGTGAATGAGATCCCTTAGGTTATAGACAGAGTGAGAGGAAAGTGCCGATAGACCCTGTAAAGGATAGCTAGCCAGAGAGGTTGGAGGAATGCAGAAGGTAGTACGACACATCTAGGGAAGAAAGTGTTTTTGAGAAGGAGGGACGGTTAATTCTGTGGTATGTTTCTTGGAGGTTAAGGGAGATAAGAACTGAAAAATACCCGTGAATGGTTTTTCCACTGAGGCCACTTTCTCTCCCCAGGGTAGGGCTGGGGCCTGAGGTACTAATTCATGTAATCTAGTTTTTGAACAGGGAAAAATGGAGAAAATAAACACCTCAATTAGATAAGGTGTGTCCCACAAATTCCCATGTACTTTACGGTGTGCCTGCTAAGGAGCAGGGTTCTGTCATTGTACAGATCCAGTGCCGTACAGAAGGACCACACACTTGCTTATTTAAACATCTTGTTAAAAGGAGGTCTGCAATCAGTGTTTTATAACTAACCAAGATAAGTCATAAGACTCAGGTAAAAATATTACTGTAATTGATATGATTATCACCTGCCATGAGGAAAATTACAGTCTCCAATCCTAGCTGTGGTTAAACCTTTGTCATGGTATGTAGCGTAAAAGACTTTTACTGCTGGGACATGTCATACTTAATCACAGCCATAAAAATAGCAGATTGTATTTGAAGAGTATCAGTTAAAAATTTATGGTTCTGAATATTATGTAACTGTAGTTTCAGATCAACGTTTGTCTTTTCTATCCTTGTTTCTCCATTTGCTGGAATGGATTCTGATACCGGCAAAGGGGATCCTGGAATTAATGCAGGTAAGTGCCCCAAGCCGGTTTACCCTCTCACAGTATAAGGTAAATAAAACATGTTTGATTATATCAAATGGGTTTGAGTTTGAGTTTGGACACATTTTATGATTTAAAGATCATTCTGCTGCATTTTGCTAATTTGGGAGTAGCATCTGTGCCCTTGTTACTCGTTTGGGATTTGTATAAACATGTGAACCTAGTAGGAAGGATTAAGAATCATAAAAGATGCAGTAAACTTCAGTGCTGCTTATAAAGTTACTTATATTTTTTGCTGAAGATACCTTCTTTAGTGTAATTGTCCTCACATTTACAGGTACTTTTTAATGTTTTATGTACTATGTGAAATGCAAGCCTATGCATACAGAACTTTGGGCAAGTAAGAATTCTTCTTGCATAATTATGTTCCCCAACATATCTTTGGCTACTTGTGCATTTTAATATAAAATCCAAGCCTAAATATAAAAACCTGAAGGAAGGAAAGACAGGAATGGAGAAAGGACAAGCAAAGTAAAGGTTTAGCTGTACTCAAGAGTGTTTTAAAAATATAATCTCTTTTTTCCTTAGGCTTTTAAAAAAGTTTAGTTATCTGTGGTCTGGAAGAAGTTAAATTTGAGTTTACTGATCTTGCATTTCTGTAGGTATGAAGATGGTAAGGGCTGTTGAGTTCTCAAGCGAAAGTTCAAGGTCTGTAACCCATGTAGTACACAGTGGAGCCATTGTTCTTTGTATGTGTCTGTTGCTTACTGTTTAATAACTATTGAATAGTTGGTGATTATTAACAGATACTTAACAGTAGGAGCACAGTAGAATGTAGGGTCATTATGGCCAATTTGGAGTGTCAACATTAAAGAAATTATTTTAAAGGTTAGATCCAGAATTGTTGAAGCTTGCTTGACACTGGCAGGTGAGTAGAGCAAGGATGGACCAACACAGCTTTTTTAAATTATTGGCCATGGTGAAGTGAGTCAAATTTTGCTACAGCACTTTTCATTTAACCTGATAATTGGCCAGCCCTAGTTAATTGGTTGAAAACCATTTAAGGACTCAGATTTCCCAGTTGCACATGTATTGGAATGTCTAACTTACGTCTTGTGTGTGAATAAAAGGATCCATGGTCTGGCTAATTAAAGCAATTGTCCATATTACCCTTAAGCAAAGCCTCTGTAACAAGTTAAGTTTTAAGAGTTCCTGGAAGGCCCTCTGAGTCCTGGTAAACATTTTGATGACTGGTATGTATCTGTTTGGAGTCTAGTTTTGAGAGCTGCTGAAAAAGAGTATTATAAATTTCCAAATGAGCATGGAGGTGTAAACTGATGCCGTGGAGTTGCTTCAGCAGCAGTGAAAGATCACATTTACTGACACTTATTACAAATGGGTTTTTAAAACAATGTCTGTTTTGTACAGTGAGTAAAGTCTGCCAAGAGTAAAACAAAAATATTATATTGTGGAGCAAGATAAAAGGGCACTGCATAATAAATAATATCTAATACCATTAAAATAGAAGGTTTCGTTTCCAAAATGTAAATGTGAGCTTCTAAATGAATGTTGTAAAAAATCTGATTTTTTATAATTTCTCTAGTGGCTTGATACATAAAGTGATTATGGCTCTGAATATATCCAGATCTAGATTACTATAATGAATAACACACCTGTATATCATGTAAAAGATAAATAAACATTTATTTTAAAAAATTGTGTTTTAGTGATAGCACAGAAATTGTTTTTTATTATAATAGGTCAAAAGTAATTCATTAGAATAAGCAAAATGTTTTCATTTGTCAATTTTCTGAGATGAGAATACCATCTTATTGGTGAATGACAAACTACTCTTTCTAATCTTTATTCATAGACAGAAATCACTGGTCTGTGAAAATCAGTGAGGAAACACAAAATCTATAAGTACAGAAACATTTAATAAATCCTTTCACATGTGAGTGTGTGGATCTGATAAGTAGTTCAGATTGTTTTGCTCTTGCTCTGAATGGATTTTTAACACAGAGATTGCATGGAATTAAAAATTACTGTTTTTTAAAGAAATTTCTTATCCTCGTCGAGAGGGGCTTGCCTGAATACGATGGGGAGGACCAGAAACCTTGCTCAAAGGGATTTTGTAAGGAATGGGGGCGCAGTTCTTGGGCAAAGTGGGCTACCTTAACGTATGAGGTCTGAGGGAGTCATGACAGTGCCTCTGTGTGGTTATATAATTTAAACCTTTTGGGGTGAACTTTTGGGAAAGTGGTTTATTGAGAGGTGGGGAAGAAAATGGGGTAAGTTAAACAAGAGTCCAGAAAAAAGAGGGTTTATAAAAGACCTTGAGATGTTTGTGGATGTCCTTTGCTTTAGGACAAGGCCAGAAATGTTGTCTGAGTAGTTTATAGGAAGATGGAAGAGGAACTTGAGTCTTCTCAGAATAACAAAGAGGAATGATTTATTCATTTTAAAGACATTTTAAGCAGTGGCCTTTGGAGAGCACCAATAGAGCTTTTTGGAATAGGCTGACTTGAAAGCAGAGAGAACTAACTCATGTCTTTAAGTGGCACAGTGTGGTGGTTCTTTATAGCAGTACAAAAAGAAAGTATTTGCCTTCATTCAGACTTGCTGGATGTGCAGAGATGTCCAGGTCTCCGTTTGCTAGTGCTCCAGTGTCTGGGCTCTCAAGCCTGATGGTAGAGTGACAGGCTTTGATTTACTTCCTGTCCAAAGCCTGCTTTGGGTGAATTTAAAAACTTGTTTGTTTCCCCCATCATCCAGCTGGGCTTTACCCATAATTCCTGCACTTTGATTATGGGGGTTATTATAGGACAAGAGCTTCTTTGTAAAAGAGTGTGTTTAATACTCTGGGTTCTGGCGTGACTAGCGGATATAAATTGTATGGAAGCAATTAAACTCGAAGGAAATGTCATGCAGGCTGAATTTAAACGTACAGACTTGTGGCAGTGATATTTTTTTTCTTAACTTACACAGAGAAGGGTGGAGAGAGAAAAATAAAGGAAGAGAGAAAGGAGAAATAGGCCAAGAGAGTGAGGAAAACACATAGAGACAAGAGAAAACCAGTCATTTTAACATTTGATTAAAAATCCAAAGTCCAGAGCTAGTATTATGCTAATGGTATTGCCCTTCATATGAACTCTTTTCAAATTCAAATGTAAGGGAATTATAATCTACTTTGGGGCTTTGTATGCCTTTTCAGTCCATCACCTTCATCTCAAGTATTTAACAGTGGATGATTTTTTTGGAATATATTAATAAACATCCTGGAAGGTAGCCCTAATGATGGTGAAGGTGCTTCTCTCTCCAGTTTTCTATTTTATGCTCATGGCCTCTGCATGTTTCAGAGTGGCTCATTTTGGACTTCTGATTGAGTAGTGTGCCATTTATCTCATAGGCCTGGAATGTTCTCCCTGGCTTGCTTGGTCTGTTAACACTCAGCCAACCCCATCCCCTCTCTAAAACCTTATTGTACCAATCAGCTAAAAGGATCACTTTGGTAAGTTGAGCTGTATGGGGAACCTGGCAATTGATCTTTTCAATTGTCCATTAAAAAAAATGCTGTGTTGTATGGTGTCGGGGGGCACGGGGAGGGCTGTGCAACACATAGAAGACAAGTAGTGATTTTACAGCATCTTGCTATGCTGATGGACAGTGACTGTGAAAGGGGTATGTGGGGGGGACTTGGTGAAGGGGGGAGCCTAGTAAACATAATGTTCCTCGTGTAATTGTAGATAAATGATACCAAAATTAAAAAAGTACAACATATAGAAAAAAAAATGCTGTGTAAGGCTTGTTGTTAAATGAATGGGTTTATTTCATTTCCCCACATGTCAATTCTTAGAATATGGACCTGATGTTTTATTGTCTTTTATGCTTGGCTCATAGTGGGTACCAGGGAATATTTGCTGAGATCAACTCTGGTATTGAACATGCTATTGAAATAATCAAAATCTTACTGGGAGGTGCAACAACATGGATGGAGCTAGAGGGTATTATGCTCAGTGAAATAAGCCAGGCGGAGAAAGACAAGTGACAAATGATTTCACTCATCTGTGGAATATAGGAACAAAGCAAAAACTGAAGGAACAAAACAGCAGCAGACTCACAGAACCCAAGAATGGACTAAAAGTTACCAAAGGGAAAGGGACTGGGGAGGGTGGTTGGGAAGGGAGGGATAAGGGGGAAAAAGGGGCACTACAATTAGCACGTATAATGTGCCTGGGGTGGCCACACAGGGAAGGCAGTATAACACAGAGAGCAGGTAGTGACTCTATAGCATCTTACTATGCTGATGGACAGTGACCGTAATTGGGTATGTGATGGGGACTTGATATTGGGGGAATCTAGTAACCACAGTGTTGCTCATATGATTGTGTATTAATGATATGAAAAAAAAAGTATAAAGAAAAAAATGTGACTAGAAGGTCAGAGGCAGAAATGGATGTTTTAGATTTAGATGTAATAGTTTAACAGGTTTGATTTGAATTTGAGTGTTAGAAATAATAGACAGTTCTAGATATTTTTCCACAATAGAGAATGCTTATGCTTTATTTTCATTCTTTGTATTGTGATCTCTTAGGATCAAAAACCAAATCTTACCCAGCTTGTAACTCTCCATTGCCCAGCCCAATGAACTCCAATAGTAGTTCAATTAATATTTATTGAAAGAAATAATATGGGTGGATGTTGAACCACTGTGTTGTGTATTTGAAATCATCATAAGATTGTATATCAGTGATACTTTAATAATAATAATACAAAAGAAACAAATGATTTTTAATTTCTCTGCTCTTTAGACAATTGGGTGCTTCTTTCCTATGCAGTCAACCAATAGGTATTTATTGAGCACATGCTGTGTGCCAGATACTGGTACTATGCTTAGGATAGTAGCACATATAAAGCATCCTACACTTTGGAATATATTTTATTCTTTGTATTTAATTATTAGTCTGACTATCAATTATAAGAGGTCACTTCCTCAAGCTGAACAATGACAGTCTAAGAGAGGAAAAGTTGCTTGGAATAATCCAGTATATTCATCTGTTTCCAGATTATTTCCATACTCTACTCTGTGCTGGAAATACCTCTCCTCCACCTTTTTAAAATTGTAACTTTTCCAAACAGAACTGGGGAGGTAGTAGACTGTTCAGGTTTCAAAGGACTTTTCAGAATGCAAAATAAATAAGGGAATTTGATATATCAACAAAACTGTAATTAAGCAGATTAACTGTGTCAATAGTGAATACAAGGATGTCAGAGGAGCTAGTTAGTAGCAATTATTTAAACACAGCCTGAAGTTCATTCTCAATGGTATCACCATCATCCATAAACAGATTGAAAGGAAGTTTAGTTAGATAAACCCAGGTGAAATGATTCTCCTGGGAACATCACAGTCTAAGTCATATATCCATTTTTCAGATCTTCATTTTAAAATTTGGCTTTTCTTTTTTATGTGCCTTTTATGGTCACACAGAAAGAACCAGGAATTAATACTATGTTTTTGAATCTCTTGAGCAGAAAATGAGGCCTCTTCTGATCAGTATAAAGGGAAGAAGAATTAAATTATAAACCAAGTTTACTTTATTCATATAGATGTATTCTTGTTTCACTTGAGTTTTTCATCATTTTGAAGGGAGAGTTTTAATAGTTATCCACAGAAATGAGACTCAGGTCCAGTTGCTAAAAATACATTGCATTTGTATATTAGTTGAAATTTCTTTTAAGTATGGGCACCATACTCCTGCAGTCTTGTGAGTATGTACGATGAGGCTGGGATAGAGGGACACCAGGACCTTATCACAGCCACCTGAAAGTGAGAGTGGAGTGCAGCCCTGTTCTGATTCTGACCATCCAGGGCTCTGTGGTCAGGATCACAGAATGTGTTCTCCCTCCCATGCAGGACAGGCAGGGACCCCTCCCCTTCTCTGTAGTCTTCATGCCCTGCCTAGACCTCTCTGGCCAGCACTGTCAATTTGAGCTTTGACCTCAGAGTCTCTGATCTAAGTTGTGAGGGGACAGGTTTGGTGAGGACATGCTGCTGAGCTCCTAAGGAGGCCGGGTAGGGAGGAGGCTCGATGGTTCCTGGGCCTGAGGCAGTGCGGCTTCAGGTGACAGGGTAAAAGCCACCTGAGCACTGCTTCAAGCAGGAGCTCCACAGGCCTGCTAGTAGAGCACCAGCCTGGCTGCTCCCAGGTCTTTCACTTGCTTCTTGGGGCTGCTCACCATGCTTGCTGTTCAACCTTTTGTCGAACCATTTGTTGTGCATGGATCTTGGTAGGGAGCAGTCATTGTTCTGCTTTCTGGCCTGTTTCTCCCAGAAGGCCCACCCTCAGGGACAGGGAGCCTGTTTTATTCTTCCTAGAACTTAGAACCTAGGGATGAATGAGTAGGGGCAAAGTGGGTGAAAAGGAAGCTTGATAGGAGATAATGAGGCTCTTCCTCCTTTACCGCTGTTGTCTTGAGAAGCTAGGTCACAGATCTTAATATGCATTTACAGGGATTTATTTAACAAATGCACACATAGCACTTACTACTGTGTGCCAGGCATTGTTCTAAGCACTGTCCACATTTTATTTTCCCAACAACTGTTTGACAGAAATACTGTTGTTATCCTTACTTTACTCAGGAAATTGAGGCGCAGAGCATTTAAGCAACTTGGCCAAAGTCACACAGCTCATAAGGACTGAAGCCAGGCCTGGTTGCTCCTCTGTTCCCTCCTGCAGGCCTTGGCAGATTGGGTTGTCACTTTTCCCCTGTGCCATCTCTCATCTGTCCCCCCTCTCCATTCCCGTTGCCCGTACCCTTGTGCGTGACTTGACACTTCGTTGCAGATCACCACACACTGTCCTTCAGCCTCGGTCCCTTGCACGCTGTAGCCAGGCTTCTGTAAAGGCATCTCTTATCCTGTCATTTCCTGCTTCACCGTCCTTGGTTCCTGTCCTGTCAGGGCTGACCTCCTGCCTGTGTACCCATCCTTTTGCTCATGGGACTGTTATGTTATTTAAACCTCATCTGAAAGACCTGGTATAGATTGAGTGAGTTTCCCTGGCCGTGCCTGTCTCCTGGCCCTCAAGTGTCCTCACCTCTCTTCTCCAGCCCTCCATCCTGAAGACGCATCCCAGGCCTCACCTCCTGCCTGACCCCTCAGCTCCTGTGGCCTTCACCTCCTCTGCACCCAGTGCCACACATGGGCTGTCGGCTGTAACTTCAGTGTTTCAGGCTTGACAGGGCCCATTTAGGTTGCAGGTCTCTGGGGGTGAGGGATGAGGCTCTCCCAGTACCCCGGGTTGGCACTGAGCTGAGCACCCAGGGGACATGGAGGAGCGGGACTAGGAGGCAGAGCACATTGCAACACTGATTTAACCCTAAATCTGGGCTCGTTGCTAGGTTTCCTGACTTTTAAAAGAGGAACTTGGAGGAGATAAGAGCTAAGGTCCCTTTTAATAGGCTTACCCAATCATGCTTGCTTTTTAAACAGTTTTATTGAGATATAATTATATGCCATACATGTCATCCATTTAAAGGGTACAATTCAGTGTTTTTTAGTATATTCACAGATATGTATAACCATCACCATAGTCGATTCCAAAACATTTTTATTACCACAGAGAGAGTCCCTAACTAGCTAGCTAGCCATTAACTATCCCAGCCTCCCCCTCCCCCTGCCTCCAGACTCGTCCTCCCCAGCAACCACTTTTGTCTCTACAGGTTTGCCTACTCAGGGTATTTCACATAAATGGAATCATGTACTATATAGTCTTTTGTAACTAGTGTCTTTTACTTGGCATAGTGTTTTCAAGGTTCATCCATGTTGTAGCATGTATCAGTACTCCATTCCCTTTCAGGGCTGAATAATATTCCATTGTATAGATAAATGACATTTTGTTTATCCCTCCACCTGCTCGTGGATATTTTGGTTGTTTCCACCTTTTGGCTAATGGCATGTTATCTGTGAGGGGAAAATGGCCTTCCCTGCGGTGGTTTCTAGAGTTGCCAACCACATTTTCCCTCAGCTGCTCTAAAAGGAGTCAGGGCCTGTGGTGTGTTTGCACAGGTTGAGGGGATGGGTGGGTAGGTGCTTGGTCATCAGCGGCAGGGAGCAGCTGCAGCGAATACTTGTGAACTTTGTAGTCAGACGTCCTGGCTTGAATCACGGCTCTGCCACTTTAATGAGCTTGCATAATTTCAGCAAGCTCCAGTTTCCTCGTGTGTAAAATGGAAACAACCTTGCCAGCTTCCTTAGAGTCAGGGTCATGCTGGAAAGGGTGCAGAGCCTGGGGCAACTCATCCAGTGCCAAGGGACCTCATTATGGCTATAAAAATAAGTAAGTAAATAAGTAAAAATAAAAGGCATAAACAATAAATGTTCAAAGTTGGTCATTTTAGTGAGGTGCAGCACCTTGCAGCCTCCCTACCAAGCGTGGCACCCAGGGCCATTGCTCCGACTGAGGTCACCAGGGTGGACCTGCATAGTCTTTTTGAGACAATTGAATGTCTCCCCATGCATGTAATAATGGCCTTTCTTGCTCTTGGGTCTAGATCTGTGCTCTGGTCACTACCTCAGGGCATTTGAGAAGAATGACTATATAGGGGGTGAGAAATTTTTCTTCTTTGAGAAGATACAGAGGAAGTGAATTTCACTGTTTGTGGGGATGGACTAGGAAGATGGAATGCGGCCTTTCTAGGCTTTACCTGTAGATTATTGTCTCAAAAATGTATTTGTTTATGGTTATTAAACATCTTACCGGCTCTTATATTTGGTGTTTGTATGTGAAGACTGAAAATGCCTCCTTTGGTAACTGGGAAAATAAGGGATGAAATGTTAACATGTTCTAAACTTCACTTGGAGGGTGGTGTCCATAACAATATCACTGATGTGGCTAGTGTTACTAAGCATCAAGGAACCCTACAATTTTGGATTTTAGGCAAATCCTACCTTCACTTCTAGAATCACAGAAGTAGTTTTTATTGTTTAAATTAAGAAGGCTTTAGAAACACATACAACTCTTACATTTACAGCAGCAGGTCTTTTGAGAGAATTTGGAGAGTAAATCATTTTCCTCATCTAAACTCAGCTTCTGCCCCTCTGCATTGGGTGGGAGGTAGAGAAAATCGACTGTAGGGGATATAAGAATCCTCACTCCCCATCTTCTATGTTCGGGCCCCAGGTGAGTGGGGCCAGGCCTTGTCTGGCATCCTCCCCGCTAGTCTGAACTGTGCACAGCAGTGTGAGCAGGTCAACATTTCCAGGCTGACATGACAACCAGATTTGGTGTGGGAGACCTCAACAAAAGAATACTTGTTTCTGGGAGACTGACACCCCCTTTTTTCCAGTAAGTCTGACCTTTCCATCATTAGATTGTGACTCTTTTCAGAACCAAGTAGAGCTTAGAAACAAGGAAGGAATGAGTCAAGGAAATGTAGCTTGCTGCATCCAAATGCAAACCGTGCAAAACCAAATGGATGAAGTGAGAATGCCTATCATCCCTGGGGTGACTGTGGGACCTTGCGGCTATGGCATGTCCCAGGGAAAGGAAAGTTTAAACACAGCTCAGTTAACTGGCTCTTTTCATCACCTTAAGCATCAGGATTCTGCTTCCTTTTGGTGTTGGGGCTGAGGTGTGCTGACTTACATACAAACTCCTCTGTTTGCCAGCCCAACAAGGGCAGAAGGGCTTGGGCATGTGACTGGGGCCTCACATGAAGCATCAAGTGTTGGCCCTCTATTTCTGGCTCATGGCTGCCTGGGAAATACAGTGAGGTGAGCTGATCTGGATGAAGAGCAAGAAGAAATTTTGATGCCCTCTCTCTAAGTGGAGGCATGTCCTGTCTGTGGGATGGCTAGAAAGGAGTGTGGAGATAGTAAATGACCTCTGAAAATTTTAGGTAATTGAATTTGGCTGTTAGTCTGAGATAAGTTGCTGGTTTTCTGTTGTCCTGTGTAGAAAATTTTGTCTCTGTATCCTCCTGTTCACTGGTAGAGCTGGAGGCAGAAGCTACATTAAAGACTTGAATTTGACACGTTATTTTGGGACCAACATTCTTAATTATTGTTCACTTATTATTAGAATATTACTTATTGCAAAAATAATTTATAGTGATAATTGAAATTTTTTTAAAAAGGAAAGGAAAACCCACAGGAAATCTCATCACTCTAATGTCGTATTTTTTCCTATATGCTTGAATATATGCTTTTCATATTGTTACGTGCTTTTATATCAGTGTCAGACATTCCAGAGTAGATGGGTAGGCTGACTTGAAGGGTGTCTTTAAAAAAATTCCTCTACTATATGCTGTTACCCAATTAAAAAAATACAGGGGTTTTACATGCATTATTTAGGTTTAGTTATGTCTAAAACTAAAGATCTTTATCAAAGATTATTGTGGCAGAGAGGATATCTTTGTGGTTTTGATTCAGACCTCAACAAGATGCTGGACAACAAGCTACTAGTACTTGGGAAATAGGAGAGAGAGATTATTTTCTTTAGATTCAGAAATGACAAAGCACAGGAGTGATGTTGGGGAAACCACAGTGTTCAATGGGAAGTGTCTTTAGAGGTCACAGTCAAGACCTGGTTGGGTTAGCGTGGCCTAGCGCGTTGCCTGACCCAAGAAATATTGAGCTAGTTCTTAGATGATCTCTGAGGTCTCTGTAAGAATAAAAATATCCTGAGAATACAGATAGAAGTACTTTTCTGAACCCGAGGGACTCTTCTGTAAGACCAAAGACAAATATTTTAGCTTGATTGAGAAAGGAGTGCAGTCGTTTTTTCATAAACAGCATTATTTATTTAAATAGAGAGGCTAAGCCTTTCCCAGTCTTCAGACTTGAAAGTGGTATAGGAATTGAGATAGACTTTTTTCCTTTTAAACCTATGCTGCACAGTTAAGGAAAAAATGTTTTTCTTTTTCTCTTTCTTTAAAATACTTGGCAGATATTAGTGCTGGAAGAATGATCTGTAAAACTTGTATCATCGGATTAGAATTTTTCCTTGTGCTAAAGTCTGAAATAGTTGGACTTGATCTCAATAGTCATTTTTCCAGACCTCCAAAAGCTCACCTTGTATTTCCCGTTGGCCGAGATACACACACCTCATCACACAGAGAAAAAACCTCTGCCAGAGGAAGAATTACCCCATGACACAAAGCAATGCCCAATACCAAGAAACAAAATTAAACTTCAGTGGAAGCAGTTTGTTAGAGTTTGTTCTTTGTAGTTTCCCTGTTGCAAAGCAGAGTGCCCAAACGGGCTTTTGGGACATTTTCATGCTTTCAAAATGTTCTTTAAAAACAATACTTTCTTTAAAAAGAAGACCTTCACAGGCTACGCTATATGAAGAAAGCGGGCAGACCTACCCTAGGGAGCTTTGTAAATGTTATCAGTGTATACAAAAACTGGTTTCATGGGCCATTACAGCCTGGATGTCTTTGGTTGGTTTAGTATAAATTTTGATCAGTTTTATTTGGGGATGCCTGCTGTAGCCACAGCATACTCTCTGCCACTATCACCACCTACCCCTCCTTCCTGGCTCCTCTGACATTTCAAAGCAAGGCAGGGCAGTGCTTGGTTCAAGGCAGCTGGCATACCTTCTTTTCTTTCAAGTTTCCTCATCCCTAGGAAAACGAGTAGTTTTTTTCCCCTATCAAAGCTTTGTGTCCTTCTGCTCATCACATTTCATTGCCCAGCATAAATTCAGGGCTGGCTGCCCAACATGACACCCCACATGGCTGAGAATGGAGGCAGGGGTTTCCCAGGAATTTGGATTCTGGTCAGAAAAGAAGTGGGAAAAGATGATGGGTAGTCGATAACAGGTGTTTACCCTAAGAAGGGCTACCAAATAAAATACAGATGTCGAGTGAAATCTGAATTTCCAATAAAACAATGAATAACTTCTTAGTATAAGTGTACCACCAAATATTGCATGAGAAATACTGTACAAATTATTTTTTAATCTAGGTGAAATGCAGATTTAACTGGGCATTCTGCATATTTATTTGCTAAATCTGGCAACCCTAAGTCCCTAAGATATTTCTCATGTCCCATTTCATATTTCTTGTTGGCCTCTAGCTTACCTGGCCTAAGATTTCTTTGCTTTGGAGAGGAGCTGGGGAGTGGCACAGAGGGCAGGGAATTACACTAAGTGTGAACTAAGAGAAGGCAGGACATAAATAAAGTATTGACCAAGCACCTGTTTGGTGGCTTCAGGACAAAGTAGGTGTTCAACTACCTGTTCACTATATGCCAGGGTTGGGCAACCTTGTGTTTGTTACTATTCTTGGATGCATCCCTATTTTGTATGCATTTCATCACCCCATCTGAACACCCATTCAGTGTGGGCAATTTTCTAACTGATGACCTTTTGGAGTCCTAATGGGCAAACACCTCTCATACCTCCTCTTGAAATTTGCTAAGAGAGAAGTAGAATTTCATCTCTAGCCATTAATACTGGGTTTGCTTTTGGGTTGTTAACGTGTATTACTTAAATAAAGTAAAAGTTTTCATTTGTATGCTAAACATCACCTTAGTTCTTGTCAGTGGGCTTTTTTTGTTTTGTTGTTTTACATACACTTCAGCATGTATATGACTATATACAAACATTCTTTTTAAATGTTGCTTCAAACAAGAAGTTATTAGTTTTATTTTGTATGGTGACTGATTTCAACTGGATAGACTTTAGGAGGGAAAAAAATGCTGTGGGAAATCTGATCATGAGACATAAAGGATGCTTACCTGACATGGTCTTAGCCTGGATGTTGCATTACTGACTGTCTATTAGGTTTTTGCCATCCTTTTATGAGGCTCTGTTTTTAGTGAGGAGGTCCCAGTAATGAATATAGAAGACTGACAGAATGGTGTTAATTTATTTGCAATTGTTTCCTACTGAGATTTTCACACACACAATTTCTCCAACTTAAGACCTGTTCCCTGTGCCTTGGTTTAACTTAGCCATCTGTAATGTTTTTATTTCTTGGGCTCTGCAAGAAAACTCATTTGTCATGATTAACAATTACTTTGCAGTCATTACTACGCAGTTGCACCACATTCATTGCTAAGAATGGTTTATGAGTGTCACCTTGATCCATGAGCTCAACTGGGTGTCAGACATCTAGGAAGGGAGGGACTTGGTAGGTACTTAAATGGGAAACTAGGGTGATTAAGGAGGTGGCATTTGGTTTGAGTCAAGCTTTTAGTGCTGTGCTTAAAACAACTCATGTCTTCCTTATGAGAAAACACTTGTTTGCATGTGCTTCTAATTTTGCTTCATTAAAAACACAAAACAGAGGTACTATAGCTCTGTCATAGAAGGCAGGGATAAAAAAGGGCAGGCTTGTCTGTTTCACTAACAACCTACTTTTCCTGAGAAGACTTATGGAGATTGAGTGATTGTGATTTATTTTTCTAAATTTTCATAAGAGGCAGTATGAACCAGTTCCTTCTCCTTAGCATAAGCACTGGTATTTTTAGAAGGATGCAGCAAAAAAGATCATGTGTGACCCACATCTCCCAGGTGGTAACCTAATTACCTGGAGAGCCTGGGGAGCAGAGACTGGACCTTTTGGCAGGGAATGCAGCACAAAATGTAGAGTCCTGTCTTTGGCTCGTATGAGTGAGAGAGGACCAGTCAGGACTGCTCCAGTTGAATGTGACAGGTGTCCATCTTAAACTAGCTAGTGCATGTACCAAGTGAGGCCAAAGTTGACTCCAGTTCCAGGGACTAAATCATGATCATTTGGATTATCATCTGTCTCCTTCACATCTCTCTTCCCTTAGCCATATCTTCTCTTGTTGGCAGGAGTGTGGCCTCAAGCAGATCTGGGCCTCCCATATCCCAGGTGGGCAACCTCAAAGGGATGAGAAGGCTTCCTTCTACCCCCAGTTTCTGTGCCTGCCAGTAATCTGCTCACTTGTCCCCCACTGAGCCCTGTGAAGCAGGGCACTAGATTGGTCATCACCCAAGCAGCACATAGTTGGTTGGAATTGAAAAAGAGCAGTGTCTCAATGGAAATGGTCATGGTGGTGGGGATAGGGTGGGAGGTTCTGTGGCCAGAAGAGGGGAAGGGATGCCAGGCAGACAAATGACTGCTTACCTTCGCTGCAGTGGGAGACAAAGACCCTAGCTTTCACCCTGTAGACTGACTGGGGAGATGACATACGTCCACGGAAGAGAGCATGGCATTGCCCAAACTACATAAGCTAAACGAGAAGGTGCACAGTTACGTGTGATCAGCATGAACTGAGGTTGTTCAGAGACGATTGTGAAATTTTAGCATTATATACAACTTCCCATCTACCATAAATAGTAGTCCTCCAGTTTGTTCATCAGGATTTTTTACTTTTTTTCTCTATGGACACATAGTAGATGATTAGTCCTGAAAGCAATTATATCATCCTTTTTATACAGATGTACATTTACCCATAGAAATTACTTCTCTCCTGTTAAAGTAAGATGGCAGAACGCAAGTTCATGAAAGTAATGTTATTCAGTGGATATAGGCTTTAATTCATAAAAAAGAAAGACAACATATTTTGCAAGCTTAAATGATTTGGGATGCCTTTCACAACTAATGGCATCGTAACATAACTTTTAGTGCCCATCCAACATTCCATCTTATGGTTGTACCCTAATTTATTCACCCATCCCCCATTACTAATTATTTAGATTGTTTCCTGTTTTCACATTTTAAATAAGCCATGTGATACGGGAAGAACAGTGTAGCACAGAGGAGGCACATAATGGATCTCTGCCACCTCTTGCACTGATGGTCAGTGACTGCATTGGGGTATGGGTGGGGACTTGATGATGTGGGTGAATGTAGTAACCACATTGTTTTTTCATGTGAAACCTTCATAAGAGTATATCAATAATACCTTAATAAAAAATTAAAAATAAACAAATAAATAAGCCGTGTGCTAGATATTTTTATAGATTTTTAAGATACATCCATGATTGCTCCATTATAATTAATTCTTAGAAATGCAGTTATTGGATTCAAAGCTATTGCCATGGATTTTAGTGGGGATTGTGTGGAAAGAATGGTCATCAACTTAGAATCATTTTAGTTGGTTATTGAATCCAGTACATTAATTCTTTATTTTCTTTTACTACATGGAAAAAGATAATTTGGAAGTAAATGCCAAAAGATGGCTATTATTACATGTTATTCATATTTTATTTTACAGTATAAATACGCTATTTAATGTCCCTCATAAATTGACAATTGGTTGTAGTCTCATGGTTTAAAAAAAAAATAAGTCTATTAAAATAATAACAACCACAATAGAAAAGATACTAGCATTTGGGAGAATAATAACAACAGCATCCCGAATTTGTGTTAACCAGTCTCGCTGTAACTAAAGCATTGTTGTCAGTGCAACAGCTCATAAGACTGAGTAGAAGTCCCTTGCTGTTGTTGAGATACTGATTTTATATTCTTGAAGAAATAATTATTACTCGATGTCACCAGATGGGGGGTGCAGTGAGTAGTAGCAGACAAACTTGGTATTTTCATAGGTGGAGGGTGTGGGATATGAATTTACTATTTTTACCAAAATTTCTTTTTGATAAAGGTTGAGTGAGTGAGAGTTGAAATAATAAAGATAAGGAAAGTTAAGTGATTGATTAAGACATTTAACTCTTGGGACCCACAGCAAACATCCTCATAGCACCAAAGGGAAACCAACCACACACTAATTTTGAAGCTGTGCCAACAATATGCTGCTGAAATGATAGTAGAGGAATTCCAAGAGTTTAATGTTAGGTCACTGGTTTATCTTCCATGTAAAACTTTTTGAGAACATCTGCAACGCATAACATCAGACAATAGGACATGCACAGTTCTTTAAAATAGATCTGTTGTATAATGGGGCATGGGCCCCACAGTATGACTTCCTCTTATACTGAATTGTTTGATTCGATTTCTTCCTCTCTTCCTTAGTTTTTGTTCCTACTAAATTTTTTCTTTCTATCATCTTTAGCAAAAGATTGCCAGTGAAAGGAGCTGCACCTGGTTACTTTAGTTAACACATCAAGAGTGCTGGAAAGCCTGGTTGCTGGTCTCTGAATCGTCCTGGCCACAGTGACATACAACAGGCCTCTGTGGTACAGTGGCCTCCTTCTCTGTGGGGCCTTACTTCTTACAGCACTTGCCACGAATATTAGTCACTTCTGTTTGAGCACTCTGGTTTTCTGCTTCCTTCCAATAACATTACTTGAGTTAAAAAAAAAAATCACGGAAATAGAGTTTCACAAAGACTTCTGTGATTAGAATTACTGTCTGGAATTTTAGAAAGTAGATGGCAAAGAAGCAAATTTAAGAAGCTTGAAAAGTTAAAAAACAAGGACTGTTTCTTCATCAGAGAGGCCTAGAAGCTGTTGGGTTAGTGTTTTTTCCCCTTTAAAATGCCATATTTAGTACACCTCAAAATAGTTCAAGCAAGGCAAAAGCCAAGGTGGAAAAGCATGTCATTCTGTGACATTTTCGGGACTGGTAAGTGAGAATGTCAGCAAATTTGTTTTCAGGGATCTGTGGTTCATTCAGTAAAAGTAATCCCAGAATTGTTCCTACTGAGGGTGACATGGATTCTTTTATGATGTTCCAGATTTCTTGTAGTTTATCTGCACTGTCTTCACTTGTGTCATTCTGAGCAAACAGAGTTGTGAGGAGGCACTACAGTCAAAAAGATTGAGAATCTTATGTAATGGGTGTGGGCTCTGTAGCCTGGAGATCTGGTTTATTCCTGGATATGGAGCAGACATGGTTGTAACTTTTGCAGTGGAATGTTAGTGGAATTAGGCCTGTGGGATTTGAACTGGATCTTGGGGTGCAGATGGATAGGATCTAGATAAAAATGATCTACATATTCATTTTAACACCTATGGAAACATCTTCTGTCATGTTGAGTAGGTAGGTTACTCTGTGTTGCCTGAAAAAAGACTTTTATAAAGGTAGGTGTGTGTGTGTGTGTGTGTTGTGCCTGCGTGCGTGTGTGCACATGTGTGGTGTAAGAGAATGATACTCAGTTGCATGAGATCAGCTCTCCAAAGGATCTTCCTTCAGGCTCTTAAAACTGAATTTGAAGGCAGCTGATCCCTGAATACTCTACTTCATCCAGACTTGTCAGTCTAGCTGTGCTCTGTGGTCAGACTTACTATCATCTTGGAAGGTGAATTCTGTTGCTTCAATTTGAGGGCTGACCAAACAGGTTCAGAGAAGATCCAGTTACAGCCTTGGGTCTCATATTGCTGAGATTAGAATGTCCGTGCAAGACCTTGTGCCTCTGTTTATTCTTCCATTTGTGAGTAACTTACTTAAAACTTAAAGAAACCAAGTTATGCTAAGCTCTTTTTAGAGGAGTTGGTCTAGTGTAATGAGTAGTTGAGAATACAGGTTCTAGAGTAAGAATGTTAGGGTTCAGTGGTATACTGTGCCTCTCAGGAACAGTGTTGACCCTGGCCACACTAGTTAATTTCTTTGTGTCTCAGTTTCTTCATCTCTCAACAGAGATAATAACAAAAGCACATATCTAACAAGGCTCTTTCCAGGATTAAGAGAGCCAATCTATGTAAAGTACTTAGGTAAGTGCTCAAGAGTGCAGTGTGATGGAGCCCAGGACCAAAATCAGTTTTTAAACTCAAAGTGTGTAGATGTTCAATGGAGCCAAGTCCCTAATTAGCTGCTTAAAGGAAGGTATGATGGTGGAATTCTAGATGTTTGTAAAGGACCACCAATTTGGAAAATGAAATTCAGAAATCAACTGCCTGAGATCCTGAGAGAACCAGACCATTGGTGTAATATGACCCCCAGGTTCAGCCTGTTTTTAGAATTAACCAGCAACCCAAGCAGGTGGTATTGCTGGGCAATCTTCTCTTTGGGCAATAAAGGTAAACTATGGGCTTCCCTTTGGTGGTCAGTTCCAGCCTAAAGTAATAAGCTTGAACAAATGTACCTTTGTTGTGCTCCAAGAGAATGTGTGTGGGGACCAAATAAATTATCAGCCAGCGCTTGTATACCAGTCTTTTTTTAATAGTACTGCTGACACACTGCCTCCTAGCAACTCCTGTCAGTTACTGTGATGAGTTTGAAGGGAAGCATTGCTACTTTTCATTCTTTGAGAAGTTGCAGGGGGCCCATAGGATTGCCCCAGGAGAGTCCCTGCACCCCACCTATGCCATGGGGTACAACCTCCGAGGGGTGTGACTGATGGTGAATTTCATCTCTTCCTGAAAGGTGCCATGAAACATAGCAGGGCTATTCCTCTTTGCCATTGTTTCTGTCTCCCAGCAGGATGAGGTCATGACAGCACAGCAGGTTTATCTTGGATTTCCTTGTTTGGCCAGTGGCCTAAACATCTATGGGTTGAATGTCTCTGGGTATCACACAGATGTCAATGGCTTGGAGGCTCAGAGGTGGTGTTGGCTCCTGCAATGCCCCTTTCTGCAGCTCAGATGGCACGTGGGGTAGGAAGGAGAAGAAAAGAGGCAGGTTTGTGTTTGTGAGGTCACTGTCCTTGCAGTTGGCACTTCCTTTGCCTTTCCAGGCCCCTGCTGCCTGGAAGGCAGCGCAATATAGTGCAAAGCACAAAGGCTTGGTCCAGGCAGAACTGGGCCCACACCTCACCTCTGCCCTATGTACGTTTCTGTGTCCTACATCCCTGAATCCCTCTGTCTTTACCCTCCCTGATACTCCTCATGCTCAGCCTTGTATATCCCTTGTTTTTTCCCCCATCGGTCCTAAGCTCCAGCTGTGTGGGGACCACATCTTTGAATTCTGTTGGTTCAGAGCACTTCCTGGAGCCTGACTTACCTGGCGTCAAATTCTGGACCTGCCATTTTCTGGCCGTGAGACCTTGGATAAGTTATCTAGCTTCTTGCCTGACTTGCTTGTTGCTACGAGGATTAGAGATAAGTGTGGGGCCTCTGGCAACAAGGCCTTCACAGATGGATATTCAGAGATGTTGGTCCGCCCTCCCTCAGCTTGGTAGTAGCGCCTCCGTGTCTGCCGACCCCACCAGCATGCCTGAACATATCTGCTGGCTGCGTGACATTATAGCCCCAGGCTTGTAGCCAGCTTGGGCAGGCAGCCTGCTGGCTCCAGGAGCCCCTCATACCATTCTTCAGTGTCCAGAAGAGCATGCCTGCGGAGGGCACAGCCTTTATCCACGGAATCTCTTGTTTCAGTCCATCCCTGAATGATAGCAGCCTTTAAAAAGTAACTCTTGACAATTATTTCAGAAGTAATCACAGTTCTTTGTTAAATAAGGGAGAAAAAAAAATCTGCCATAATCCACCATTTGAATACCCACTGTCCACTGTGGGTTTGTCCTCTAAGTTTTGCTATGTGCATGTACTATGGTAACAGTTGTTTTCTTTTATCCAGTGGCCGAATATTCTACATTTTATTTTTTTATTCATGGGAGAGGTTTTTAACTTCATGGATAGTGTAGATATGATTTATGGAATTTTAAATGGCTCCAGAAAAGTCCTTTGTTAGATTGAGGCCAGCTAGAAATAGTGAAAGTGGCTAATCCACGGAAACCCAGGAGCCTCTGGTCATTGTGAGCCTGAGGGAGCACAGTGGGATTCATTGTGTGTGCGATGGTTGCACCTCCATGCACTGGGGTGAGCCTGGGGTGGGGGTGGCAGGGAGAAAGTGAACGTGAATTGCGTAATGCTCCACTCTGGCTCTAGGCGGCTGTTCCCTGGAGTGACATGTGAATTTCTTTTCCCTTTGGCTCATCTTGATTGCAGGGAGACCCTCAGAGTGTGATCACCTAGGGTACCTAAGTGCAAGTCAGTTATCTTCTCAGCTGTCTGCCCTAAAGCTAGAGGGAATGCTGGGTATGCTGGTTTTCTTCAAAGAGAGAATGTCTAAAAATGGCACAGCAAATTTAATGTCCAGTTAGATTTTCAAGAGCAGTTTTTCTACATCAGTTTTGCCTTTACTTGGTGACTTTCAACGCTAAGGCCCCACATAAGGCCCATTTCTGGCTGTACATATAGAGTAACATTTCCTCCCACCATCCTCCTTTCTTCTCCTTTCACACTGAGCTTTTGCTCTGTGCTGGAACCGTGGGGTGAAATAAGGAATCAATACGTGGCCTTTGTCCTAAATAATCGACATTGAGTTTCAGAGAGAAATATGAAAATGGCTTATAATATGTGGAGATGGAAGGAAATTTATTAAAGATGATGACAGCCGTTTTATTAGAAAAGTACAGAGGAAGAAACACTTAACCTGGGGTCACACAGGCCAGTGCCCCAAGCTGGGTTTTAAGGAGAGAATAGAGTTTTGATTGATAGAAAAGAGGGCTGGGAAGACAGCGCCTCAGTTACCTATGGAAGCTTTAAAGCTGTAGCCATTTGAAGGAATCGAGATCATGAAATGAATCTGAGGTGAGGCAGGAAAAGCCTACACAGGCAGTCAGAATTCTGATTGGTGAGTGCAGGTAGCTTCCAACGAGTGGTGTGGATGTTTGTGCTTATTTGAACCCTGTTGGAATATTCCTGGTTTGTTTTATGAAGGGATGTCTCTCACTGAGGATACTGACTCAGGGACATTTCCTTTTACAGTCAGGATGGCCTCCATTGGACCAATATTGTTCTCGGGCCTTTTGTTTTGTTTTGTTATCTTGGATAAACAGAGAGAAGCTGATTCATTTTTCTAGAAAAACAGGATGCACTAAAATACTGCAAGTGACAATGAAACAGACATGCTCACGTACAATAATATTTATAAAAGGACCAAACAATATGTGTAGCAGATACCTCTGTGGTGTGGCTGTCTGTCCCCACATCCTCACCCCATCTCGACTGCCTTGAGCCCTTGGCCAAGTTGTTTGTTTCTTTGGGTCTCAGTTTCTTCAGATACCAAATCGGGACCAATAACACTCACTAAGCAGGCATGTCATGAGAAATAAGTGAGTATAAAGTGGTAGAAACAGCACAGAACACATGGTAGACACTCTTAAATAAAGCTTAGTTATGTGAAAAGAGTTATTCATGATAGCAATATATACACAATGATTTAAAAAAATCTTTGTATTATGGGAATGTTAAAAAATACATGAAAGTAGAGAGACTAGTGTAATAAATTCCCATACCTATCATCATCCCACTTTTCAACAGTTAGCAACATTCTGCCATTCTTATTCATCCATCTGCTTCCTCTTTTAAAAATGTTTTAAAATTCGTAACAATTAATTGCTAGCTAAAGTATTTTAAAGCAAATTCCAGATAGCATATAATTTTGTGCATAGCTCTTAAGAGTCTGAAAAATCACTGGCCAAAGAAGAAACTCTTTACAAAATGGTTAGAAGCCTTTATTTTGAGCCCAGTTTTCACAGCTGAGTTTTAGGTGTTTCTGCATTAAATCAGATGTTTGCAAATATATTTGCAAATATTTTATTCAAGAGTGGTGTTTTGTAAGTACAAAGCATTTTTTATAATGGAAGATTTCAAATATACTCCAATACTGGAAGAGTAGTATAATGAACCCCCTGTATCCATCATCTAAGCTGTCACTCCAGTGTCTCCTTTTGAAGGATATTCATGTTGTTTGTAAAAGATTTCCTGGGTCAAAATGACCTTATTAATTTGAAGAAAGCTACATAATCAAACATTTGTATTATACTGGATGGAAAGAAATCCTTAGTCATCAATGCTGTTTGCCTTTGAGAGTGTGTCAGTGATAGCTCTCAGAAGAACTGATTTGTTTCCAGATGGATTAAAAGTAAATCTGATACTCAAAAGCACTTCAAGAAAGAGCCCCCATACATACAAGTCTTTGCAAGAACAAGTCAGGGAGGCAATACCGAAATGTTAGCAATAGGTTCTCTAGGCGGGGAAATAACGGATTTTCTCTTTCTTCTCTTTTTACCATCCAACCATTTTTCTGTCTCATTTTTGTTTGTATTTCACACTTTTTTTTCACTATGTGTCTAGATTTTTGATTGTTAAAAAAGAGTACCCAATGAGAATGTTAAGTTACCAAAATAAAAGAAGGCATGCAGCGGGGAGAGGTTGGCTGTACTGAGGTGGGTATGTAGGGAGGGCAGAGACCTTTTCTTAACCACCAAGTTCTTACCTTTAGTCTTGCTGCACTTGGTCCCTGGCTCTTGCCTCTGTTGCCTTGTTACTGATGGCGGGGAGTGATGCTCACATTCGTGACGGCATCCCATTAGGCTGGGACAGGGGACAGTTGACCTTACTTCCTAGCCCAGTCCCTGAAGCTGGGTTTAGGTTTCACACTTGATTCTCTCCTGTCCTCTGCCTTTTCATTTCTTGATTTGCCTCCTGAGGCTGCCCTGGCTTCAAGAGCTGGGTATTGGGAAAGGCTGAGATGGTGGATGCTGGGAGATGGGATGTTAGCAGAGTGACTGGGACAGGGACTTCAGAACTCTCCTCTGACCCTGAAAACATTAAAATGCTTCTCTGCTCCACTGCCACCCACCACCTCTACTTTGAAAGAAAAGTTATAACATTTCTCAGAATGGTTTTCAGACCTGTTTTGGGACCACTGTTGTTCAGAGGTCAACTCTAATGGAAATATTTTAGTTACAGAGGCCTGGAGACAGGCTTCTGTAAGGCAAGCAGTTAAAGGAGCAAAACCTTAAAACTTGCAAACAGGAAGAGATGTTTTGAGGGTTCAGCAGAGGTGGGATGTGAGTGGAGAGACTTGGGAAAGGGGTTGAGAAGACATAACTTCCACCTTTAAAAAAGCCATTTATGCAAACGTGATTGTGGAAACTCTGACCTCTGGAATAACAACTGGTAGAACTCCTGTTTTCCATACTAATTTACTCATCACACTGAATATTCTGCTGTTGGAGAAATTTGGTGCCCCAGCCTCATATCCTCTAGCATAGGAAATACTTAGCAACCCAAGGTATTAGAATTTCTTTTGTGGCACTTCCCTGAAAAGGAGATATTACTTAGTTGGCAGACAATTGGGGTTTCTAAGGGACTCACTCAAACTGTGTTTATTGTGTACTTACCAGTACAGAGGGACAAGGGATTATTAACGATGTTTTTTCTGTTAAGAGTCCTAAGTTTTCCAGTACAGAATAAAGACGATCCAACTGCCAAAGTATATTTCAGTAGGTGAGTTTTGTTTTCATCTGTAAGGGATTCAAGTTAATCCATGTGAACATTTACCTAGTGCCTGTTGTAACAAAACACTGGGTATTGACCAGAACTTGTGGAAGCAAAGAATGAATGCACCTCAGGCTCTTGGTCCTTGATCTGGATTTTGAGTAGCTCCAAGCTTTTTAGCTAGTGCAGCTCATCAGGCCGCAGTTCAGGTTTGGCCAGGATGTGTCCAAAAGAAGCATTTTGCCTGATTATTTGGTGTTTGATTATTGGGATTTCCAGTCTTGGATGTAGTCCATCTGGCATCCTCTCCTTTAGAAGTGTCTCTCTCAAGTCGTAGGATGAGTAGAGAATCCAGGGATCCCATCCAGTCTCTTGGCCCCTTACTCCATACGGGACATGGAGTAAGTCTCTGTGTTTTCCTCATTTGCCCTAATCTAAGTAATGTCTGTTATGAATGAGGAGCAAATGCAAGACTATACAACAATGTAAGTGAGTGTTTTTGAGATTAAATTCACAAGCAAATGTGTGATTGAACAGAGTATCAGTGAACAAACAACTTTTGAACTCTCGTAATGCACCTTAGCTTGTGCTGGGTCCCAGTGAGGTTGGCCGTAAACGTCAAGGAAGCCCGGAGGAAAGGGAACAGCATTGCCAGCAAATCAGCACGCACCATGGAACTGTGTCATTAGCAGCTAAGTCATCTGGTCCAGGAAGCTCCATTAGCCACCGTGCCGCACCCCCCACTTCTCATGTTCTCTACCGCGCTCGGGTTTGGCCCATTCATTACTCAGACTCGTCATCTTGGCCATTCTGTCCCTCACAGTATTCTCTTCACCTTTCTTTTGAAGTTCCCCATATTCTTCAAAGCTCAGACCAAATATCAGCTCTTTCCTCTAGTCTCCTTTGATCACCCAAGCTGGGTGTGATCTCTGCCATATTCAGGGGCTGGCAAACTCTTTCTGAAAAGAGTAAATAGGAATATACCAACATATGAGAGCAGGTAGTCAGTCCACAACGCACACCTTTGTGGGCTACATGGCCTCTGTAGCATCCACTCAACTCTGCCCACTGCAGCATGAAAGCACTTATAGACAATACATACATGACTCGGAGTGACAGTATCCCAGTAAAACTTTATTTACAGAAAAACACTGCCCCCTCGATTTGGCCTGCATGCTGTAGTTGGCCAGCCCTGACATATGTCATTGTCTACCATGTAGCTTTATAGCTTTATTGGTTCTGCACACATTTGCCTTGCTTGCTCGTTTGTAGGCTTCTTAAGGGTAGGGTCCACGCCATTTTGCTCTTTGTAATCCCCTGGATGTTGTATTGGTTGGAGGGTATTCAGTTATGTTACACAAATGACTGGACAGTGACTAAATGGCTGCTGGTTTCAGGTGTTGGCAACTTTACTGCCTTCTGGATGCCTGAGCTCTTCCAGACCTCTGGTGTCTTGTCCCCTCTCCCTGCTCTGCTAGGAGCCTTGTGTACATCTCTTGTCTGTTTCTCAACCAGCCTTCCACTACTTTGAGCAACTGCTATTTACAGCTCAAAGAATTCTTTATTTATACAGTATTGGAGACTGTTTACCCATGTTAAACTAACATTAGGTTTCTTTAAATGTGCTATTAAATGAAGAGTGACCATTTGTAACTTCAGGAGCATAACATCTGGGGTCATGATGTAAGTGAACATAGACACACTTGAAGTTATTTCCAAAGGCCCTGGGAATGGGATTTTCCTAGTTTATGCATTACAAGGCAATACTTTGTATACTGGTAGAGGAAAGAAATACGAAACAAAATCAAACAGAAAACGTCATTACATCTTAAAAATCAATTTGCAACCCTGAGCAAATATGAATTTGGTACTTTGTTTTCATCTGGAAAACTGGCAGGGTGAAAATTTTAGTAGGGGTATTACAATTTTTGATTGTTAGAAAGTGTGTAGTATGTAAGGACAGTTTTCACATTTTGATATTAGAATAGCATATGGAAGAGAAAATGTTTCAGTTCTAGATAATAAACATTCTCCCCCCACGCCCCCCTTATGGTAAATTTGTTTTTGCTGATCTAGGTATTTGTTAGTATTTCTGCCTGAGCCCTTCATTGTACAAGTGACCCATTGTCATCCTCTAAATTCAGTTGGGGAAAAGATACAGAGTTGTAAGTGAAGCATTGATTTTAATTTCTTTGGGAGTGAGGCAGATGAGGACCTTGGAAAAGGAAGGTTATTATTTCCTCTGTGGAAACTTTTATCTTTGTTTTCTGAGTGACTGGTAAAAACAATAGTTTGCTGTAGGGTTTCAGTAATCAAAGAAGGGGAAATAGCATGTGAGTGACTCCAGCTGGTTGGGGCTTATTTGGAAGGTGAAACTTACCAAAGACACATGAACTGTCTCCTAGTGCAGGGCTTGGCCCACATTTCTGTAAAGCGCCAGATAATAAATGCTTTAGAGTTTGCGGGCCATCTAGTCTCTTTCGTAGATTCTCAGCTCTGCTGTTGGGGCATGAAAGCAGCCATATACAACACATGAACAAATGAGTGTGACTGAATTTTCCTGTCACAAAATACTATATTATTTTAATTTCTTTCAGTTATTTAGCTGTTACATTAAAAAACTTTTAATTTAACACTTAACTTTTACATTGTAAAGTGTAACAATGTAAAATGTAACAAGGTAAACCTGTTGGCAGGTGAAATTCAGCTGCAGGCTATGATTTGCTGAGCCCTTCCTAATAAATTTGCATGATAATTTCTTGAAGGGGTGGGGAGGGTGTAGTAGTGAAAACTTTGCATATTCAGTACCTTTTAGTAGATAATCTGATTATAATCAGTTAACGCAAATTTGTGAGGAAAATCCCTGGCGAGTGTGGATGACTCTTTTGGAGTCTGGCGTTCCTGTCATCGCTCTCCGGATACCAAGTTGAGAGGCACTTTGGATTGGTTGCCTGTCTCGTGTATCGTAGGGTTGGACTAGATGAGTTTCAAGGCTTCAAGCAGATCTTTCTTTTTGACCCTTTCTTTGTTGCTTGTGTTTTAGTTCTTTTTCTGATGATAGTTCTTGCAATTTACCTCCCTAAAAATTATTCAGGTATTCATTGAGAAACAAATATGTTCTGACTGTACAGGTCTTGGTAGTGGTGTGTAGAGGGGATGGGGGGTGGTCATAGTACAAAAAAGTACATTTCAGCTTTTCAAGTAAAAATTTTTTCTGTATTGTGAAAAATACAAAAATAGTCTCTCTTACAGGTATCAGATCAATATAAAGGGTAATTATGCATTTAAAATGTATTTATTAAAAATAACACCACTATATGAATAATTCAAAATTCAACAAAAATGTCAGATATCAGTATTTACACTGTTACTATAGATATTCATTCATTCATGCAACACATTTTCTTGAGCACCTACTATGTGCCAGGTACTGTTCTAGGCATTGAGGCAAACTGCCTCTATAAAGCTTATGTTCTTTTTTTTTTAATTCGAAAATTTTTTAAAATATAAAGCTTATATTTTAAGGGGAATTTTTTGTGGAAGGTGATGAGTAAATGGTTTTATTTGTACTTTTTACAAGTTGTCTGCTTACTCACTGCTTGTTTTTCATATTTTTTTGTTTCAATTATCTCTTGGCAAATCTGAGTAATGTTTTTGAGTTACCAGAGGAAATTTTACAGTCACACAGGTCTTTGTTGACTTTCAAAGCATCCTGAAGTTGTTAATCACTGAAGATAACTCTGATTCCTCACCAACAAAGATTGAATTTAGTCTTCTAGTTATATTAGCTAAGTTGGAAAGCACTTCAGTCAATTTAAAACTTTAGGCAAGGGTAATCAAATATGTCCTTTAGAAAACTGCTTTGTCTAGTTATCAAAGGACTCTTAAGTTAATCCCTACTATCAGTCTTCTAAGCAAAAATAGTGAATTTATATTTGT